>NC_068285.1:43336489-43652114 GCF_025860055.1 Xyrauchen texanus
TTGGGCTGCTTCTCCGATCCTCCTTGCCAGCCACTGTTTTTCCTTTACCCTAATAAACCTAACTGCCCACCAAATATACAGAAACACACACAAAAAAGTATATATATATATATATATATATATATATATATATATATATATATATATATATATGAGGAGGAAGGGGACGACACCACCAGCAACAATCCTGCCGTCTACACCAAATGTGGCCACCAGGGGTCTTTTACAGTTCCCTCCAAACTACTACTTACCTAACGTAACCTCGGTTCTCTCTAGATGAGGGAACGAGTATTGCGTAAGCTAGCTTACGCTACGGGAAAGATTCATCTTTTCTGAGATATTGAAGCCAAAAAATTATCCTTAATTTTGTATCCATTGTCAACGCAGTGCGGCAGCTGCAGACCTAGCTAGCGAGCTCATTGGTTGCTCTGCGGCAACTGCTGCAGCCTATAGACGAGCTTGGGCGAACTCGCATCCAATGAGAGGCGTCCGCGCGCTCACTGCATCAAAGCCCACCAAAAAGGGCGTGACTAGAGTGCATATAAGCGTAGTTCGTAGGCTGGAACCCTGGTTTTCATTGACTGAAGCGAAAAGTCGCTCGTGGCGCGAGCACGGCCGGCTACGCAATACTCGTTCCCTCATCTAGAGAGAACCGAGGTTACGTTAGGTAACCGATACTTTCTCTTACGAGAGGTTCTCTCGTATTGTGTAAGCTAGCTTACGCTACGGGAACCCATTGTCAACGCCGTGCGCGCCAAGCATCCACTGTATGAGCCCCAGGGAATTAAGGGGGAACCCGGGGGAGCCCTTATGAGTGGGGAAATATGATTTGGCCGGCAAGAATGCGGGTCAGTGTTTGTGTAATATATAAGCACATAGTGGGAAGGGAACGACAGAGTGGTGGTGCCGGTCTGTGTGGAATGTGTCCCATCAGTGCAGCTCACCAGGGGAGCTGTAGTGTATTAAACCGCTAGTAGTTTTGCCTGCAGAGCGGGCACTTCCATATTGTAAAATCTGACAAATGTGGAGGGGGAAGTCCATCCCGCTGCCACACATATGTCGTGAATGGGAATCCCGCTGGACCATGCCCACGAGGATGCCATGCCTCTAGTGGAGTGAGCCCTAATGCCCAACGGGCATGGCAGGTCTTTTGACACGTATGCAGCAGCAATAGCGTCCACTATCCATCTAGATAGTGTCTGTTTCGAGCGGCGAGACCTTTGGTGCGCCCTCCAAACGAAGCGAAAAGCTGCTCAGAGCGTCTGAAAGCGGCGGAGCGCGCGTATACAATCTCAGTGCTCTGACTGGGCAAAGGAGATTGGCGTCGCGTTCGCTATCGGATGCTGGTAGCGCCGATAGGGAAATGACCTGTGCTCTGAAAGGAGTACCAATCACCTTGGGAACATAGCCGTGTCTAGGTTTTAAAATGACCTTGGAGTCACTTGGTCCAAACTCAAGACACGCAGCGCTGACAGACAGCGCGTGAAGGTCTCCCACACGTTTGACTGATGACAGGGCAGTCAGAAAAACGGTTTTGAGTGAAAGGTATTTCAAATCCACGGATTGAAGTGGTTCGAAAGGGGGGGCTTTCATAGTTTCGAGAACTATAGAAAGATCCCAGATAGGAACCGATGGGGGGCGCGGGGGGTTCATCCTTCTAGCTCCCCTAAGGAAGCGGATGACCAGCTCGTTTTTTCCCCATGACTGGCCGTGCAGGGGTTCAGCGAACGCCGCAACGGCTGCCACATACACTTTCAGCGTGGATGGGGATCTGCCCTTATCCAGCAACTCTTGTAGAAATACTAGCAGCGACAACACCCCACATGTCCGTGGGTCTAGGTCTCTGTCGGTGCACCATTTTGAGAACACAGACCATTTTGACACATAGAGTCTTCTTGTGGAAGGGGCTCTAGCGTGTATAATGGTATTTATTACTCCTTCTGGCAGAGCGACGGGTAGTCGTTGATCACCCACGCATGCAGCGCCCAGCGCTCTGGGTGGGGATGCCAGATTGTGCCGCGAGCTTGAGAGAGGAGATCTGCTCTCACTGGGATGGGCCACGGCGCTGTCAGTGACAGCTGCGTAAGCTCCGGGAACCATGTCTGATTCTCCCAATGCGGGGCTATGAGGAGCACCGAGTTTCCCTGATCCTCTGCATTACCTGTGGCAATAGCGAGACGGGGGGGAAGGTGTAAAGCGGGCGCCTGGGCCAGTCCTGGGCCAGCGCGTCCTCGCTTTTCGAGAAAAATATCGGGCAGTGAGAGTTCTCTTCTGACGCAAAGAGGTCTATCTCTGCTCTGCCGAATAGGTGCCATAACGTCTGGACTGTTTGAGCGTGCAGGGACCATTCCCCTGGGGGAATATTGTCTCTGGACAGTCTGTCCGGGCCGTCGTTCAGGTGGCCTGGCACGTGCGTCGCCCTCAGCGAGTGCAGGTGGCACTGGGACCAACTCAGTATGCGTTCCGTCAGATGGAAAAGGTTTCTGGATCTGACACCGCCCTGACGGTTTAGGTAGGATACCACAGATCTGTTGTCCGAATGGACCAGGACGTGGTGACCCTGAATGACCGGGAGAAAGCGCAAGAGTGCGTACTCGACCGCTATCATTTCCAGACAATTTATGTGAAGGAGATTCATGGCTTGGGTGGCTTTCTGGACTTCCGAAAAACGGTCAACAATGCCACTTACAGCGGAACCGAAGAGACCGGACGGAGAGAGCGGTGCGTTGAGGAACGTGGAGTGCTCAGTTTCTCCCATGTCGGCTAGCGTTAGCCACAGGTGTCTCTCGGTTACAGTCAGCGAGGCCATGCACTTCCCTATAGCTTGGGCTGCAGCTTTGGTGGCGCGAAGGGTGAGGTCCGTTGCGCTCCTTAGATCTGTAACAGCCTCTGGGTGCCTGCCTCTCTCATCCCACTCCCGAAGAAGGTCCGCTTGGAGGATCTGCAAGACGGCCATGGAATGCAGAGCAGATGCGGCTTGGCCGGCGGCGGAATAGGCGCGGCCAACACAGGCGGAAGTAGTTCTGCAGGCCTTAGACGGGAGCACTGGTTTAGACCGCCATCTCGCGGAGGGCGGGCAAAGGTGTGCTGCTACCGAATCCTCGACCGGGGGGATGGAAGAGTAGCCCTTCTCGGCGGCGCCGTCCACTGAAGCGAGAGCGGTGGAGACGTGGGATCGAGTCCTGGCCGAGAGAGGCGCGTTCCACGATTTAGAGAGCTCGGCGTGGAGTTCCGGCAGGAAGGAAGGGCTTTGAAGAAAACAGCCGTCGAGTCTGTTGGGCGCCTGCTCAGGGGGCGGTGACCACTCGAGCCCGAGGCGGTCGACGGCCTGTGTGAGGAGGCGTATCAGTTCCCCTTCGACTCCGGCGCGGGTCCTGCTGGATTCCTGGGCCGTTGAGGAGGCTTGTGACCACTCCTCGCTGTCCGAAGCCATGATGGAACAGCAGCCTTTGTCCTCCGCCTCGCTCTCCGAGGTGGCAGCAGTGCGGCCGCTCGGCAGCAATTGCGCGGCCTCGGGGCGGGGAGGGTGAACACGATGCTCGAGGGAGGGGCTCCGGCGAGACAGTCGCTTCTAAAACCGGTTCCGGCAGCCTTTGGGAGCGGCGCTTCTTCGGCGCGGCGAAACAGAAGGTGGCGCGGCAGCTCGGTTTTGCATACTTCGAGTCGAGCCTGCAGGGTCGACATCGGAAGCTCCTCGCAGAGGTCGCATCCGCCGTCAGCGAGGGCGAGCTCTGCATGCCCCAGTCCCAGGCAGAGAGCGCAGATGATGTGTCAGTCTCCGGCGCTGAGAGGAGCGCGGCTTGAGCCGCAGGAAGTGCGAGGCATCTTTAAAAAGACGCTCGATACTCTTTTGTGAAGTTCGCTGAGGAACTTAGCTTGCTCTAAAAAAGGATACGTCGCCGGATGGCGTAGCTCGCAGGATGGATGAAGGATGTGAAGACGGCCGGCTTCTTCGACCGCTGTCCACGCTTGCTAGATGCCCCTCGAACGGCGACGCAGCTTCCAGTTCAGAGATGCGAAGAGCTTCGCTGAAGAGATGAAAATCAGGGTTCCAGCCTACGAACTACGCTTATATGCACTCTAGTCATGCCCTTTTTGGCGGGCTTTGATGCAGTGAGCGCGCGGACGCCTCTCATTGGATGCGAGTTCGCCCAAGCTCGTCTATAGGCTGCAGCAGTTGCCGCAGAGCAACCAATGAGCTCGCTAGCTAGCCCGCTCAAGGTCTGCAGCTGCCGCACTGCGTTGACAATGGATACAAGATTAAGGATAATTTTTTGGCTTCAATATCTCAGAAAAGACGAATCTTTCCCGTAGCGTAAGCTAGCTTACGCAATACGAGAGAACCTCTCGTAAGAGAACCATGATTGAAAAATGGTCAGTTCAGAAGAACTACCTGGTTGCACACAAGCCACCCTAATTAAAGGACGCGGATGGAAGCTGGTGTGTCAAAAAAAAAGATACATTTATTTCACAGTAGTTCAACAATATAAATACTTTTCTTTAAAAAGGACAAATGTAATCTCATGAAACTTCCCTCAATCAAAAACACAGACTGGTTAAGTGCAAGTACTAAGTTTCCCTCCCGAGACGTGTCAGCAGTTAAATCACATCACTCTTAATAAATAAAGTTAAGAAGAATACAACAGGTAAAAATACCCAGTTAAATCTAGTACACGTGATTCACAGCAATATTCCCCTCCACACACACACACACCACTGCAGGCATTTGTCTCTTTGGAAACTACACATTACCCAGTAAGTGTTTCAACGAGAAAGAACCCCACGGAGCATACATAAGTTTATCAAAAGGACTCAAAACAAAACAAAAATACAATATAAAACAAACCCCCTCTCTTTCTCTTTTTGTTCACATGCCCACAGGGCGTTCGGCAAACACAACGTTATAAATTATGGTAGGCAGATTGTATAACTAAATTTACTAGGAAAAACAGTGACTGGACACGTTCCCTGAATAGCGAACAAAATATTTGCACGATGTATCCTCACCACAATCTCAAACTGTGTTACTTGGTACCTGCAGCAGTTTACCCAGAACAATCGATTTGTCCACTGGCCAATCTCCAGCCTCAAACAACAACAGCACTGGTTTGAACCCACGATCCTGGTGCTTTCATTCCCCACGCTATACCGACACGCTGTACTGAAACGCTAGCTTGACTTGTCGCTCTGTGACTACGTCACACTAAATAGCCGGCTGAGCAATGAAGGGCTCGAAGATGGCATCTACTGGGTCCTAGTGTCCTACCGCTTACATAAACATGTTCATATTTTACTAGTGGGACTGTTTCCAGACTTGCCAGCCAGGATTCAGAGTATTGACATTTGAAATATGTCCTAATAAGCAAATTTTAGTTACATGTAAATGTTGTTTCGGCTAAAGCAGGCATTTAAATTGTATGCTGTATGATATAAATATGAAATGTAATATGATATAAAAATAATGTGAATGTTTAGATTATATTTTATCTAGTGTTTAAAATGCCTCATTATCATTAACAAAGCTTATGCTTGCAAATATGTGAGTAAAATACACTTTAAATATGCCCATATTAGAAAATCAGCATCTTATAATGATTTCTGAAGGATCATGTGACACTGAAGACTGCAGTAATGATGCTGAATTCAGCTTTGATCACAAATTGCATTTTACAATATATTTAAATAGAAAACTGTTCTTTTAAATTGTAAAAAGAGTTCAGAATATCAATGTATTTTCTGTATTGTGGATCAAATAAATCCAGTCTTGGTCAGAAGAGACTTCTTTTAAATGGTAGTGTAGGTCTAAAATTAAGAAAAGTCTTTATGTAAAGATGTAACTTTTATGTAACTTATTTGAACTTAAAACTTGATTTTGATCATTAAGTCCCCTCACATTCATTCTCTATCCCTCATTGATAGGCCCAGGGGAGGGGTCTTTGTATCCTCAGGTGTGTAATACATCCATATTCAAGATAGTTCACGCCTCCTCGCATATGACCTTTCTAACACTAAAAGTGTCTTACAAAAGTTCAATTACTATATTGTTTTGTATGAATGAGTGATCAGGATGGTTTTCACATCATTTTGTAGCAAAAACTCTAGGCTACAAGATCCAGTTCTCAAACGTCTTGTGGACAAATGTTTAGTATGTGTTATATGGTCTCATTTCAGTTACTTAAAATTTTAGTTTTTTCAAAAACCATGCATAAATGTTATTTTATCAAAAATACAAACCTGTACATGCATGTTGCTCACATATTATTGTATCCCAGTTTGTGTTGAATACAGTGTTATCAGACTTTAGCCATTAATGTGTTTTTAAGCAACTGAAAAAAGTACAAATGTCAAGACATGTCAAAACTTCTCCAGGGCCCAAAATACCCTCAGACCCCAGAGGGTTAACAACACACTGGCAAATGACAATCAACCGACAGCCTGAATGTCAATACAGCACAATACAACCTACTGTATATTTTATATATACTATTTTTATTGTATACTGTGTATTCTATATTGTGTGTATTGCATAATGTAAATTGTATATTATTATTTATATATTGTGTTGTTATTATGTGTATATTAGATATGTAAATTGTGTAAATATGATGTTTATTGTAAATTGGCATAAGTGTCATCACTGTCATGACTGCTGTTGTTCGGAACTGCACTCAAGACTTTCACCCACTGTTGCACATGTGTATATGTTTGAGTGACAATAAAGTGATTTGATTTGATTTAATAATAATTTCCTGTATTAGTAACCAAAACTTTGATAATAAAAACCATAATAATTCTGCCACAAAATATATATTTACATTTTATTTTTAGTTTTAGTATTGTAACATTATTAATTTTGTGAGGATTGTATGGACATTTTCAAATATGCTCTCTACACTCTACGGCTTGAAGGTGAAACCTTCTGGTGAAATTAATTGCAAGAACAAAAGTAAGCAAAAATGTCCTCAAAAAGTGCAGCATAAAATATTACTCAAGGGAAACATTTTGGAATGTCTCTTGAAATGTGATGGTTTCTGATTTTGACAACTTTAACATAGACCTTTCTTATTCTCGTTGTGAGTGAACCCATACGTACTTTACATTCCGTTTTTTGAGGTTGAGGGGATGTCATGCAACCTGTCCATTTTGGCATCTGTATAATTTAGTAAGCTCTACCAAAATACAAATTAATTTGCATTAAAATACCATAGAATTTGCATGGATGCACAACCTTTGACATCAACAATGAAAGACATGGGAAATGTTTCCTCTCTCTTCCTCTTTTAAAGTTAATATGCAAATTAATTTTTGTTATTCTAAGTAAGAATGATTATATGTTGTATTTTCATTTTTTCCTGCCGTCCACAACCCTATCAGCACTTGTTTGTTTTTGTGCACTAAAAAGTTATTGTGTGAACTTGTGCCACTTTAAACAAGCTTCTCTCATAGTGTTGCAATGAAAAATATCTTCTTCTTTTTTTTTCCCAAAACCTATCTTGTGTCTTCAGAAGACTTGAAATATGTTGCACAAGCTCCAAGGACTACTTTTATGATACTTTTGGAACTTTTTCAAGCTTTAAAGCAAGTCCTATCAACTGCCATAGTATTGAATAGACAGACCAGATCTCCTTTTGAGTCATGTGGCTTTAGAACAACATGAGGGTGAGTAAACTGTGGTTTGAACAGTTTCTTTAATATTGTTTAAAATGTGTTTGTATTGTTTTTCTTTCTTTGCCTCTTTTGAGACAAATCTTTCCTGTAAACTAAATAAAACAACTCGTGTGTACCATCTCAGTTGTTTCTGATTATTGTCCTTCTGTCTAATTCTCACTATCCCTCTCGCACTCTCTTGCTCTGTGTCTTTGCATGTGTGTATTTGAATAATCTACCAAGAAGGCTTTGGCAATATCCGACTTGTACTGTGATGAATGGGAATGAGAGAGATGCTACATGCTCAAACAGAGTCAGATGGAGAAAAACCTGCTATAAAAAAAGATATGAAGACGCCAGGTGTTCGGCCAATGGAGGCTATGTATGGTGTAGTGACTCAGCCTGCAAGCATTTAATAGATCTTCATTCTGAAAATAATCTCTTGTTTTTAAAAAAAAAAAATGTTTTAGCTATTTTGTACAGGATATCTGCAGGAAACAGTCGTAAAAATATAAAAGATAAACCATGTCAACATTTCATCCTGCTACATTTGGGTGGATAGATCTTCAAATGTAGTATTTTATGCTGATGTTGTATCCTGCAGATTGATCTTTGCATAATAATGATTCTGTTTTTTTTAAAACTAGTAATAAAATGATTTATTTAGCATGAAACGTAAAGCATATTACAAGCCTTGAAGTAAATTGGCTTGTGAGATATTTGTTTTAATGAAAAGTTGTTCAATTATTGACCATATTCTGTTATTTTTATTTTGTCAACCACATCGAAGACCAGACATAAAAGATGCACCATGATGATAATCAAATGATTTGAATTAAACATGTTGACAAATATAAGAGAAATAAAAACAGGTGTACAGGTGAACTTGAACTAATTTGTAGTCAGAATGTGCAATTATGTTGTAAATGCAGGGCTGTCGCTAGTACAGGGCGGGGCCAATGTGTTGTTGAAAGGCCAGAGTGATCCCCACCCTAAGGACAGCCCTGTGTGGCAGGGTGGAGGGCGGGGCCGGGTCGTGATCATACACACCTGGTCCCTTATCAGGCTAATTAAGCCTCAGAGAGGGATAAAGGCCGATGGCAGACGGTGGTGCGACGAGAGAGATGTCCGTCATGTGTGTGTTTGTCTTTTGGTTTAAGTTATTCATTAAAATATGCCAAGCTGGTTATCGCCTCCTCCTTCCCATTGAACTACATTACAGTGGTGCCGAGAAACCGGGTTTGGAAGAGAGCGCCGCTATGGAGCCTTCACCGCTGGCCGAAGTCATCAACGCCCTCACCAACATCCAGCAGACACAACACCATGCCCTCTCTCAGTACTCTGCGTTCCTTTTATGTCTCTCTCCGCATCACTATAACAAGACACAGGTGTTATTGTTGATTATAAACCAGGTGACAAGCCTTACCGCTCTCTCTCTCTTCCGCAGACCGACACGTGACCACACCCCCACGCCACACCCTGTTAATACATTGTGTCTGTAAAAACACACTACACACATAATACAATATCCAAAATGGTCTAAATGTGAGGAATTCACAACAAAGTGATTTTTAAAAAGTAACTCATACTTCAGAAATGTATATTCATTTTATTCAGATATACAAATATTAAATAAAATAAATATAAAAGACAATTTATTCAAAAGGCTAAAATTATGACTAAACTAAACTGCAAAAATTAACATTAGTAAGGAATGGAATGAGTTTGAGTAAATGATAACAGCATTTTTGTTGGAAGAGAATAGTATGAATGGAAAAGAGAGAATTGCTACTCCGAGGGCTCTATTTGCATCCTGGGCTTTGTTCTTTTTGTGAGAAATTAGGAGAGAGACAGACAGTGATGACATCAGTAAAGACAAATAAAAAATAAATAACTAGACAAATGGTCATTACAGGAATTATGTTCTCCTGTGTTAATAATAAAACCTCACGTCATGCCAGTTATTGCTGCAGTCTCATTTAACAAGTATTCCTCTGCTGCACCTCATGCAACTTACAGCGACTTTAAATATCAACACCAGCTGCAACTGATGTGTTAAAATTATAGCATGCACTCAAAAATAAACTATGAATGTTCCAAATAATATGAGGTGGTTTTGAATGCATACTGTTGTTGTTTGAATATAAAATCTAGGCTGGTACGAAAAATAAACAAAGAAAGGCTACTGTATTTTTAAGTTTGTAAATGAAGTGTTGCTTGAAAATAAAAGCACAGACAGTGACCCCCGGGAACCTCTGAAGCACTAATGCAGTACACCCTGGGTTTCCTTGCACACCAGCTGGGCCTGTATGATAACACTGCAGCCAATTGGAGACTGTGAACAAAGAACAAATTATGAAGTGACTGAAGAAAGTTAGAAGAGCTGTGTGGCTTTAGGGATCTTCAGAACATGAAGTTGGGTTGTTCGATTTAAATGTGCCCAGTGGGCCCATTGCGTTAGAGAGGAAGGACAGGGAAAGTTGAATTAGTGTGTTTCTGAAACTCACCATGTTTCTCTGCAGAATGTGCTCACTATAAACTGTTGGAGATGACTGGGGATTCTGACCAGGCAAGTTTCTGCAATGGTTTGAGGAAAATTAAGATCCAACAATTTTGTATTCAGTACAATTTGAATACATTTGTAGGGTGCACTGGCTGTTTAGATCAGTTTTACTATCAGATATAACTAATAATTAATGTTTATTAATTAATAATTAAATTAAATAATATAATTTAACTCGTTAAATTCTATCCTCGGGGCACCACTCTTTGACAAGAGAAAAATGATAGTAAGTGACTGATCAAGTCTCATAAAATTCTACCCTTAAGATTGAGTATTTTGATTAATAATCAAAATAATCAAAAAGGGAAGAAGCTAGTCAAATTATTGCTGTACGAATCCAACAGTAATCTGGTTACAGTTGGCTTCTAACAACAACAATTTACAGTACTGAAGTAATACTGGAGTTCTTGACGTGGCAGAGGCTGGCTTCAACACAAATATTCAAACAAACAACCAGGAGTATTCTTATTATAATATAACAAGATTTATTATAATCAAACAGCACTGAACACCGCCAATACTATATGAATATAACACAAAAACATAACATGGAAGTCCTAACTAAATTGTGGAGCTATATTCTAGTGTATGGATGTATGTGTGTGGGTGTATGTCTAGATTCGGTAATAAAGGAAACAAAATGGCGGATTAAACTCCACGTGGGGAACTAGTTTCAAACTGGAGGTTCGGTTCAACATTGAGAACTAGGTTAAAAATGGCGAACCGAATTCAAAATGGAAACCAGTTTCAAAATGGAGGACTAGATCTTAAAGGGCGGAGCCAACGATTATTGGAATGTGGAGGGAAAGAAAGATGGCTGGATCAGATCCAGGTGATGGAGCTAATACCACATGCGGGTGGTAATGAACAGACACGCAAAGGAACTGACGAAACAGGCGGGAGTTCCTGTTGCGTTGAGCGGTCAAGAGAAAACTATCAGGGCTCGGCCCTTTGTCTTACGCTCGTCAGCGAAAAGACGCATCTCTGCGTTATTTCTCGGATCTGGTGCAGGAGGTAGTCAGCGTTGATAGAAAACGATTGAGAAGGGAAGCTAGTCGCCTTTTCTGTTTTCTAAATAAATTCACCGTTGTCTCGCAGTGAAAATGAATGAACCGGTTGTGATAAGTAAACTAGACGACTGGAACAAAGCTAAGTTAAACTTTAGAAAAACGTGGTCTCTCTTTGTCCAGAAGGAGGGAAACTCCTTTGTATGTGTAGATACGCGTCTCTTTAAACTGCAGGCTTGCGCAGCTGTATGCAGAGAGAGCAAACTAACCGCTGTTTACCGGTCTTGTTGACAAAATGACGTCATCAGTCATAGGCCGCTTTTGACCAATGACGTTTGAGGCTGGGTCCATGGGCGGAAATTCACATCCAGCTGTGGAGCTGTGAAGGACTCTGGGAAACCGAGTTCTATGTCTCACCTTTGATCATAGAACAAAGGGCCATGCTGTCTCCACTGCCATTTTGAGTGGGGCAAGACCCTACACATCCAAGTACATGAAAATAACTATTAAAACATATAGAAATAAATAATGGAACTTCAAGTAAGTAAAAAGGTGTCCATGACCCAAATCAGACAATTAAAGCAGAGAGAGAGAGAGAGAGAGAGAGAGAGAGAGAGAGAGAGAGAGAGAGAGAGAGAAAGAAAATAAATTTAAGCACATGTAATTGCGACTAAAGCACAGAGGCATTAGTGAGACCACTATTTAAAAATATTAATGAAATGGATGCTCCATCTATCTTCAGCTTTAAAAAAGAAAAATAATGGATAGTGCAGAATTAACCATTCAGCAGCTATATCACCCTGTAGCTCAAGACCGGATGCCCACTGAAGCTAAACAGGGTTGAGCCTGGTCAGTACCTGGATAGGAGACATCTTGGGGAAAACTAAGATTGCTCCTGGAAGAGGAATTAGGGAGGCCAGAATGGGGTGCTCACCCTGTGGTCTGTGTGGGTCCTAATTCCCCAGTATAGTGATGGGGTCACAATACTGTAAAAAGGAACCATCCTTCACATGAGATGTTAAATTGAGGTCCTGACTCTCTGTGGTCATTAAAAATCACTTCTTGAAAAGAGAAGGGTGTAACCCTGGCCAAATTCGTTGCATTGGCCTCATCAATCATGGCTTCCTAATAATCCCCATCGATTCATTGGCTGTGTCGCTCTACTCTCTCCTCTCCACCAATGGCTGGTGTGTGGTGAGTGTACTGGTGCACTATGGCTTCCATCACATCATCCAGGTTGGATGCTGCACACTGGTGGTGGTTGAGGAGAGTCCCCTGTTCACTGTGTAAAGTACTTTGAGTGTAGTGTCAGAAAAAACGCTATATAAATGTAATGTATATTCATTCATTCAGGTATTAATTTAAGAATAAAAAAACCTTCAGATATTTGGAAGAACTGTAGAGTTTATTTTAAACTTTTAGCTTGTGAGCATAATGATGATGATGAAATGACACAAAGGTTTTACGAAGGCTTTCCACAGGAACCAGCTGAATTATATGTCGAATTGGAAAGGCAATTGACAATACAGGAACTTTAATCAGCATTGTGAATGGTCGGGCTCCAGGAATAGATGGAATCTATTTTTATATGTACATTTTTATAAGTAATTCTGTGTAGTGTAGGGGGTGGGCCTTCTAGCAGTGATCGATGAGAGTTTAACTGAAGGACACCTGCCATTGAGCTGCAGAAGGGCTGTCCTTACACTGTTACCTAAAAAGGGGGACTTAAGGGAAATGAGCATCTGTCTTATTGCTCTGTACTTATTATAGAGCTCTATCTAAAGCTCTTTCCAACCGGTTCAAAAAGGTTATGGGATTTACACTGATCAGTCATATTGTGTCCCAGGTAGGTCTATAATTGATAACATCTCTTTAATAAGAGATCTTTTAGACTTTTCTTGCTGATTTGGTCTTAAGCGTGGTCTTATTTTAATCATCAGGTAAAACACAAATATTTATGTGTAACCAGGGGAAGTGAAAAGATCTTACATATAAATGTGTAATTGGGACTGATATCATATAGTACTAGTAATGCATGAATGATGTATACAGATACTGATTCCATTCTGTTAAATTATGACGCTGGCCCTTTAAAACTTTGGTTGCTGAGCTCTCGTCTGGAAGTCAGTATCGCGGGAGTTAGTGTCGAAGCTGCGAGGGTAGCAGAGTGTGAGCAGCGCGATCAGCAGAGTATATGTTGCTTTATCCGTGTTGAGATATACAAGTGATAACTCGATAAAAAACCAAAAGGGTGAAAGATATCCACTTGTATTAGCTCGATATTGAATCAGTGGGAAGTAAACTGAGGTGATGACGATGCAATATGTGACGATTGATGACAACTGATCGTGAGCCATGTGAAGTGTTTCTCTTTGTGTCCAAAAATACTGTTCATTGATCCATCGAAGAGCGTAAGTTTGTTATGTTACTTACCTGTTCTGTAATGAGTGATATGTGTATAATTGTTTGTTATGTAACAGTTAAGTGATATATTTCTTGTTAAATGCAGAGGGGAGAAATAGTCCTGAATAGGCCCTCTGTGAGACCCAGATTGTGTTCGTCAATACCGAGTGAGTTTATTTCTTTGATATGGAAGTTTTCTATACATTTCATGCAAGTATTGTGAATTTTATGTAACTTTGACATGCATGTTGAATTACTGTGTATTGTTTGTATTTACAGAAAGAGTGTAAAGGCCACTGCCGTTGTCTTTTGGTGTTATAGTTACAGAAAAGCCACATTTAGGTTTTGTTTTGTACTTTTGTAAATTCCTGGATTTTATGTTTCCTAAAACATTTTCAACCCCGAAAAGCCAAAGCTATTTTTTTTAATGCTGTGCCTCTACGGTCACAGTCGGAAATAAAAGACCCTGAGTTAAGGATGCACTCTCTAGGAGACCAGGATTGGATGAGGTGGAGCCTGAAAGTGAGGATATGGAGTATGATGGCTGTGTCGCTATTTGCAATTCCCTTAGAACCGGAACACCCTTAGGGCCTGATCTGGTGGCCGCAGGGATTGAGTGTGGTAGAGTTTGGCAGATGCAAGCGTCCATTGCAGATGAGGACGGTGTTGGTTGCGAGAATACACCTACCTTGCCGGGATACTCAAAGGCAGATCTCCGCCAGTTTCAGGAGACCGATCCGACTCTCTGTGTCTTCAGGAAGTTCCTGAGCAGAAAAAAAAGCCAACTTACCAGGAGAGAAAAGAGTTGTCCAAATCTGTGCGGTCCCTATTGATACAGTGGAAGAAAATAAGGGAGAAAGAAGGACTTCTGTATCGTGTAGTGGAAGATGTTCACAATGGGGAGTGCCACCAGATACTGTTACCTACATGCCTGACTGAGCAGGTTCTGAAAAGCGTCCATGATCAATTGGGGCATCAAGGCATAGAACGAACCCTGAGCTTGTTAAAGCAAAGGTGCTTTTGGGGAGGTATGTACGAGGATGTGGAGAAATGGGTGAAAAGTTGTCAGCGGTGTGTGTTGGCAAAGATGCCGCACCCTAAAATCCAAGCACCCTGGACACCATTTCTAGCTTCCCGACCACTGGAAGTTGTTGCAGTGGATTTTACCACTCTAGAGCCAGCTACAGATGGCCGTGAAAATGTCCTTGTGGTGACGGACGTATTCACCAAATTTAGTCAGGCATTTCCAACCCGTGATCAAAAGGCAGAGACTACGGCTAAGATCATCCTAAAAGAATGGTTTTTGAAGTATGGAGTGCCACAACGCCTACATTCCGACCGGGTAGGAATTTTGAGAGTGCTGTCATTGCTGAGCTTTGCAAGCTCTATGGAGTAAAGAAAACTCGCACGACACCACATCACTCTCAGGGAAATCCACAGTGCGAGAGGTTCAACAGAACTCTCCATGACCTCCTACGAATGCTCCCACCAGAAAAAAAACGCAAATGGCCAGAGCACCTAGCAGAGCTTGTGTATGCCTATAATGTGACGCCACATTCCTCCACAGGCTATTCACCATATCATTTGCTGTTTGGCATTCAACTCCATCTTCCGATCGATGCCTTGCTGGGCCAAGAACCAGATGCTGTCTTGGGGCAAGACTGGCTGAACGCACACAAAGAAAGACTCCTGGATGCACATGTCCGAGCAAAAGAGTATGCGGAGAGAAAAGCGGCAGACAGAGTGGCACAGCAAGAAGAGAAAGTGTATTGCCCAGCAGTGGAGGTTGGACAGTGTGTGTACCTGCGCCATCGACCTCCCGGGAGGAACAAAATCCAAGACGCATGGTCATCTACTGTGTATAAAGTAATAGAGGTCCAAGGATCAACGTATGCGGTAGAGCCTATGGAAGGAGGACCGATAAGAAGGGTACACCGATCCAATCTCAGACCTTACATGAATAAGGTTCCGGTGCCAGCACCAAGAATTCGGAAGCCACCTGTTAAGGACATACATACCCCAGTTTTGGAGATGGAGATGCCATCACTGGATGTAGAGTGTGTGTTGGTGGAAGAAGTCCGATATCCAAGGAAGGAACCAAGGCTTAAACCAACACTGGAAGTACAAGAACCACAAGTTATTGAACCTAGTAGTAGGACTAGAGATCAGGAGGAGGAAATTAATGAGGTTCCTCATGAAACTCTGGAAGTTGAGCTTGAGCCTGTTGGATTAGAGTCAGAAGATATTGACTTACCTGTTGAAGCGTCGGTGTTGGAACCTGTACCCGCACCTAGAAGGAAAAAAGAAAGTAGAGCTCAGTTAAAGATACCATGTCCTGAGCCGCGTAAGACACAGAGATCAACAGCTGGGGTACACAGTAATCTAAATAGATTACCTAAGTCGGCATGTAATTCAATGACTTTGAGCCCTGATCTGCTTTCCCAGGTGTTGGCAGGTATGGTCCTTTACACTTCAGGGGGACTCCAGGGGGGGCTTGAGGAATAAACAAAAGTTAGTAGTCACCGAGGACGTTGACTGTCAGCAGGGGAGAGTGTAACCAGGGGAAGTGAAAAGATCTTACATATAAATGTGTAATTGGGACTGATGTCATATAGTACTAGTAATGCATGAATGATGTATACAGATACTGATTCCATTCTGTTAAATTATGACGCTGGCCCTTTAAAACTTTGGTTGCTGAGCTCTCGTCTGGAAGTCAGTATCGCGGGAGTTAGTGTCGAAGCTGCGCGGGTAAGCAGAGTGTGAGCAGCGCGATCAGCAGAGTATATGTTGCTTTATCCGTGTGTTGAGATATACAAGTGATAACTCGATAAAAAACCAAAAGGGTGAAAGATATCCACTTGTATTAGCTCGATATTGAATCAGTGGGAAGTAAACTGAGGTGATGACGATGCAATATGTGACGATTGATGACAACTGATCGTGAGCCATGTGAAGTGTTTCTCTTTGTGTCCAAAAATACTGTTCATTGATCCATCGAAGAGCGTAAGTTTGTTATGTTACTTACCTGTTCTGTAATGAGTGATATTATGTGTATAATTGTTTGTTATGTAACAGTTAAGTGATACATTTCTTGTTAAATGCAGAGGGGAGAAATAGTCCTGAATAGGCCCTCTGTGAGACCCAGATTGTGTTCGTCAATACCGAGTGAGTTTATTTCTTTGATATGGAAGTTTTCTATACATTTCATGCAAGTATTGTGAATTTTATGTAACTTTGACGTGCATGTTGAATTACTGTGTATTGTTTGTATTTACAGAAAGAGTGTAAAGGCCACTGCCGTTGTCTTTTCGTGTTATAGTTACAGAAAAGCCACATTTAGGTTTTGTTTTGTACTTTTGTAAATTCCTGGATTTTATGTTTCCTAAAACATTTTCAACTTCGAAAAGCCAAAGCTATTTTTTTTTAATGCTGTGCCTCTACGGTCACAGTCGGAAATAAAAGACCCTGAGTTAAGTTTGCCTGTGTTTTGGACCTTTCATTCCTCTGACAGCAAGCTGTTAGCCCGGCAACATATGGAATATACTTGAGGCCTTTGGATTCTCTGCAAAATGCATTGACATTATTAAAATGCTGTATGGAAGTATTGCAAGGGTACTAAATATTCAACATGATCACATGTGAAGTTGACATGTTGTTTCTGTGTCACGTTCCTCTGTTGTCTACCCTGTGTTCTGTGTTTCACTATTCACATTCTTGTCATGTTTTCTTGTCTGCTCCGTGTTTTCCATTTCACCCGTCACCGCTCACGCTCCATGTCACGTTTTCCGTGTTTCACTGTCCTTGTCTAAAACTACATTTCCCACTATCCACTTGCCATCAGCACTGCCCTTTTGGTTCGTTGTTCTCACCTGTGTCTAATCCAGTCATCACTCCCTGTGTATTTAAGCCCTGCTTTTTGTTCACTCCCTGTCGATTGTTGAACGTTCATGTCAGGTTTCTTGTTGTGCTTTTGCCCTTGTTTCCTGCCCTCCGTGATTCATCCTTCCAGCTGTGTGTTCGTTTGTGTTAACCCTCTGGGGTCTGAGGGTGTTTTGGGCCCTGGAGAAGTTTTGACATGCCTTGACATTTGTGCTTTTTTCAGTTGCTTAAAAACATATTAAAGTCTAAAGTCTGATAACACTGTATTCAGCACAAACTGGGCTACAATAATATGTGAGCAACATGTATGTACAGGTTTGTATTTTTGAGAAAATAATGTTTATGCATGGTTTTTGAAAAACGAAAATTTTAAGTCACTGAAATAAGGCCATATAACACATACTGAAACATACTAAACATTTGACTTTTGAGAACTGGATCTTGTAGCCTAGAGTTTTGCTACAAAATGATGTGAAAATCATCCTGATCACTCATTCATACAAAACAATATAGTCATTTAACTTTTGTGTGACAATTTTAGAGCTGAATGGTAATATGCGAGGAGGCGTGAACGATCATGAATATTGATGAGATTCACACCTAAGGACACAAAGACCACTCCTCTGGGCCTATCAATGAGGAATGTGACAGAGAGAGAATTAATGTGAGGAGACTTAATGATCAAAATCAAGTTTTAAGTTAAAAGTAATCTGACTATATATTTTCTTTACATAAAGACTTTACTTAATTTTAGACCTACACTACCATTAAAAGAAGTCTCTTCTGCTCACCAAGACTGCATTTATTTGATCCAAAATACATATGATAATATGCTGATTTTCTAATATGGGCATATTTAAAGTGCATTTTAACCAGATATTTGCAAGCACAAGCTTTGTTGATGATAACGAGTCAGCATAAACACATTAAAATATAATCTAACATTCATATTATTTTTATATCATATTACATATCATATTTATATCATACAGCATACAATGTAAATAACAACATTTACATGTAACTAAAACTTGCCTATTAGGACATGTCAATACTTTGAATGTCAAATGTCAAACTTTGAATCCTGTCTGGAAACAGTCCCACTAGTAAAATATGTACATGTTTATATAAAATAGCATGTCAGCTAATGAAAACTAAATGACTTACTCGTTTGAAATTGTATCCTCTGCTGGAACAAATCTCTCTTCAAAATACAAATGTCCACCTCTTCGTCTGAGAAAAATGTTAACTCTTCCTTAATAGCCAAGAGTTTGATCGCCTGTGTATCCTTACAAGCACGCAGAAAAGTTTAGTTGTGTTTGTCTACATCAAATCTCGCAGTCGGGGGCGTGTACTTTTCCCTTGATCGCCTCAGCACATTAGCGTATGAATGGCGCGCTCTGTTGGTGGGTGGGATCACATTACAGATAATAAGATGGACCGGTAAAAACTGTACATCGCTTTGTTTCAAACAGATTGCATTGCAGGAGAATATTTGTTTTAAATTTGAATTGTTTTATTTAAAAGTAGACATTTTAAGCTTTCTTTAGACATATGTTTCATGTTTGTGTGAGAAGAATAAAAAAAACCACAAGGTTTTGATGTTAATATGAGTGTACACAAAAAAAGAAGACCCTCTATAGTTTATAATCATGTATTGACTGTATTTATATGACCATAAATGACGGAGTATTTTAAGTCTATGTTACTGCTATGTGAAAAATAAAACAGCAAAACGCGCTGGCGCGTTTGCCGACCCCAGAGGGTTAAGTTAAGTTTTTCCCATCGTGGTTTGTTCTTTTGTTCTTATGTTTATTTATTGTTGCTAGTTTTGTTAATAAACCTGCTTTTGGATCCGCTACCCCTGTCTGCCTTCTCCTGCTTCCCGCATTCGTTACAGAACAATCGACCACCTATGGATCCAGCGGTTATACGGGCTAGATGCCGCCTGCTCAATTTAAGGCAAGAGGACCGCCCTATCGAAGACCACATTCGGGACTTTCTCCGTCTGGCGAGCGCCACCGCCTTTCCGGACTCAGCCTTGGTGGTCTTCTTTAGGGACAACTTGGACCCGTCGCTGAAGGAGCGGCTGCCACAGACAACGCATGGCTGGATACTCCGCGACTTCCTGGTGGTGACCCTGCTGGTGTGCGACTCACCGCTCTCTGTGGGCGTTGCTGAGAAGGATCCTACCTCACCATCCACAGGGGAGTCTCTTCAGCCACCCTCGGCGGCCCCAGTAACACCAGCTCCACCTGTCAGTGAACCGACCCTCACTCCAGTTGCCTTCCACGAGCCAGCGCGGTCCACTTCGTCCGCCCGGAGGAGGGAGAGAAGACGGGCTTCCGCCTTCCGGCACACGCCTGCCCCGGTCTGCGAGCCAGAGCCCACACCTGTCACCGTGAGCAAGCCAGAGCCCACGCCTGTCACGGTCAGCGAGCCCGAGCCAGCCACGGTCAACCAGCCAGAGCCACTAGCCCCTGATGTCAGTGAGCCAGCGCCTGTAGCCTCCGATGTCAGTGAGCCAGCGCCTGTAGCCTCCGATGTCAGTGAGCCAGCACCTGTAGCCTCCGATATCAGTGAGCCAGCGTCTGTAGCCTCCGATGTCAGTGAGCCAGCGCCTGTAGCCTCTGACAGCAGTGAGCCAGCACCAGTAGCCGTGCCCGTCCAAGAGTCAGCGCCTCCCGAGCCTCATAGGGCTCCGTCCCTCAAGTCCCTCGAGTCTTCCAGAGCTCTGCCTCCCGAGATTTCCAGAGCTCCACCTCCCGAGCTTTCCAGAGCTCCGCCTTCCGAGCCTCCCGAGCTTTCCAGAGCTCCGCCTTCCGAGCTTTCCAGAGCTCCGCCTTCTGAGCTTTCCAGAGCTCCACCTTCCGAGCTTTCCAGAGCTCCGCCTTCCGAGCCTCCCGAGCTTTCCAGAGCTCCGCCTTCCGAGCTTTCCAGAGCTTCGCCTTCCGAGCTTCCCAGGGCTCCGCCTCTCAAGCCTCTCGAGCCCTCCAGAGCTCCGCCCCTCAAGTCTCTCGAGCCTTCCAAGGCTCCACCTCTCAAGTCTTCCGAGCCTCCCAGGGCTCCTCTCGAGCCTCCCAGAGCTCCGCCCCTCAAGTCTCTCGAGCCTTCCAAGGCTCCACTTCTCAAGTCTCCCGAGCCTCCCAGGGCTCCGCCCCCCGAGTCTCTCGAGCCTTTCAGAGCTCCGCCCCTCAGGCCTCTCGAGCCTCCCAGGGCTCCGTCTCTCAAGCTTCTCGAGCCGTCCAAGGCTCTGCCTCTCAAGTCTCCCGAGCCTCCCAGGGCTCCTTTCGAGCCTCCCGGGGCTCCGCCCCCCAAGCCTTTCGAGCCTATAAGGGATCCGCCCCCCGAGCCTCCTACGGCTCCGCCTCTCGAGCCTCCTATGGCTTTGCCTCCCGAGCCTCCTACGGCTCTGCTCCCAGAGACTCCAGAGCCTCCTAAGGCTCCGCCTCTCGAGCCTCCTACAGCTCCACCTCCCGAGCCTCCTACAGCTCCACCTCCCGAGCCTCCTACGGCTCTGCTCCCAGAGACTCCAGAGCCTCCTGCGGCTCCACCCCAGAGCCTTCTACGGCTCCGCCTCCAGGGCCTCCTACGGCTCTGCTCCCAGAGACTCCAGACCCTTCTACGGCTCCGCCCCTCGTGCCTTCTACGGCTCCGCCTCTCGAGCCTCCTGCGGCTCTGCCCCCAGGTCCTCCTACGGCTCCGCCCCAGAACCTCCTATGGCTCAGTCTCCCGGGCCTCCCTTGGCTCCGCCTCCAGAGCCTTCCAGGCCTCCGCCTCTAGAGCTGCCTACGGCGCCACCGCCCTCAGCTCCATCTCATGAGTCTCCCTCAGCTCCGCCTCCTGAGCTCCCAGAGCCTCCCTCGGCTCCGCCTCTCGAGCCTCCTGCGGCTCCACCCCCAGAGCCTCCTACGGCTCCGCCTCCAGGGCCTCCTACGGCTCTGCTCCCAGAGACTCCAGACCCTTCTACGGCTCCGCCCCTCATGCCTTCTACGGCTCCGCCTCTCGAGCCTCCTGCGGCTCCGCCCCCAGGTCCTCCTACGGCTCCGCCCCAGAACCTCCTATGGCTCAGTCTCCCGGGCCTCCCTTGGCTCCGCCTCCAGAGCCTTCCAGGCCTCCGCCTCTAGAGCTGCCTACGGCGCCACCGCCCTCAGCTCCATCTCATGAGTCTCCCTCAGCTCCGCCTCCTGAGCTCCCAGAGCCTCCCTCGGCTCCGCCTCCTGAGCCTTCCTCGGCTCCGCCTCCTGGGCCTGCCTCGGCCCGGCCTCCAGGGCCTCCCTCGGCTTCCTCTCCCGAGCCTCTCTTGGCTCCACCTCCTGAACCTCCCTCGACTCTGCCTCCTGAGTCGTCCTCGGCTCCGCCTCCCGAACCTCCCCCGGCTTTGCCTCCCGCGGCTCCGCCTCAGCGGTCCTCCTTGGCTCCGCCTCACGCGGCTAAACCGGCCTCTGCCCTGTGGCCGCCTCCCAGGTCCCCTGAACCGGCCCTTGGCCCACGGCCCTCTCCCAGGCCACCAAAACCGGCCTCTGCCCTGTGGCCGCCTCCCAGGTCCCCTGAACCGGCCCTTGGCCCATGGCCATCTCCCAGGCCCCCTGAACTGGCCCTTGCCTTAGGGCCAGCCCCCGGGCCATCCGAACCTGTCCCTGCCCGGTCAACACCTCCCAGACCACCTAAACCTGTCCCTGCCCGGTCGATACCTCCCTGGCCTCCTAAACCTGTCCCTTTGTGCCCCCGTGGACTGTCTCATTTCCCCTTTTCCCCTGTGGTCTGTCTCATTTCCCCTTGTGCCCCCATGGACTGCCTAATTGCCCCTTGTGCCCCCGTGGACTGCCTAATTGCCCCTTTTACCCCCATGGACAGCCCAATTGTCCCTTCTGCCTCCTTGGATGGTCTCTGTGTCCCTTGTGCTCCCTTTCATCTGTCTGTTTTCTCCCCTGGTCTACCCCCTCACTCCCTGGTAAATTTTGGTTTTTGGTTTTTCTGTCTTTTTTGTTAGGACCGTCTGGAATCCGGTCCTTTTGAGGGGGGGTTATGTCACGTTCCTCTGTTGTCTACCCTGTGTTCTGTGTTTCACTATTCACATTTTGTCATGTTTCCTTGTCTGCTCCGTGTTTTCTTTTTCACCCGTCACCGCTCACGCTCCATGTCACGTTTTCCGTGTTTCACTGTCCTTGTCTAAAACTACATTTCCCACTATCCACCTGCCATCAGCACTGCCCTTTTGGTTCATTGTTCTCACCTGTGTCTAATCCAGTCATCACTCCCTGTGTATTTAAGCCCTGCTTTTTGTTCACTCCATGTCGATTGTTGAATGTTCAAGTCAGGTTTCCTGTTGTGCTTTTGCCCTTGTTTCCTGCCCTCTGTGATTCATCCTTCCAGCTGTGTGTTCGTTTGTGTTAAGTTAAGTTTTTCCCATCGTGGTTTGTTCTTTTGTTCTTATGTTTATTTATTGTTGCTAGTTTTGTTAATAAACCTGCTTTTGGATCCGCTACCCCTGTCTGCCTTCTCCTGCTTCCCGCATTCGTTACATTCTGAAAGGATTGGAAACATTATGCTGACTCACTTTCAAGCAGCATCTCCCATTAGACATTTTTTCATCGGCTCAAGTGTGTTTACCTTCTCTTGTGGTGTGACCAGAAGCACGTTGTGTCACCAGTGTGGGAGACTCAGATTTGGATCCTGCATTGAAAGTATTTGTGCACATATAAACAGCGATGAGCACAATTTGGAGGTTCCACTGACGATTAGGTTTAGGGTTTGGGTACTATGGTTCAGATTATAAAAAAAATATTCCACTTCACTGTATTACTGCCTGTACAGCTGAAAACAACTCAATTCACTCACACAAAACTCAGTTTTGGTGCCCCTCTGTTAACATTTCACTTGGAAAATGCTCACATGTGCACATACGCCCAACAACACTCACCGCTTTGGCCACTGGGGACAATGTTTTGAATTTTGGTAAGCACAGACAGATTTTAACTAAAGAGCAGTCAACCTACCATTTTCAATTTCACTGCGAGATCAGTCTTGAAGTATTTTCTTCTTTTTTTTTGGGGGGTAATCTTCATTGGATAACACACATTTGTTTTTTATTATTATTATTGTTACCAAAGGACAAAGGGAGTAAGGCCTTTTCGCTAGGGTAGCGTATAATCTATGCTAACCCTAAAACAATTAAAACCCACATTACATCATTGTTTATCATTTCAAGGGAACTGCACAACAAAACAAAAAGTTTTACAAGTGTAATTATGATATGAATAAATATAACATTCAGTAGAATTAATTCCATTGCTAAAATCAACAATTAGCATTTTTAATGGTAAAATTTTAATTGTTGATATCTTGCACATGATACCAAACCAGTTTGGCTTGCCATAAGGCAGTTACCATTAAGATAAATGGGAGTGCTAATTGATAGCTCTGTTCTCACACAAAGTTACCATTGGACTTTTAGAGATGATTCATATGAACCGCTTTTATGATACCATGGCGCTTTCCTGCCATTTTTGGAAATTGACAGCCACAGTTCCCATGTAGCCTACCTTCTTGTGTTCCATATGGATGAAAGAAAGTAATATGGGTTTAGTACAACATGAAGGTGAGAAAATTATAATTCTTTTGGTGAACTAATCTTTTAACTCAATGTTGGACGTAAGAGTATTTTGTTTTTCTCTTTGACATCTACAAGGATGTTATTTCCTTTCTTTCACCTTTCCCTTGTTTCCATATCTACAGTCTGCCATGTTTGTGTTATTAGGCTGCACTGAAGCAGAGAGAGGGAATAATTTGTGTGAAATTACTTTGGCTTCTGACCACAGAATCCAGTCTCCATTCTGAGAGATAGCACTGTGTTTGAGAGAGATGAAGCATATCTGCATCATTCTTCCACATCTACCAGAGAAAGTCTGCACCTCTACAACAAAAACATGCTCAATTCAGCCTGATTAGAAGAGTAATGTGCTGATCTTTGAACTGACCACCTGTGTTTGGTTTTTATGAGATGTTTCCAGATTTACAGATGTGTGTATTTTCATCTTTTATTCTTTTAATAAATTATAATCCTTTAGCTTCAGGTCAATACAGCAAAATTATATTCATTTTATCAATAATTTTGTGATTGATAAAATACATTGTCTTGATCTTCATCATCAAAGAGTTAATAATGTCAACAGAATTACTGATGAAAGTTTTTTTTTTTTTTTAAAACAATCACAATGACAAACTGAAAAATACTCATCATTGTGGTAATTGTTTATTTATTATTTATTTATTTTATTCCCCCTTTTCTCCCTAATTTGGAATGCCCAATACCCAAATGCGCTAAGTCCTTGTGGTGGCGTAGTGACTCGCCTCAATCCGGATGGCGGAGGACGAATCTCAGTTGCCTCTGCATCTGAGACCGTAAACCCATGCATCTTATCATGTGGCTTGTTGAACACGTTACCGCGGAGACATAGCATGTGCATAGGCTTCACGCTGTTCTCCACGGCATCCAAGCACAACTCATCACGCGCCCCACCAAGAGCGAACCACATTATAGCGACCACTAGGAGGTTACCCCATATCTACCCTCCTTAGCAACCAGGCCAATTTGGTTGCTTAGGAGACCTGGCTGGAGTCACTCTTCACACCCTGGATTCAAACTCGCGACTCCAGGTGTGGTAGTCAGCATCTTTACTTGCTGAGCTACCCAGGCCCCCATCATTTTGGTCATTAAAACTTAGTTAATATATATATTTTTTTAATGAATACAAAATTTAACAGGTAGCCAATGTAATGATGATAAAATGGGGCTAATATGGTAATATTTCTTGGTTCTAGTCAGCACTCTGGCAGCTGCATTTTGAACCAATTGAAGTTTATTTATTGAACTTGCTGGACAACCTCCCAGTAATGCATTACAATAAACTAATCTTGAGGTCATGAGCACATTAATTACATTTTTGGTATCAGCAACATAGAGCATGTGTCTTTTTTATAATTACATTTTCAAATTTCAAATTTATTAAAACACAGAAAAGCAAAACATAAATACACAGAATCAACTTTTAACACCCACTACCACCCCTCCCCATCCCCAACCCCACCAGGATCTTAACAAACATCCCTGTGGTCTTTTCAGGAGTCATCTCCAAGCATGACTCCTGAAAAGGGGGCATTCCAGCCGACTTCCAACCCCTCAAAATCACTTGTCTGGTGACCATTCCACTGGTTAGGACCCAATCCTCCACATGTTTATTCCCCACATTGATGACCGCCCCATCTCCCAAAATACAGAGTCATGGTCAAAATGAAACCAGAGTGCCCAAGACGTCACATACAAAATTCAGAACCCTCAACCAAAGCCTTTGGATCTTAACATACCCCCCCCAAAAATGGGTTGTGTCTTCATCCTCCAATTGGCATCGCCAGCAAGTGGGTGAGTCTTTAAGACCAAGCCTATACAATCTATAGAGGGTCCAATAGAATTATAATTGAATTGCATAAGGCGAACCCTTGCATATCTAGATATAGACTTGACATTTTTTAGAATCCTAGTGTAACGGGAGCCAGCTGGTAGATAGCTGTGCAGGACCAGTTAAAATGGTGCAACAGACCAGGGTCGGTTACAATGCTGCCATGACCCTGTAGGGCTCACAAGTTCTGGAGCGGGTGTGTTTATTAGCAATAATTAATAATTATCATAGACAACCATCAATCATTAATTAATAGAACATTGATTAGAATCAATGTTACACAGGCACCAATTTATGTAGGCTCACAAGTTGGTTAGATCAGTTTTACTATCAAATATAAATTAATAATTAATGTTTATTAATTATTAATAATCAAATTAAATAATAGAATTTAGTTTGTTAAATTCTATCCTCGGGGCACCACTCTTTGACAAGAGAAAAATGATGATCATGTCTCATAAAATTCTACCCTGCAGATTGAGTATCAAAATAATCAAAAGGGGAAGAAGTTAGTCAAATTGTTGCCATATGAACCCAACAGTAATCTGGTTACAGTTGGCTTCTAACAACAACAATTTAACAATACTGAAGTAATGTAGGAGTTCTTGACGTGGCAGAGGCTGGCTTCAACACAATATTCAAACAAACAAACCAGGAATACTTCTTATAATATAACAAGATTTATTATAATCAAACAGCAATGAACACAGCCAATACTAAATGAATATAACACAAAAAAACATAAGATGGAAATCCTAACTAAATGGTGTAGCTATATGCTAGTGTATGTGTGTGTGGGTGTGTGTCTTGAGTCGGTAACCAAGACACAAAATGGCGGACTAAACTCCTCGTGAGGAACTAGTCAAAATGGAGGGCTAGGCCGGAAAGGGCGGAGCCAACGATTATGTGACGGTGTAGGGAAGCAAGATGGCTGGATCAGATCCAGCACAACAGAGCTAATACTACGTGCGGGTGGTAATGAGCAGACACACAAAGGAACTGAACGAAACAGGCGGGAGAATTTGAAATATACCAGCCTGATTCACACATAAACTGCGGTGCTGCTGGCTCCGTGAATTTCAATGTGTGTGTGTGTGAGAGAGGGGGAGAGAGAGAGAGCGCGAACAAACAGGGGTTCATGCAATTTAACAGAGACAACACGCTGGTAACAATGCGATTAAATCGTTAATTCAGATCACTCAATAAATAAACATTTCCCCAAAAATTACGATCTCATAACTCCAAACAGCAATCAGCAATCGCAGTTAAATGTACAGTTGTAAACAAAACATTAAACGTTCAGCGATCGTAGTTAACATACAAATGAAAACAAAACATCAAACATTCAGCAATCAAATATATATGATTTAGGTTTATAAGAAAAGTCAATTTCTAAACTAAATCTGCCCAGATATCAAGCCTTACTTGTGAAATCCTGTGTGATTTCAGCAGGGTTGTCTGTGGGATTCCTGTTGCATTGAGCGGTTAGGAGAAACAATCTGGATTCGGTCCTTGGTCTCATGCTCGTCAGCGAAAAGACGCGTCTCTGCGTTGGTTCTGGGGTCCGGTGATCACGAGAAACGCGAGAGATAGTCAAAGTTGTGGGAAAACGATTGAGAAGGGAAGCTGGTCGCCTTTTCCGTTTCCTATATAAATTCACTGTTGTTTCACAGTGAAGATGAAATGAACCGGTTGTACACTACACGACTGGAACTAAGCTAAGTTAATCTTACTCTACCGTGGCCAAATGGTGGGGTTTAGAAAAACGTGGTCTTTCTTTGTCCAGAAGGAGGGAAATACCTTGGTGAAGATGTCTCTTTAGAGCACAGCGAAGCTGTAGGTGTAACAGTCACGCTGGATGCAGAGAGAGAGCCTCAAATATGCCCGCTGGTTTTGTTAAGAAGATGACGTCATCAGTCATCGGCCGCTTTTGACCAATGACGTCTGAGATTGAGTCCATGGGTGGGACTTCTGTCTAGTTGCAATGCATTCTGGGAAATGGAATTCAATGTCTCACCTTTGATCATAGAACAAAGGGCCATGCTGTCTCTGCTGCCATTTTCAGTGGTGCAAGGCCCTACATCCCCCCTTTTGGTCTTAAGGTTGGGGTTCCTACCACAGTCCTTGAGAGCAAACCAACAGTTGAACAGTTCCCTGAGAGCAACCCGAAAGTTGTTCAGTACATTTGTCCTGAGTTTGCAAGAGCTTAGATCCTGGAAGTATAACAGTTCGTAAAGACTTCTTGACATCTGGGCAGTCATAGTAGACAACATCTGGGCAGATGAATTCTAACTAGGTTAACTAACATAACTTTATCACAACATAGTATTTTTGCATCGGTAACATATCAAACATTGCAACAACCCTTTGTTATCCCTGAGTTTTCAATGATTATGAAAAGGAAAATGGAAGAGATTGTTACTGTTAGTAAGGCTGTTCTCGGGACAAGTTAGGAACAGTTAGTGGTAGAGGGGTAGACAGGTGTTTGAAATGCTGTGGAATGAATGTTATTGCATCCAGTCTAATGTGTAGTGTTTGGATGTGTGCAATACTTGCCATGATGTTCCAACCACTAAAGGAGGAGCCTGAGGGTGATTAAACCAATGTAGTGTTCTTGGTACAATGACGATTTGCTTATGATTATGAAATATAGTGGTCATGCCAGTCGGTTTGAGACTGAACTTCACTAATTTCATCCCTTCAGCATGGAGCTGCTGTTGAAGGGTGTCATGGTGAGGTTGTGACCTCTAAATGCGTCCATGATCTCAATTCTGCTTCATGTTTGTTGACGTTGAGATGATGGAGGACAAGATCGTCAATGTGCACTGTGGATCCTTGGGTAACCTTTTAGAACACAGTTTGGTAGCCTTAGTTTAGTGGCTGTATCATGGTGGTCGTATGACAGTCGGACTTCGGTGGCTGGTGTGTTGACAAGCCATCGACTACCAGCTCCTTCTACCCTAGTTTCTGTTCCCTTGTAATGGGTAAGTTAAGGATAGATCCTAATTTGTGTCACTGCCAAGGCTGTATGCCAGATGTATTGGAGAAGATTGCACAAATGGTGGTAGTGGCAGATCTAAGGATTTGTTCGGCCATGTTAAGGAGAACCAAGTAGGATGGGATCCTTCGACCACTCAGGCTGTTAACTTAAGTGCTGATTTCCCTCACAAGGTCATGCATTAGATCTCTTACCACTTACACATTATGTCTGATCTCATTACTTCTGACAAGGCATCCAGAGCATGCAAAGTGTTATTCAGAATAGCAGAATGCATGTTTACAGTGACTATGTTACCCGGCAGGGTTTTGCCCAGACCCTGTAAATGTTCTTGTCGGAACAGGAGTTTCATTACCTGTGGTAATGTGGTGTTAGAGTTAGTGCATGCTAATGTTGTGAATAAAGCATGCTACGCTTAACTATTGTGGTGGGTCCACCCCCCTTTGGAGTGCAGACTGTTCAAAGGGATTGGTCTAGTTTGACTGGACCCACTTGTACAGTGGTGTCGGTGTACATCAGTCACGTACTGATGTGCAGTATATGCGGTTGCAAAACTGACATCTTCCGGACGGTCCAGCATAAATGCCATTATGCTACCTGTTGGAGGGTGTGGTAGGTAGCTTTGTAGCTCCTGTGACCTCCATTGGGAGCATCGTGGGCATGTAGCAGCATCACCCCCCCCCAAGGCCGGACGGAACGACCCACCAGGGTGGACCTGGGCCATGGAGAACATGGATCAAAAGGATTCTCTCAAGTTTCAGGTGTTGTTGCACCTGACAGGGAGCTTTTAGCCCTTTTGAGTCCTGTAAAGAGGGTGGTAGGAACTTTTGTGTCTGAAGTTCCATCAACTGCTGTAGGATTGTCTTGATCACCGGGTTCTGTTTGTGTATGACTCTCAAGTCTGCATTGCCCGGTTGTTGACCCAGCTTCACAGTCTGTAGGCAGCTTTGGGGATTTTCCCCATTCTCTTTGTCATACCTCTGTGCCAGGGCAGCGCTGAGGCGGGGGGGGAGAAGCTTGCCTTGATGTGAATCTTCAAATCCTTGTCTGGGTAGACGAGGAAAGGGGCTGAACAGATCTTGGCCTTCGGTTCTCTGAAAGCCTGCTCTTGCGGGTCTTCCCTTTCAGATACCATGTCCTTCTGGAGGAGCTCGGTAAGGGGCCTGATTTGTGTGTAGCTGACAAGGCTCACATCACAGGGCTCTGTATGCAATGGTTTACCAAGGGAGAGCATTGCCCTGGTGACTTTTGCTAAAGTCTTCTTGCACTTTAGGCTGATTTCAGACCCAGTGTCCAGTAATGCAAGGAAGTCTATACATCTCCCTACCAACACTGAGGTGTAGATACGTCTGGCATTAACCTTGTGGACAAGGTCTCCCAAAAATTTAATGAGCGGAACGTGGGTTTTGGACATGACTGCCACTGGGAGTGTTGGAGTCTTCCCGGTGTTCTTCCCCCATCCTACTAAGTAGACTCTGGCAGTTGAGGGGGGGGAGGGTGTGGCCTAGTCATATTGGTGGATTGTCACTATTGGCCCACTTGTGGTCATTGTCTGACCCTTTGGGGGGACGGCGAGAAGCATCGAGGTGCTTCATCACGTCCGCTAGTTGTTTCTGGAGGAGGCTAACCTTCTGCTCCAGATCCACCACTTTGGGAGGCCCCAAACGATTCCCTTTGTTTCCATTCCAGTGTCTGGGGTTCTTCTCAAACCCAACATTCCTTTTCTTTGGAAAGGTATATCGTTCTTGGGGCTCTTGCTGAACCTGGGAGTGACCCTTGTGGTCATTCCCTTGGTTCCTCCAACCCCCCTGTGGGCGGTTGGGCACGCGTTTAGGGTCTGCTGCTTTGCTGCGTACTCTGAGTTGAGGCAATTCGTTGCCCTCAAGCTCCAAGTCTGCCCTCTCAGAGAACTGGATGTCCAGGACTCTGACATCGTCGTCTTGTTTGTCAGTCAGACGCACGACTGTTTCCCATGTCATCTGGGCCATCTTCTTAATCTTCCTGTAATGACTCCCCTGCTCTTACTCGAGCCAGCACTAAAGAAAACATGTCCACCTTATATCTTCCCAGATTTTTCAGCTTCCTGCGGGGAAAGATGCGTTTCTTGAAGAAACACTATATCATTTTTCTTACATTTAAGAAAATAAATAACCTTCCTTCTTTTTATGGGGTGCCCCACCCATTCACATTCCACGTGGATAGAGACAATCCACTCATATTAACATTTTAACATATGAGAAAAAAATAGATTGTGTGTAAAAAATTTAATCATAAAGTCCACATTCCAACATTAGTGCAACAGTCAAACTCCAAACATAATCAAAAAATAATCTATAAAACCAACTCCAGCCAATAGGCAGAATGATCACAAAGAACAAGTAGATTCATTCACAAAACTGTCCCAAAGGTGTGTTCCTCCACAAAACAAACTTCAGCCTTTAGTGGAACCAGCACAAAAAACAAAAACAAAAAAAAAATCTGTTCAGTTTCCTTGGACAGTCAAACGAATGTTCAGTGAGCCGGCTGTTCATGAGTGCAGTCAGTGGTTAAAGTGGGATTTGGCAGGTGGGGGAACCCTCAAATTTTGTGTAGGTACAACAGGGAAAAATGACTCACTGTGGGACAACATATTGAGTATCGTGGTATAGCAATAATTTTTGGGACAAGAGTGTCACTGTATCTAAGTATCACAATACTTATTTACTTGATATTTTAATGGTTTTATTTTGGTCCATCTACATCTGCACTGATATGATGACGATACTATGTTAAAATTGCTGAACACCACAATATGGAATACAACCTTGTTTTTCACAATGTAAATTCAAACATAGAAATGGGAAGTCCAAAACTGAATCAAATTTTTACACACCAAAATGGCTGAATACACAACTATAACAGAAATAAATCACAACCTAGACCTATTGCAGAGTCAATGTCAATGTCAAAATGCAGAATCAAAAGTTTTGCTGTATCATAAAACATAAGAAATAATAACAACAACAAAACAACAATGTATGATGGTCCAAATATTGTGGCTATTCTCACATCCAGTCAAAATAGCTCCCATATTGACTGGTTTTGACTTGATTTGCACTGGCTTCCTTTGTGGACAGGCTGTGTGATCAGCTGCCCTTCTTGTTGAGCTCTTAGTGGTGTTATTGTAATGTTCATTTCAGAGAATTCCCTTTCACAGTCAGCACTGCTAACAGCAAGTGATTTCACTGTCTGCTGCAATTTTAGAAGCCCATCAGTTACAGGAATTTCTGGATGCTCTTTGAAACCTCTGAATCTCTGACACCAGAAAAGATGATGTCAAAAAGGTCACAGAGCTCTCTTATCTCATCCTCTCCAAAAATGTCAAAAAGTGACTTTTCACTTTCAGTCACCATTTTTGAGCGCACACTTTCAGCCAGAGCTTCATAACATTTTTGAGGATCGACTAGTTTTACCCTAGGGTCCTTTTGAAGTGTTACCCCATAAAATGTTCCAGTCTCCACTGCTTCAGTAGTATGGTCCAGGGTTGTGTTGTCTGGCTAAAAAAGTATCAACTTCTCTCTCAACCAGGTGCACAGCTCAAGATAATGATATGTCTCTTGACTGCAAACTTTCAGATACAATTTTAAGCTCCTCCAGAGCATCAAGCATGAGATTAAACTTTATTGTCATTGTGCAGAGTACAAGTACAAAGACAACTAAATTCAGTTTGCATCCAACCAGAAGTGCAAAAAAAGCAGAAAGGTGCAATGTGATATTTAAGTGTAGACAAATGTTTGCCCTCGATGGAGGGGAGTGAGGAACCGGTGATGCGTTGGGCAGTTTTCACCACCCTCTGCAGTGCTTTCCGGTCATGGGCAGAGCAGTTGCTATACCAAACTGTGACACAGTTGGTGAGGATGCTCTTGAAGGTGCAGCGGTAGAAGTTCACCAGGATCTGAGGAGATGTAGGTGGACCTTCTTGAGTCTCCTCAGAAAGAAGAGACACTGGTGAGCCTTCTTGATCAGGGTAGAGGTGTTGAGGTTCCAAGAGAGGTGCTCCGAGATGTGGACGCAAAGAAACTTGAAGCTGGTGACACGCTCCACCTCTGTCCTGTTGATGAGAATGGGTGTGTGTGTGTGCCAGCTTTAGACTTCCTGAAGTCCACAATGAGCTCTTTGGTCTTCTTAATGTTGAGAGCCAGGTTGTTGTCAGTGCACCACGATGATAGGTGCTGGACCTCCTCCCTGTAGGCCGTCTCATCGTTGTTGCTGATGAGACCAATCACCATGGTGTCATCTGCAAACTTGACATTGGTGTTAGAGCCATGTATAGGTTTGCTGTCGTAGGTGAAGAGGGAGTAAAGGAGAGGGCTCAGCACACATCCCTATGGTACGCCGGTGTTCAGGGTGATGGTTGAGGAGGTGTGATTATCTAACCTAACAGACTGAGGTATGTTGGTTAAGAAGTTCAGAATACAGTTACAGAGGGAGGAATTGATGCCCAGTTCACTGAGTTTGGTGATCAGTTTGGAGGGGATGATGGTGTATAGTGGTGTATAGTTAAAACAATGGTTTAAAATTATTAAACTGAGTAAGTGTTAAGGGTCAGTGTTTAAACATCGATTTTGTTTGAACTGTAAGATTAATGACCTATGTCTTTGAAGTCCAGCCTGGATTAACTGCAGAAGTTCACATAGATGCAATTGTCCTTGTTAATTGGCTGATGAAGGCTTTTGTTGGCAATTGTTAGTCTATGCATTCCATTTCAAGATCATAGTCCATCAATAGACTGAGGTGATGCAGGCAGAGATCAGGGATGTGAAACGCAGTTCAACATGGCCGGTAATTTCGGTGAGGTTCGGTGTGGTCCATCCTAAATCCAAGGTTCAGACAATGGCATATGAAGTATCCCATGTCTTATGGTTGGAGTTGGCATCAGTTCATCCTCTGAAGTCCATCATAATAGACTGAAGTGATTTTTGGCTGGCACGGCTGCATTTAGTCATCATTATTCAGCGACACGTATCAGTGGAGTCCAACACGAAGCAGGAAATCCTTTTGTGGATTTTGATATTCTAGGAACTATTAACAGGCCAGAATTTTGCGATCGTTATGAACGTGATGTAATATAGTGTGGTAGAAGGTCACTTAAGTACTGCGGAGCTAGACCATTCAAAGCTTTGTACGTAGTTAACAGAATTTTAAAATTAATATGGAATTTAACAGGTAGCCAATGTAACGATGATAAAATGGGGCTAATATGATCATATTTCTTGGTTCTCGTTCATCATATCATCATATCATATTAGCCCCATTTTATATTTTATATTTCTTCCACAGTGATGTCATTTGTTTAGTTTTTGTTCTTCCATATGGGGACATTTTACAGTTTTGCCATTCACTGGAAAAATTATACCTTTGAGATCCTTGTCTGTAAACACCAAGTGATGTGGAACTTTTGCACACAGAACACCCTAACTTCTTGTTAGAGACATAGATAAATGGGCATACTTGTTTGAAATATTGATATTGAGAAATTCCAAAACAATCTGACAAATTCTGTTCTATGTGTGTGCTACTGCTTTGGGCTAGGCTGCTACTGCTAGGCTGCTGGTACTGTTTTGGGCTGTGGTGTTGATGCTGCTTTGGGCTAAGCTGTTACTGGCCTTTGCTGTGCTGCTACTGCTGTGTTGGGATGTGCTGCTACTGCTAGGCTGGGCTGCTGAAGCTGGGCTGTGCTGCTGATGCTAGGCTGGGCAAGGCTGGGCTGCTGAAGCTAGGCTGTGCAGCTACTGCTAGGCTGGGCCACTGATGCTGTGCTACCCCCTCTGGGCTTGGCTGCTGCTGGGTTGCTGCTGAGCTGTACAGTGGTGCTGATGCTGGGCTGAGCTGCTGATATTGGTCTGCGATGCTACTACTGATGCCACTCTGGGCTATGACCTGGGCTGCTTTCATTCCCCTAAACATGGTGAAAATATGGAATTTGGAAAGTGATACTAAGAGTCACTTCAGCTTAAATCATGATGACTGCAACAGTAAAAATGGAGAACGCAATATGCTCTGCATCAGGCCAAATAAGTCATTTGTATAGTACATCACAGCACAAATTACCCAGTTCCATGGCCACAAAATAACATTAAAGACTAAAGTTATATTAAAACACTAAAATATGTATTGTCCAATTCATTATCAAAACATCACATAACAACAATGCTTGGTAGACTTCATAGGCTATCCATTGCCTGATTTAAAAAGAAAATCGACTTAGGCTATCAGCTTGTCCTTCAGGGTAATTTTCTTTCTGTTCTGTTTAGGCAGCATTTCCAGACCAATCCTTACCCTTGGAAATAATCAGTGATCCTTCATTTGCACCCTCTCTTATTTTCATCCTCCTCCATCTTTAAGAATCAAGTTATGAAGAAATTAACATTACCAACGTGTTTTACAATTAGGAAACAAGTATTCATGGACATTTTTGTCTCTGTCAATAGTGACAAGCTGGAGTGCTAGCCAAATACCTTGCAGTTAACCTAACATTCATCACTGACTAGCAGATGAACAGCTAGCTGCTAGAGCCATACCACCCTGCAAATAGTCTATCTCAGAGCCTTGTTCTTTCTTTAATTTGTGTTTGTTGCCCTGTTTAAAATTATGGAAATTTGACATTAGCCTACTTCACCTTCGACTTTTAACTCCACTCCAACATCCACTTGCTCTGACTAGAACAGCAACTGTAAACACAATGACTTTGTCTGCATGCGTGAACCGGCGTAGATGCACTCAAATCAGACAGGAGAACCGTGACTGAGAACATAACGTTGGGAAGTGTGTTTGTGAAGGCAGGGCAAGGAGGTGATATTACATTAATCGGCTGTTGCATGAAAGTCACCAAATGACTTACCCCATTGTCTCTATGAAGGACAATGCTTGCTGTGGGCATGTACATATTTTGCAGCCATCTTTAGTATCTATACTCAATTTGTCTGGAAACATCAGTGCAAAAGCGACCTTCCATTGATGTAAGAGTTTCTTGCATTCCTTGAATCAATTAGGTTTATCTCTAGATAAAGCTCAGTTACTGGGATTTTCATGCACAACCATTTCTAGGGTTTACAAAGAATGGTATGAATAGGGAAAAACATCCAGTATGCGGCAGTCCTGTGGGCGAAAATGCCTTGTTGATGCTAGAGGTCAGAGGAGAATGGGCCGACTGATTCAAGCTGATAGAAGAGCAACTTTGCCTGAAATAAACACTCGTTACAACCGAGGTATGCAGCAAAGCATTTGTGAAGCCACAACACGCACAACCTTGAGGCGGATGGGCTACAACAGCAGAAGACCCCACTGGGTACCACTCATCTCCACTACAAATAGGAAAAAGAGGCTACAATTTGCAAGAGCTCACCAAAATTGGACAGTTGAAGACTGGAAAAATGTTGCCTGGTCTGATGAGTCTCGATTTCTGTCTTCAGATGGTAGAGTCAGAATTTGGCGTAAACAGAATGAGAACATGGATCCATCATGCCTTGTTACCACTGTGCAGGCTGGTGGAGGTGGTGTAATGGTGTGGGGGATGTTTTCTTGGCACACTTTAGGCCCCTTAGTGCCAATTGGGCATCGTTTAAATGCCACGGCCTACCTGAGCATTGTTTCTGACCATGTCCATCCCTTTATGGCCACCATGTACCCATCCTCTGATGGCTACTTCCAGCAGGATAATGCACCATGTCACAAAGCTCGAATCATTTCAAATTGGTTTCTTGAACATGACAATGAGTTCACTGTACTAAAATGGCCCCCACATTCACCAGATCTCAACCCAATAGAGCATCTTTGGGATGTGGTGGAACGGAGCTTCGTGCCCTGGATGTGCATCCCACAAATCTCCATCAACTGCAAGATGCTATCCTATCAATATGGGCCAACATTTCTAAAGAATGCTTTCAGCACCTTGTTGAATCAATGCCACGTAGAATTAAGGCAGTTCTGAAGGCTAAAGGGGGTCAAACACAGTATTAGTATGGTGTTCCTAATAATCCTTTAGGTGAGTGTATATATATATATATATATATATATATATATATATATATATATATATATATATATAGTTAATACAAATTATTACCAGTTTATTTCTTATTTGTTAAAAAAATTCTTGGCCATGGAGTTCACCAGAGATCCACAGGTTGCCACTGGAGTCCTCTTCCACTCCTCCATGACGACATCATGAAGCTGGTGGATGTTAGAGACCTTGTGCTCCTCCACCTTCCATTTGAGGATGCCCCACAGATGCTCAATAGGACCCCACCCCTTCAACCTCTGCAGCAATGCTGGCAGCACTCATACGTCTATTTCCCAAAGACAACCTCTGGATATGACGCTGAGCACGTGCACTCAACTTCTTTGGTCGACCATGGCGAGGCCTGTTCTGAGTGGAACCTGTCCTGTTAAACAGCTGTATGGTCTTGGCCACCGTGCTGCAGCTCAGTGTCAGGGTCTTTGCAATATTCTTATAGCTTAGGCCTTGCTGTAGAGCAACAATTCTTTTTTTCAGATCCTCAGAGAGTTCTTTGCCATGAGGTGCCACGTTGAACTTCCAGTGATCAGTATGAGGGAATATGAGAGCGATGACACCAAATTGAACACACCTGCTCCTCATTCACACCTGAGACCTTGTAACACTAATGAGTCACATGACACCGGGGAGGGAAAATAGCTAATTGGGCCCAATTTGGAAAGGGGTGTACTCACTTTTGTTGCCAGCGGTTTAGACATTAATGGCTATGTGTTGAGTTATTTTGAGGGGACAGCAAATTTACACTGTTATACAAGCTGTACACTGACTACTTTTCATTGCAGCAACGTGTCATTTCTTCAGTGTTGTCACATGAAAAGATATAATCAAATATTTACAAAAATGTGAGGGGTGTACTCATTTTGTGAGATACTGTATATATATATATATATATATATATATATATATATATATATATATATATATATGGTCAACAGATCAAAAACAACTGATGAACTGAAAACTAAACTTTATAATAAGTTTGGATGTGATTCTCCTAAACATACTGTATGTTGATAGCAAATGGCTGCAGTCAGGGCTGGACTGGTAATCTGGCATACCAGGCATTTTCCCGGTGGGCCGATCAAGAGCGTAATGGCCATTGGGAGAACCGAGCGGGCCGGTGGTTCGGCTGCGAAACGTGCCAAATGGGCTGCGATAAGCAACAATGAGCCGCCTCATTATGCAGAACGGACCACAAAACGCCGCCACGATATGCAGAAAAGGACAGCAAACCCCTGCATAAATAAATAAATACTGCTTTTGATGAATTTATTTTTTTACCATAGGAGCAGTCAGCAATCAGATGATATTTCTATTATCTTGTGACAATCTTCATTTTGTAAGTCACCATATTTGTGTGACATACACTATCTCTGCGTAATCAGGGTTAAAAAATGTTTTCAAGTTAGAAGTAAGATTTCAAGTGATGTCGAATTGCACTTTTCCAAGTAGAAATTAAATGGACTGTGGTAAATGTATGGGCTTAAGTGTATGAGTGTGCACACCTGCCATAAACATGTTGCAAGTGCGCAGCCTTGGTTAGCAGGTCTGTGTCAATTTACATTTGCTCATTAATTTTGTTAAGTGCTCTCAAGCATATCTCAATGAATGATCAAGTGTTTGCCTTTGAGATAAACCAGCTGTAGACTACCTGCATTTCTTCTTATCTTTAAAAACTAGCACAAAGTAAAATAATGAATTGATGTTTGTGCTACACGGACGATCATAGGAGCTTTTGCATTACATAAACTGTGTGTAATGGCCGATATGAATTATGAAAGTGGCAAGCTGAATTGATCTGTTGTACAAAATTTTATTTTAAATTGTGCTCATGATGGAATATTTAAAACAGCAGGGACTCAAGTATCTTCAAGTGTCTATGAAGTAATACAAAAGTGTTTGGAGCCTCTGTCAGTGTAAATAACTTTTAATAAATCTGTCTTTGTCCAGTAAGATCTGTCACTAGGGGCTCAAGGAAGTGCACATTCATGTTTCAGATTGTTTTTCACACATCTGCATGACAAAGTACATAATAAAAAAAAATCTTCTGGGAATACACTATTATAAGGGTTGATATTTCTGCTGGAAAGCTGAACATGAAACCTTTTATTACAGTCAACATTAAATCAATTGACTTTCTTAATACACACAATCAGTCAATACACAATATTTAAAAGAATAAAAATAAATCGAAATGTAATACCTTGCTCCGCCCCTGAAGTGATTATACTTTTTGGATGACATCATCTAGACATCTAGTGTCATGATCCACGTGATTGAAGAAAAAGCGCAGGACTCAAAAATGCAGGGAATGGGTAAATGTATTAAAGAGTAACAGAACAGTTTCCCAACTGGAAAGTAAAACCGACTGGAACAGACTAGAGAGAGCAACACAAACAGAAACAACTGGATAATAGAAGACAAACTTGCACGGGACAGAGCACACGGTGAGACTAAATAAGGAGAGTAATCAACAGTTTAACAAACAGGGCAGGTGAAACCAATGAACTAATAATGTGCAGACAAGGAGGCGGGGATTGACGCAATGTGTCAAAACAGAAACAAAATAAAACAACATTTCACAAAACACAAACAACATGACACGAGTGCATATTACCAGAAACTACAAGGCCACATGCACTCCTTCCAAATGACAGACGAGACAAGAGAATGCACGACAATGGCAACAAATCGATGCCATGCATTCTCACACTAGACAAAGCCTGAGCGTAACCATGAAGCAAATACCACATGATGCATGCAACAGGCAAAAAAAAAACGGGACATCAGTGTGAGTGTATGGCCACAAATAAACAGACACCAAAGACAGAAGCGGCCGCACCCCAGCACAACATGAAGATGGATCACAACCCGTACTAGCAGTGCAAAGTGAGCACAACGTGAAGTGCGCCGAGGTCGCAAGAGATAGCACAAACAATTGGCATGAGTGCATGCTGTCAAGATGACATAAGAGCAATGCACTCATACCAGTAAACGACAAGACAAGAGAACACATGTTGTAACAAGACCTTCAGTTTCGGGTATGGAAAAGGAGGAGATGGGGAGCAGTGACACATGGGAGGTAAGGCTTTTATTCTTTTAACGTTGCGGGGGCCCTAATAAAACCGAATGCAAGGGTCACGAATTGGTGTAAACAAACGGTGTGGAAAATGCAGTTTTTTCTCAGGAGATTGGAGTTAAGGGGATCTGCCAAAAACACTTTATTAAATCCAGTGTCAAATAAAATGTATCCTCGTCAACCGATCGAGCAATTTGTCAATCCGGGGCATTGGGTACGCGTAAAATGTAGACACCGTGTTCACTTTTCGATTATCCACACAGAATCGGACTGTCTCATCGCTCTTAGGTAGCAGAACCACCAGGCTCTTCTATTACGCCCATCTCGAGCATTGCCTCTAATTCTTCCTGAACTACCTTTTTTTTGTGTACCTGAACAAACAATTTTGTAGTGGTCCTCGATGTGGTGCTCTATGAGGTTCGTGCGACCGGGGAGAGGCGAGAACACAAAATTCCACTTGCAACTTAGCTACCTCTGTGAATTGCGATGGTGAAAGGTGGTCTCTACATGGGACCGGGGTGAATAGATTACATTTGAGCGTCATCTCTGGCCCGAGCTCCACCCTCTCGGGAACTACTGTTGCCAAGGCCAAATGGACCGCCTCTCTCCATGATTTTAGGAGGTTGAGATGGTAAACTTGACATGCTTCGCCTCTATCTTTTCACTTAACCTCATAATCGCGATCTCCAACTCGCCATATGACCTCAAAGGGCCCTTGCCACTTGGAGAGTATTACAACCTATCTTTGATCATTGAGAAATACAAGTATGTGCACGACATTAGGCTGGAGCTGTTGACCATTGATTCCTCTCACTTGGTCAAATGCGTGTTTGAGGGACTCATCACGTGACTGCTCTAGAGGGAAATCCCTCTTAGTGGAAGTCCCCTGAGTGCGGGGACTTCCTCCCTTGCATCATCTTGACGCAGAGCAGACATAGACAGCCCTGGCACTGCCTCTCCAGCCATAGCATTGCACGTCACACACCAAGAAATTATTTCACAGGACCCATCTGCACACATTTCCCTCAATTAATTCTTAAAATCAGGCCAATTTGTCCCCAAAATCAGCAGATGGGTGAGTCAGGAATTAACCACAGCCTCCACTCTATGTTTTCTCCCCCTGAATAGTATCTCAATGATAACCATTGGATACGTGTGAATATCCCTGTGCACACATGCCCTGTCCTGTATCAAACGTTGGTTTATAGAGGTTTGAGAACAGCCAAAATCCACCAAAGCTTGATATGTATCCCCCTGGGTACTCACCAGTATCCAATACGATTGGGGGTGGCATGTGGAGCATTGTGAATCCAGATCAGGATACCACCTCCATTAAGGGGCAATGGTTCTGGAAATGCCTTGGATCCCTGCAGCTCCAACAGACCAGTTCAGGCCCCCCTCCTACACCCGTGGGAATGGATTCGCCAACCGGGGAGATATAGCGGAGAGTGGCAGAGTTAGCAGGAGAGCTGGGGGGAGACCTCCCTTAGCGCGGAGGAAACCTGGGCATTGGATCGCCCAGCCTCCTGGGGGTAGGAATGGGACAGAAAGAGGAGGGGAGGAAGCAGGGTTTGGGGGTAGGAGAGAGAGAGAAGACAGAGAGAGACTCCGCATCACTGCTTCCTAGAAACGCCACCCCTCCAGTGACGCCAGATGGTGGGACTTGACCCACTTGGCCATCCCATGGGGCTGCTGGGGGATGAATTGCTTCAGTACCACCTTGTCCACAATGTCCTGGATGCCGCAACATTTTACGGCAGGCGTCCCAGAGCTGCTGTGCTCCAGGGCTGCTGCTGCAACCCCCTTGTGTCTGATCAGGCTCCGGAATGCCTGACGGCCCTCCGCTTGGGCCTGGAGCAGAGGTTGAAAACGCTGCAAGGGCCTGATGCTGGTTCTGCTGGATGCTGACGAGGGTCTTGATCACCTTGCCTAGTGGTGAGACCACCATGACGTTGTGTCTCCTTGGACTCTGGTTTTTGCCACCAGTGTAACAGTACCTTCAGGTTTGAGTTTGGAAAAGGACGAGACAGGGAGCAGTGACATGCTGCAAGTAAGGATTTTATTCTCTTGCCTTCTGTGCAGCAAATACACTCTTTTTCAGGTTTTTCACTCAGTTCAATAATTCACTCTCAAAAATAAGCATAAACTTCTTCACAAACACTCAATGGCTTCAACACGTAATATAAACAGTTTAACGATGCTGCACACTCATACTCTCTCTCGCAGACAGACACACGACCACGCCCCATCACCACACCTGACATTGCCAATAAGGCAATTCATGCATTCTTTAGGATCTATGGTACAAAACATACAGCATGCACTACCTCCCAAAGTATGACTCTTATCAGCTGGTAATTAATTTCGTCATGTCTGACTATAAATGAACCACAAAGTGCTACTGTGTTTGGATTTAAGGCTTGTGAGACTTAAATCAGAGTGATTACTGGATGGTTATTCATATGAAAATGAGTAATGAAATGAGTGATTGTTAAAATTAAGTAATAATGAGCAACAATTACAGCACTTATTAATCTTAGTTAATGTTAATTTAAACATATACTTATGCATTTTTGAAATTCAAAGTTGTAAATATTACTATTAATCAATGCATTTGAACTACACTGTAAAACCTAAAGTTGTAATTACTCAAAATATCAAGTTGTATTAATAAAGTTCAATAACATTATGTAATTTTGTATCCTGGGTAGTAAGTTTTGTTTCTTATTTGCTTATGCCTCAAAAGTATAGAAAATGGCTATTATTCCCCACAAATATTGCTATTGTGATCAGGACAGTGATATTTTGAAATGTACCTATTTCCAAAGAGAAAATTATGAATTTGTATTTTCATTCACATAAAGAAGAAAACAACAACATATGAATACAAATTAACATGTATTTATACTAAAGTAATAAAAAAATGACTACAAAACATTTAGAAGTGAGTAGTTTTTCAAGATTTACGATTATACTGTCACGAATCAGCCCCCAAATGTAGTCTGCCATCATGTCAAGTCAAGTCAAGTCAAGTGGTTTTTATTGTCGTTTCAACCATATACAGTTAGTACAGTACACAGCAAAACGAGACAACGTTCCTCCAGGACCATGGTGCTACATAAAAACAACAAAGGACCAACATAGGACCACATGAGACTTCACAACGAAATAAAATACCTATATAAACTACCTATATATACCTATATAAAGTGCACGTGCAAACATGTGCAAAAAGTACAGGACAGTACAACAAATTACTGACAATGAACAGGACAATAGACAGTGCAGCGTCGACCAGTACTCAGTAGTGCAAAAAGATGACAGTTTCTAAAATGTAAACATAACATACTATGAGATAATGTTCTATGCACATAGCAGTTATTGAGGTAGCAGACAGTTATAAAGTGACAGTTATTAAAGTGCAACTCAGGACACGTGTGTGTCAAACCAGTCTCTGAGTATTGAGAAGTCTGATGGCTTGGGGGAAGAAGCTGTTACACAGTCTGGCCGTGAGGGCCCGGAATGCTTCGGTACCTCTTGCCAGATGGGAGGAGGGTAAAGAGTTTGTGTGAGGGGTGTGTGGGGTTGTCCACAATGCTGGTTGCTTTATGGATACAGTGTTTTTTGTAAATGTCTTTGATGGAGGGAAGAGAGACCCCAATGATCTTCTCAGCTGTCCTCACTATCCTCTGCAGGGCTTTGCGGTCCTAAACGGTGCAAGTCCCAAACCAGGCAGTGATGCAGCTGCTCAGGATGCTCTCAATAGTCCCTCTATAGAATGTAGTGAGGATGGGGGTTGGGAGATGTGCTTTCCTCAGCCTTCGAAGAAAGTAGAGACGCTGCTGGGCTTTCTTGGTGATAGAGCTGGTGTTGAGGGACCAGGTGAGGTTCTCCGCCAGGTGAACACCAAGAAATTTGGTGCTCTTGACGATCTCCACAGAGGAGCCGTCGATGTTCAGCGGAGTGTGTTCACCTTGTGCTTTCCTAAAGTCAACAACCATCTCTTTTGTTTTGTCGACATTCAGGGACAGGTTGTTGGCTCTACACCAGTTCGTCAGCCGCTGCACCTCCTCTCTGTATGCTGACTCGTTGTTCTTGCTGATGAGACCCACCACGGTCGTGGTCATCGGCGAACTTGATGATGTGATTCGAGCTGTGCATTGCTGCACAGTCGTGAGTCAGCAGAGTGAACAGCAGTGGACTGAGCACACAGCCCTGGGGGCCCCAGTGCTCAGTGTGGTGGTGGTGGAGATGCTGTTCCTGATCCGGACTGACTGAGGTCTCCCAGTCAGGAAGTCCAGGATCCAGTTGCAGAGGGAGGTGTCCAGGCCCAGCAGGTTCAGCTTTCCAATCAGGTGCTGGGGAATGATTGTGTTGAATGCTGAGCTGAAATCTATGAACAGCATTCGAACGTATGAGTCCTTATTGTCTAGGTGGGTGAGGGCCAGATGGAGGGTTGTGGTGATGGCATCGTCCGTTGAACGGTTTGAACGATCACGCAAACTGCAGTGGGTCTAGTGAGGGGGCAGCTGGGTCTTAATCTGCCTCATGACGAGCCTCTCGAAGCACTTCATGATGATGGGTGTAAGTGTGACGGGACGGTAGTCGTTGAGGCAGGACACTGAAGACTTCTTTGGCATGGGGATGATGGTGGTGGCCTTGAAGCACGTTGGAACAACGGCGCTGCTCAGAGAGATGTTGAAGATGTCGGTAAGAACATCTGCTAGCTGGTCTGCACATCCTCTGAGCACACTGCCAGGAATGTTGTCTGGTCCAGCAGCCTTCCGTGGGTTGACTCTACGTAGAGTTTTCCTCACATCTGCCGTGGTAAGACAGAGCACCTGGTCGTTGGGAGGAGGGGTGGACTTCCTCGCCATCACGTCGTTCTGCACTTCAAACCGAGCGTAGAAGTCGTTCAGCGCATCTGGAAGGGAGGCATCTTTGTCACAGGCAACTGATGTTGTCCTGTAGTTGGTGATGGCCTGGATGCCCTGCCACATGCGCCGCGTGTCACCGCTGTCCTGGAAGTGACTGTGGATTCTCTGGGCGTGTGCGCGCTTTGCCTCTCTGATTGCCCGTGACAATTTGGCCCTAGCTGTTCTTAGGGCTGCCTTATCGCCTGCTCTGAAGGCGGAGTCTCGAGACCTCAGCAGCGTGTGCACCTCCGCAGTCATCCACGGCTTCTGGTTGGAGCGTGTGGTGATGGTCTTGAGAAAGTGACATCATCAATGCACTTGCTGATGTAGCTGGTCACTGATGCTGTGTATTCCTCCAAGTTGGTAGAATCGCCATATGTTGCAGCCTCCCTGAACATGTGCCAGTCAGTACACTCAAAACAGTCCTGAAGAGCAGAGATGGCTCCTGCTGGCCAGGTTTTCACCTGCTTCTGAAGCGGTTTTGTGCGTCTGACGAGCGGTCTGTATGCTGGAATTAACATAACAGAGATGTGGTCTGAGTAGCCGAGGTGGGGCGGGGCTCCGCCCGCACGCGCCTGGGATGTTTGTGTAAACAAGATCAAGCCGTTCAGCCCCTCTCGTTGCAAAGTCCACATACTGATGGAATTTAGGGAGCACTGTCTTGAGATTTGCATGGTTGAAATCTCCGACAATAAACAGTCCGTCGGGGTGAGCGCTCTGCAGTTCGCTCATAGCCCCATACAGTTCACAGAGCGCTTCCTTAGCGTTACGCTGGGGGAATGTAAACTCCGGTTATGCAAACAGTGGTGAATTCCGTGGTAGATAAAAAGGTCTGCATCTAACAGTCACAAGCTCCAACAGCGATGAACAGTAACTAGAGACTAGCATAGAGTTCTTGCACCATTCCGTGTTGATGTAAACACACAAGCCACCACCGCGAGTCTTACCGCAGAGAGCTGTATTTCTGTCGGCATCGAAACGAGGCGAGCCCGTCTAGCTGAATGGCGGCATCCGGAACTCTGTCGCTGAGCCACGCCTCCGTGAAAACAAAGACGCAGCAGTCTCTAAACTCACGCTACGTAGCCTGCTGGAGTCGGATATAGTCCAGTTTATTGTCCAGGGAGCAAACATTTGAGAGCAGGATAGACGGGAGAGCCGGCCGGTTAGGGTTTGCTTTTAGCCTAGCATGGACCCCGCCCTCTTTCCGCTTCGCTTTCGCGACACCGCTTACGACGTCCTCTCCCGGCCACCGGCATCAGGCGACGCCGAGGGCTGGAGGCCTGGTCTCCGCAGCAAGCCGAGTACGCGTAGCGCCTCCTGCAGGTCATCATGCAGCTTGGTTTTTGCATGAGTCTTATATTTGAGTAGTGTCTGGCGATGGTAGACACAAACACTGGTTGCTCCGATGTCCATGTGTTGCAAAAGTCGGGCTTTTTTAACAAAAATAGCACCATTGTGGATCCGGAGTGGCCGCTGCGTGCTACCGCGCCGCCATCTTGTTCTCGTTATTGTCACGATTCCCTTGTTGTCTGCCCTGGGTTTCACTGTAAAAGTAATTTACAGTATAATTGTAACTCTCGAAAAGCTACTTACTTCATTTGTAGTCATTTTTGTGTTACTTTAGTATAAATACATGTTCATTTGGATTTATATGTTGTTTTTTACTGACGGAATGTGAACGAAAAGACACAAATTCATCCATTTCTCTTTGGAAAGTACATTTCACTGAGGTTAATTTCAAAATATCACGGTCCTGGTCACAAAAGCAAAGTTTGTGGGAATAATAGCCATTTTCTATACTTTTGAGGCATAAGCAATTAGGAAATAACACTTACTACCCAGGAACCCTGGATAGTGTTTGGGTGTTTGGTTGTTACTTGTAAAGTGACCTAGAGTTTGTAGAAAGGTGCTATATAAAATTAACTTATTGTTATTATTATTATAAATGTAGCTGGGCAAATGAGGCACAGACACAGAACTGGCTGAATTACCCTAGAGGGCTGTTTATTACAACAAAGTTACAGGTAAGAAGGGGTGATGAGGCAAGTGAGAGATGGCTTCAGCCTATGCTGTGTCTGTGCTCATGACAGATTAAAGGTTCCCGTAGTGTGGGTGCAAGGAGTGGGGGTTCCCGTAGTATGGCTCTGCTTAGTCCTAAAGGCTTCGGGTTTGCACAGAGCTGGTGGGAGGTACACTTGAAGGGTTTAAATCAATCCCTATAAAAGAAAGCAAACAGAGCATTCAGAGTGTTCAGCCACCTTCTAGGAGATCTTCTCCCCCCTGTCTCTCCCGCCAGCCTTTAAATCCCTCTTCTCCTTGATGAGTGGATTGGGAGCAGGCATGTGCAATCAGCCCGAACAGCGCCGTTAATTATCGTTTCCAGAGGCGATGCTGATTGAGACATAGGCCTCATGCCACATAAAGTAGATTGATGAAATCACATTTATTTGAATGAATTATGTGACAGGGCGGAGGGCGGGGCCGGGATTTTACACACCCGGCCCCTTATCAGGCTAATCAAGCCTCAGAGAGGGATAAAGGCTGACTGCGGATGGTGGTGCGACAGAGAGTGAGCGTTTACCGGCAGCTGTCCGTCCTATGTGTGCATTTGTATCTTTAGTTTTAAAAATATCATTTATATTGTCAAGCAGGTTTTCGCCTCCTCCTTCCCTATAATTGCGTTACACTGGTGCCAAAGACGCGGGAAGGAGGAGGGATACGCGTAGTGGAGTTCTCACCACTACCATCCACCCCAATGGAGCAACCGCAGACATCTTCAGTGGGATGTAGGAGCCTGGCCGCCTGGAAGCAGAGGAACAGTTCCGACCGTTAGGGGAGAAGGGGCCAGCCACTGAAACGCGCCGGGGTCTGAGACAGCCGACTGTGGAACAGCCGCCGACCGTGAGGGGAGAAGGGGCTCACTGATGACCGCCTGGAGCGGGAGAACCGCTGACGGGGCAGGGGAGACCCCTTCTGTTCCCCGAGAACACAGCAGGGCGTTCCATCCGCCAGGAGCTGGAGGACTGCCTCTGATCTGCCTGGGTAGGCACGGCTGTCATCCATTAGAGGGTGAAGGAGTGGCCAAGGATGAAGATATGGTATATCGGAGAACCAGCGAGTAAGTGTTTTTTTTTCTTTCTCTCTCTTTCCCACTGCCCCTCCACTTTGACCTTTTCCCTCTCTTTTAAATTTGACTGTTTTTTTGTTGGGGGGTACTACACTGTACCCCCTATTTTTCATTATTGTTTCCCACCACCAGTCCCCTCCCAAATTTAGGAAGACGGGGATGACCTGCCGGCAGACGGCACACCCTCCCCCAGGGAAAGGGGGGGGGGGGGGTGTACGTCATGCCGGGGGCTCCCCTCATGATTTTACACACCCGGTCCCTTATCTGTCTAATCAAGCCTCTGAGAGGGATAAAGGCCGACTGTGGAAGGTGGTGCGACAGAGCGTGAGCGTTTACGGGCAGCTGTTCGTCCTATGTGTGTGTTTGTGTCTTATGGATTTAGTTCTTTATTAAAAATATGATTTATATTGTCAAGTCGGTTCTCGCCTCCTCCTTTCCTATAATCGCTTTACAAATTAATAAAAAGCTGTATGGATAATTGGGAAAATGGACATGAGTTTTTTTGGAACTCTTTAAAATCTTAATTCAATACTCAATCCAGAAATAACAGTAGCCACATAATGTAGATGGGTTGGCAATCTTCAGAACATGTAATATTTAATTAATTCATTCTTTGTCATTTTCACATAAATGAGGAAAAACTTAATAAGAGTTGTTGATGTAACAGTTGTAAAAGTAGCACTTACTTGAACATGATGAGGGGGAATCCATCCAAAATGCTTTAAGCCTCTTAGACATAAGTCAACAGCATAAGTTAAAAATAACTAACAATGAACAATACTTTTACAGCATGTATTAGTCTTGGGTAATGTTAATTGTACCATAAACTAATGCACTTGTAAGTATTTGTATTTGTTTTGTACAAGTAAGTATTTGTTAACTTTAGTTAATGCACTATGAACTAACAATGAACAATTATATGTTTTTATTATCTAACTAACTGATATTAACAAATGCAGTAAAAATATATTGTATATTGTTTTTTTTTTAAGATAGCTAATGTATTAACTAATGTTAATTAATAGAACATTATTGTAAAGTGTTACTGGGATGGTAAAGGTAAATTCTCAATGAACTTTGAATCAAAGTTTTAAAAGTAAGTATATCTTATTATTAGTTAATGCACTATGAACTAACACGAACTGACAATGAACCATTACATTTTATTAACTGATTAGAGATACTAGGATGGTTAAAGAGCCAGAGTTGTCGAAAGTAATTGGAACCAGAATTACTCAATTCCCATCCCTACTATGATTACTGATATTTTTTTTTTATTTATTTATTTATTGCAAAATGTAAATGTTTCATCATATTCAAGTAGATGATTTTCCAGTGCATATTTTGCAGAGTGGGCATATTTTAATTTGTATGTGTTCTTGACGTGGCATCAGCCAATCAGCACTGTCATGACCTCATTTTCCTGCAGATACGGAGTGCCTAATCATAAAACCCACACCCTGCAAAAATTTAAATCAGAAAGAATCTCATAAGGGTTCATGCTGACTTGCATCACACACAGTAGATGTGAACATGACTGCTGGTGTCACTTGGGAAAGAAATCAATTTCCGTGGCTGAACCAGAGAGCAGCCTTTCAGTCTTATTATTGGTAGAAAGAAAAAACATGAACTGTGGAACGCCAGTGTCCCGAGGCTCCCCGTTGTTTCATGCAGGGATCTGGTGTAAGGACACAATCTGAATGACCTGTCATGACCAGACACCCACCACAGTGTGCTGATTCTGTGCCATTGGCATTTAGCCTGAGGAGCACAGTCCGTCTGTACATGCTCAGTTACCTTTTGAGTGGCTGCTAGTCTTCAACATGTTGAGTTTCAGAAGCTACTTCTTAAATCATACCTTATTTTCTACATAGTGCACACTGTGGGGGTCAGCCATCTTGTGGTTTTACCCTAATTGTTAGTGTACAGTTACATTATGTTGCCTTTGTTAAGGGTTTATAAAGGAAATTATAAATAAGTAATTTACAAATGCATTATAAATAACTGATATGAGGTTATAACATGCATAAAAAAATATGAATATGATACTTGCCAAATAGTGAGCATTTTAACCGATATGTTATAAATTATTTATAAAGAATAATTCTTAATAAAGACACTAAAATAATAAAATGCTCTAATGTAGCAAAATTATATTTTTATAGTAATATTAAATTGTGTATAAGTGTTAAGCACTTATAACATGAGGTAAAATTATTCTCTATATGGCAGGTACTTTATGAAAGTGTTAACTTTACACAAAAGTTCCCATTGTTATGGTGTTAATTAATGACTAATGGGTCATTAATGTGAGGTTATAACAGCATACATAAATGGGGTGACTTTCATAAAGTACATGCCAATAATTCATTTTTATAATTCATATGTTGAAAGTATTCTTTCTTTTTCTTTCATATGTCGGTTTTCTTCATTGTCTATGAAGAATAAAAATCGTCTGCAAGGTATTGTAAACATGTGCTCAAATATTACTGGTGATTTCTTTACATAGTTTAACATTGTATTATGAACAGCAAGTGTTGAGGATGGCACATAAAATAATGGGAGATAGCACACACCCTTGGGCGGTGTTTAAGGACAATCAGGTGTTTCACAAACTGTTACAAATTTACTTTTGTGCCTGAAGCAACTAGTTGATGTAACAAACATAATTTATTATTTTATTTTATTATTTTTTTCCTCCTTTATATATTTTATGTATTTTGATTTTTTAGTATGTACATGTATTCAGTGTTGTCTGTATATGTGAAGCACCATGAATAAATGTCAGTCTGAATGAATTGCCTCATGGGGATTAATAAAACTCTAAATATATTCACTGCTAATTTGTGAATTTAAGGGAAATATCATTTTCTCTTAAGCAAATTTAAGATTGCTTCTTGGCATTATAATGTCTTTTTCTTCATAAAGTCTGCATAATTCTCACAATTCCTTTTATATGGGCTAGCGATTATCTTTATTTGCTATTATTATCACTTGCAGTGTAGTGACATCAAAAGAATTAATGAATCTGACATCAAATTCTGACATCCAAGACAGGTCTGTAATCATCGAGATAAAATCAGAATGAGGTGACAACCGGCCCTCATCATCCTACACAGATCCATGATGAAAATGACACCTGCTCATTTTCAGTAATGGACAGTGGACATAGACATATTATTATATCCTGAATCAACATAGTCACTTGGATTGCAGACATGGCAAAAGCCTATAATACAGTTCTAATAGAATGTGCAATTTCAGTTAGGAAAGCAGATGAAAACTCTCCAAAGAGTAGGAGAACATTTCTATACTTAAGTCCTTTTTTGAATAAATTCTCCTCCCTGCCAAGTAGGGGGCGATATGCATGAAGAATTAATTTTGGTCACCATTCACATGCATTTTGCATTCACTTCTTCATTTATGTTCTACAGAAGAAAGTAAATCATACACATCTGGGATGGCATGAGGGTGAGTAAATGATGGAGAATTTGTATTTTTGGTTGAACTATCCATTTAACACTATATACTATAAGACACAATTTTAAAATAATAAATACAGAATAATAATTGTCCATTCTGCCTTTCTGTAGTTCAACGCAAACTCTTTTTTGCAGCCTTTTATTGATTCGTCAGGTGCTTTAAGTTAGAAGATATCAGGCTGTAAACAGGCTGAAATAGGTGCTAATGAGGAAAACAATTAGTTGCTAATTTTGCCAAAGTTTGCTATGTTCATGATATTGTAAAAGCAAATGTCCTGGCTCTTGAGCACATCTTTATATTTTTCTCTGTAAATACTTAGTTCTTACCTAATCTGGATAGAAGATCCATTTTGATACTTTACACACACAGCTGCAGTCATGATTCATGGAGCTGGTTTAATTGAGTTTGCATTTGGTGTAATGGATATTGTAGAAAGACTGGTCTCATTAATGGATTCATACTGTATATTACTTAATATTAAAATATATTTATATTTTAGTATCAACTTGTTAGGAAGCAATGGTACTTTTGACATCATTATGATGATTAAAACATTCAGGGCTTTACTGAATACATTTGTGGCTGGAGCAGAACACCCCTAGCACCGCCCATATTAAGGGACAACTTGAAACTTGTCAGTGGTAAACAACAGCATGCCATAAATGCAGCACATAAACATTAATATGAAATTATTTGAAATATTCATGTGGGCAACAATATATAATTACACAGTATTAAGTATTTGTAAAGCATTCATTTATAGTTAATAAAAAAAAAAAAATACTGTTCCAACATTATTAATACATTAATAGTCTACATACAAATAATATGTAAAACTCATACATTTACTGTTGCAAACAATTCATTATTGTTTAATAAGTTCACATGTAAGCAACTTATCAATTCGGCCATGGCATAACCATCTGATGTTTCAGTGTAATAGATCAATAATAAATGTTTTGTTCAGTGCTTTATAACAACCTTAATTAAGCATTACTTGCTTTAATAGTAAGCTAGAAACAGATTAATTAAGCATGCATGTAAATATATTTATATTACTATGGACTTTTGCCTTCTTATAGTTCTCATAGATAATTCTTTACCATCGGTTTGCATCAAAATAAATATATTAGTTGTGTATGGTTAACAAGCTGTTTATTAAGGATGAGAAACCATAATCAAATTGATTATATTGAAACTTATTAAATGCTAATAAATTGGTTGCTAGAGAAAATATAAACGTATAACATACTTTGTGTATATGCTCTATTAATGTATTAACAATGTAGAAACAATGATTTATAAAAACTTAAATAACAATAAACTAATGCTGTACAAATACTTTATTATATGTAGTTATTTTAACGTGTTTCCTTCCTGTGCATTGTTATGAATATATCCCAGCTCTGAATTAGCTCATGTTATCATTATTGCATGAAATTCACTGAAGCTTTAGAAGGACTGTTGTGAGCGTGAAAGCGGTCATGCACCTGTTGAGTGTTATTTTTGTATTTCATATTGTGCTACAGTGTTAAACACTTTCTGTTGTTCTTAATTAAGTGGCACTCAAACATATGATGGTACATGCTAAGTGTAAACATTTGAAGTATTTCAATGGAAATGTTCTTTTGAAAACATGCTGTCTGACATACTTTTTGACTCATAATAAACCCTTCACTAAGCACTGCTAAACTATTTTAATAACTTGTGAAAATTATACTTAACATTCAAATATAATTTACTCACCCTCACAGGGGTGCATCTATTTCTTTTTTTTTTTAAATGTTTTTTGAGGGGGCAGCAGGCTCAATTGGATTTGAACTGATAAAATGTAGACATGTGAATAAAGACTTCTGCCACAGACATTCTTTTTTTACATGCAATAATCATTTATCTAAATTGAATTATCAAAAGGCACAAATACGTTTTTGGAAGTTCAAATAATCCATTTAAAATCCTCTCGGGGGGGCATGCACCATCATGCCATCCCAGATGTGTATGACTATCTCAGCTCTGTAGTTCCATACAATATAAGTGAATGGTTACCAAAACTTTGAAGCTCCAAAATCAAAATAAAGGTGGTTTAATCAATGTCTTCAAAAGCAATCCTATAAAAATATAGCTTATTTTTCAGTCGTGCTTTTGCAGTTTGTAGGTACAGTCATGATTTTTAGCTTGATTACACTTCCTAGTGCTTGACACATGTGCAGAGCTCTAGAAGGCACTATAGGAAGTGTCATTGAGCTTAAATCATGATTGCAAAGGTAGTGTACTCAAGTAAAAGTGCAATTACTTAAATAAATTACTCAAGTAGAAGTAAAAGTACTAACATAAATAATTACTTGAGTAAGAGTAAGAAAATATCCAATTAAAAGAGTAAGTAGTGAGTAATTGTTTTCACAAATTACATAATAGACCTTATCTACCCTATTGTCACGATTCCCTTGTTGTCTGCCCTTGGTTTCACTTGTCTTTGTCTAAAACTACACTTCCCATGATCCCGGCCCTCATCACTGCCAGCCCTGTGTCATTGTGCTCACCTGATTGTCGTTTGTCATCATCATCATGTCTCCAGTGTATATAAATCCTGTTTGTTCTCCATTCCCTGGTCGGTTGTTGATGTTTGTGGACACCTGTTTCCGTGGTCTTTGTATGTTTATCCTGCCTGTTAACTCTTCGAATGTCTTCCGTGTTTTTGGTTTATTTCCCCATTGCGGGTATTTCCTTTGTTCCTGTTTTGTCTGTTCCCATTTTTGTTGCAATAAAGATACACTGCAAGTAGATCCTCGCCCCTTGTCTGCCTTCATCTACACTCGTAACACCTATATTCCATTACATAATAAACATTTAACATTAGAATTATTATTATTAAATGGAAATTCTGTCATCATTCAACATCATGTTGTTCCAAACCCATATGACTTTCTTTCTTTCATGCAACACTAAATAGATTTTAGACAGAATGTTTGCTGAGTCACTATTCACTTTCATATTTTGAAAGTGAATGGTTACTGGGACTGTCAGTCTCTAACATTTTGTCTAACATCTTTTGTGTTCCACAGAATACAGAAGGTCACAAGGGTTTAGAACAACACGAGGGCAGGGAAATTATGACAAAATATTAAATTGTGGCTGAGCTATCACTTTAAAGAGATAGTTCACCCAAAATTGTAATTCTATCATCATTTGCTTCCTTTCTTCTGCAGAACACAATTTATGATTTTTAGAAAAATATTTCAGCTCGGTAGGTCAGTACAATGCATGTGAATGGGTGCCAAAATCTTTATGCTCCAAAAAGCACATAAAGGCAGCATGAAAGTAATCCAAAAAGACTCCAGTAGTTAAATCAATATCTCCAGAAGTGATATGATAAGGGTGGGTGAGAAACAAATCAATATTTTTTATATTTTTGAGACATTCTTCTTCCTGCCCAGCAGGGGGCGATATGCAGAGAAGAGTGTGAAACCCAAAATGAAAATTCACTCATTTACTCACCCTCATGCCATCCCAGATGTGTATGACTTTCTTTCATCTGCTGATTTTTAGAGAAATATTTTAGCTCTGTAGGTCCATAAAATGCAAGTGAATGGGTGCCAACATTTTAAAGCTAAAAAAATAAATAATCAAATAAATCAGCTTAAAAGTAATCCATAAGACTCCAGAAGTTAAATCCATATCTTCAGAAGCGATGAGATATGTCCCACAGGTACATTATATATAATGCTGAAATATTAACCAAAGCAAGACCATGTTTTATTAATGCTTACTTTTGCTATTTCATAGCTTTTAAAGTCCTGTGTGGATTCTTATTTCAGTGTAGTTACAGTTTTTAGAATCAAAAGAATTTAGATCATTAGTTCTGTACAGCAGTACCGGCACTCTCTAAATGCAGAACATGAAGCCTGGGTAGGGCACCAACACCGGTTGCGGAACACTTGCTGTGCCTGAAACCGCCCCTTATCCATTATATAGTGCACTATTTCAGGTGTCTACCATTTTGTAGGAGTGTCTGAATTCTGAGTGAGCCACTTGTTCCCTACTTTTGTTCACTCATTCTTACCCACAATGCACTCTAATTTCAAGCATACATTCGATTTCCTACAATCCACCGCGGGGAAGATGTACGAGCTGGGAGTTTACTGCTTCCTTCACTCCTGCAATGTTTTATTTCTTGCAGAATATATTAAATTACTTTTTGACAAATTGGTACTTGATTAAAATAACAGAATAACATATAGAGAGACAAAACATATGGATCAATTTTAAAATGTACTCTTTATTTATATTTATACAGAATTTTGCCATTAAGCTGCAGAATTATTGATTTACTAAATATTATTTTAACTTAGACTACATACAGTGCAAATTATAATTCTGTGGATGATTTAAATATTTGGTTATAACATGTAGGTTATGATAACTTTAAAGAGATAAAGTTATGCTACCCAGCTTGTATTGGAGTTCAAATATACTGAAGTATAACAAATAAATACAATAATGAACATTTGATAAAATGTGTTTACTCTTTATATTAACATTTATATTATGCATAATATAATATGTATACATTTATATATACAGAATGAAGATTTATTGTGTTAACATAGTATTTAATAAGAATAACAAGGCCCAAGTATTTTAAAAGTTCATATATGACATTGTATATGTCGCCCCAGAGCTCCGACGCTCGGTGTATATGTCAGCATCCGAATTCACTCACTCATTTCGTTCACTCACTGCTGAGATATAGTGCACTAACTGCCATTCACTATATAGGAAATAGTGAATGAGTGAATGAATGAGTGAAATTCGGACACAGCCACTCTCTTCACCATAAGATCGCCTGCCCATCTCTCACACACCCACCTCCCTGTGCACACGCAGAAATGCTGTCTGTTCATGCTGTAGTTGTCAATCACGTGAAACGGCAGAGCAAAAGGTATTTACACTTAAAATGGATGTTTACATGGATGTATGCTGTTAATCAGCCTGAAATAGCTGCGATAGCTTTGCGGACTAAATGCATAAATACATGCAGGACATGACACAAAGCGCACTGATATATTGCTGGGCTGATTTAATAAAACCTCTGAAAATGGGTGATTCTGTATGGTTATGGGGCTATTAAGTGAACTGCAGAATGCTCACCCTGACGGACTGTTTATTGTCGCCGGAGATTTCAACAATGCGAATATCAAGACAGTGCTCCCTAATTTCCATCAGTATGTGGACTTTGCACCGAGAGGAGTGAACACGCTAGATCTTGTTTTCACAAACATCCCAGGCGCATACCGGGCGGAGCCCCGCCCCCACCTTGACTACTCAGACCACATCTCTGTTATGCTAATCCCAGTATACAGACCGCTCGTCAGAGGCACAAAACCGCTTCAGAACAAGGTGAAAAGCTGGCAGGCAGGAGCCATCTCTGCTCTTCAGGACTGTTTTGAGTATATTGACTGGCACATGTTCAGGGAGGCTGCAACATATGGAGACTCTATCAACTTGGAGGAATTCACAGCATCAGAGATCAGCTACATCAGCAAGTGCATTGATGATGTCACTTCCTCCTAGACCATCACCACACGCTCCAATCAGAAGCCATGGATGACTGCGGAGGTGCGTGCCCTGCTGAGATCCCGAGACTCTGCCTTCAGAGCAGGCAACAAGACGGCCCTAAGAACAGTGAAGGCCATACTGTCCTGGGCCATCAGAGAGGCAAAGCCCAAAGAATCCACAGTCAATTCCAGGACAGCGGCAACATGCAGGGCATACAGGCCATCACCAACTACAGGACAACATCAGTTGCCTGTGACAAAGATGCCTGCAGAGGATAGTGAGGACAGCTGAGAAGATCATCAGGGTTTCTCTTCCCTCCATCATAGACATTTACACCAAAAGCTGCATCCGCAAAGCAACCAGCATTGTGGATGACCCCACACACCCCTCACACAAACTCTTCACCCTCCTGACATCTGGCAAGTGGTAATTCGGGCCCTCACAGCCAGACTGTGTAACAGCTTCTTCCCCCAAGCCATCAGACAATTCATTACTCAGAGACTGGACTGACACACACACACACACACACACACACACACACACACACACACACACACACACACACACACACACACACACACACACACACACACACCTGTACACAATCCAAAGTTTACACATGTCCAGAGTTACACTTAATACCTGGCTGCTACCTCAATAACTGCTACGTCCATAGAACACTATTTCGTAGTATGTTATGTTTAAATTTGGCATTTTTAGAAATTGTCATCTTTTTGCACTGCTAAGATTATAAATGTGTACTGGTCGGTGCTGCACTGTCTTTCACTGTCTCTTACTGTGCCAGTTGTCCTGTTCCTTTTAGTAATTATTGTACTGTCCTGTACTTTTTGCACACATTTGCATGTGCACTTTATGTAGAAATGTTATTTAGTTTGTGTAGTCTCATGTGGTTCTTTGTTTGTCCTATGTTGTTTTATGTGGCACCATGGTCCTGGAGGAACGTTGTCTCATTTCACTGTGTACGGTACTTAACTGTATACGGTTGAATGACAATAAAAACCACTTGTCTGGACTTAAAAATGACCATCACATTACACAAAAAAGCCTGCGGTAGAGCCACAACTTACCTGTTTGTGCTGACACAAATTGGATCTTAAATATTTATCTTCAAATATCAGCTTGTCTTGGTGTTAAATCAAGGAATTGTATGACGAATCTAAGAAAGTGTTTCACTTTGAAGAACATGATGTTGCAGGCTGGACACGACTTGAGTGACAGTCTGTGACAGCACGCGCAGCTGTGTGAACTTCTGCTGTCGTAAAAGTCCCATTCAATAATCTCTAAATAAATTACACATTAACTAAAATTTAACCCAGTAATGTATTGGCAGGAATGCTGCCCATTGTAACGAAGTAAAAGTTAAAAAAGTTAAAGGGCACCTATTATGGCATTTAAAATGTTCCTAATATTGTTTTGGGAGTCCCCAACAACAGTTTTACATGCATGCAATGACAAAAAACACATTTGTTGTCTTATAATATGCATTTATGTTTACCTGATTTGCTCACCGACTACCAAATGATTCGTTCAACGACTAATTTTTCCAAACCCCTCCTTTGCGTGACGCTAATCTGCGGTGATTGGTCAGATGACCCAGTCAGTTGTGATTGGTATACTCTGTGCAGAGATTGTCGGAAACGGAACGCCCATCACTGCTTTGTAGTAAAACAATCAAAATCAGAGAAGGAATTTGAGTTGATTTATGTTAGCGATCATAGCCTAAAGTTCGGTGGTAAACACCCAATCAGTTATTGTTTGCATTAGCCCAACGCATAAACATATTGATAAAGCACTGCATTACTACAAGTTATTGCTCTATTCTTTATGACAACTCCAATAACATCGACAAACATTTCACATATTTAAAAAAAATTGACATTGGAGACCTAGAAGCTGCACTGAGCATAACTTACACAACACACACAAATACTTATTAAGCATGCTAAAAAACACATAAAAGCAAGGTTGTGATTCGGAGGAGGAAGCTGATCCAAATAAACTTGGTACTGAACCTTCCTTCAGTATCAACCGGCTCGCGAATCCACACTTGAAAGCATTCATGTTCGTAAAGCAATCGTCATTAAAATGACACGAACACAGCACAAGGTTCGGGCTATACTTGTGTGGTATAGTTGTAAATATAAACTCTAGCCAATGATTCTTCACATGCTCGTCCCTGGGCAGTGAAAAAAAGTCGCTTTTGATATGCACTTCAGAACACAGCGTCTTGTTGTCGACATGATGTTTTCAAGTTTTCCCTGGTGTCTGCGCGCGCAATGAGTGGGCGCGGCCAATTTGATAATTTTTCGTCTTGACGTCACAACGAAAAGGAAAATGACTCATTGGAAAAATGATTCATTAAATTGACTCAGAGTCGACTCCTACTTTTTAGAGACAATAACTTTTTTTACGGTGAACTTTCATATATAAAACTTTGCAGGATGTTTTTGTTCACTTAAATCTATGTTACACACTACATGAAAGGTAATTTTAAAAATGTCATAATAGGTGTGCTTTAATTAGAAATTTACTGGAGTGAGAGTAAAAGTAGCCACTTTTAAACCTACTCTAAAAATATGTTTCCCCCCCAAAAGTTTCTCAAGTAAATGTAAAGGAGTAAATTTAGCACGTTACTACCCACCTCTGCTTTGGTCTGTCCTGACCCAAAACCAAATAGATTGCAACAGAAGACATGGGATTACATATGATATGTTGAAGTACCCTGATTGCAGGATGTTATTGAATAGGGTTGCTGCCGGCATGCTGCATGAGTGTTTGTAGCTTGCTAGCCTGCTTAGCAGTGTCTCATAATTTTCCTCATGAGCAACTTCAATCCTTCGCTGTCATAGGTCATGAAGAGCTACCAGAACTTATCAAAAAATCAAAAGCCACAACATGAATGTTAGATTCAATACCAACTAAACTCTTAAAAGAGGTATTCCCTGTAATCACAGAACCTCTTCTTAATATTATTAACTCCTTGCTATCCTTAGGACATGTCCCAAGATACTTTGAAATGGCAGTTATTAAATTAGCTTGATCCTGGAGAACTGGCTGATTACAGACCGATTTCAATTCTACCCATTTATGTCGAAAATACTACAAAAGGTAGTGCCCTTCCAACTATGTTAATTTTTACAGCAAAGTGGTATATAAGAACAATTTCAGTAAAGATTTAGGCTCCATCACTGTACAAAGACTGCACTTATCAGAGTTACAAATTACTTGCTCTTATCATCTGACCGTGGCTGCATTTCTCTTCAAGTGCTTTTAGATCTTAGTGCTGTCTTCGACACAGTATATCACGATATTCTCTTGAATAGGCAGGAGAATTATGTTGGCATTAGTGGACTTTCATTAGCATGGTTTAGGTCCTATTTATCAGACTGCTACCACTTTGTATGTTTAAATGAGGAAATGATGAAATCAAACCAAAGTTAATTATGGAGTGACACAGGGATAATTTTTATGGCCTCTGCTTTTCTCATTATGCATGCTTCCCTTGGGAGATATTATCAGGAATCATGGAATAAATGTCTTCTGTAATGCCGATGATGGATGGATGTACTGTTACGTCATCTTCTACAGCAAATAACTTGGGGGTTATAATTGATACCAATCTGTCCTTTGATTCCAAATTCTCAGTGTTTGTAAAACAGCATTCTTTCACCTCAGAAATATTGTTAAGTTATGAGACATGTTCTCTGTTGCTGAAAAATTAATTAATGTGCTCATGACCTAAAGAGTAGATTGTTGTAATGCATTACTGGGAGGATGTTTAGAAAGTTCTATAAATAAACTTCAATTTGTTCAAAATGTGCTGACTAGAACCAAGAACATATTAGCCCCATTTTATCGTTGTTACATTGGCTACCTGTTAAATTTCATATTTAAACTACATACAAAGCTTTGAATGGTCTAGCTCCACATTACTTAAGTGATCTTCTGACACACTATATTCCATTACATTCATTACGATCACAAAATTCTGGATTGTTAATATTTCCTATTTGGTTCCCAATCTATGGAATAGTCTCCTTAACACTGCTCGGGATGCAGACACACTCACTCAGTTTAAGTCTAGATTAAAGACTCATCTATTTAGCCAGGCATACACCTAATTGATCCATCAACTCACAATTAGGCTGCTTTTGTTAGGTCTGCCGGAACCAGATACATCTATCATGATCTATAACTCTGCATAACATTGAATGACATCTACACTAATATTATTCTATTTCTTTCCATGTTTCAACCTCAGGATTCATATCCCCAGGTTACCAGATCCGGCCAGATCCAGCTCTGTTCCTGCTTGGTGTCGGACTCCACCGCTGTATGTTTCTGATGTTGACTAAATGCAGCCATTGCTAGCCAGACATCCCTTCATTTTTTACAATGGACTTCAGAGAATTAACTGATGCCAACTCCAACTGTAAGACATTGGACAATTCCTATGCCAGTGCCTGAACCTTGGACTTAGGATGGACCCCACCGCACTTTACCAAAATGCCCTGCTGGTTGAACTGCGGTGCACCTCATTGATCTCTTCTTATTATTTAATTATTTAATATTTAATCACACATTACAATCATATTTAATCAAATTACACAACGATCACTCTTAGACTTTATAGATATTACAGTTTATTTTTTGTCAGTGCATGATTTTCAGTGAAGATGCTTTGAAATGATGTGTTGTGAAAAGTGTTATACAAATAAAAATCACTTGCCTTGACTAAAGACAGTTCTTTGCGCTGAAATACAACATGCAAACGTGGTGCAACAGTTTATTGAATTCGCTCCAATGACAGGTGAAATTCACATTAATTTGGAAAATACTGTTAATCTTTCCTCACATGTTGGATGTAGTTAAAGCAGTATAAAAAGGTTCAATTATACTTGAACCTGAATTTAGTAGCTGTAAAAGCTTTTGACTGCATTAACTGGAATTATCTCTACAATTGGAGAAAAGAAAAAACCCCTTCAGGTTTAGGTTGACCCGTCAGACTTTTATCCTTTTTTTATATATATAACTCATAGCACAATGCATTAAACAAAATGTAAAGTATTAAAGTAATGAGTTAAAGGGATAATGGGTTTAAAGTGATCGTGCATCCAAACATGAAAAATATGTCATAATTTACTTACTCTCATGCCATGGAACACAAAAGAAGCTATTAAACAGAGTGCATTAACAGCATCAGTCACTGTTTACTTTAATTGCATTTTCCTTTTTATACAATGAATCTGAATAAGGTTTTCAGTGAATTAACATTTGAAACACTCTTCTCTTTTTTGTTTCATTGAAGAAAAATAGATAAATGAACAGCATAAAGGTGAGTAAATGACGACAGAATTTGTATTTCCTTTTAAATGCTGTGCTTTGCACAGAGCACTATGATTTACTAAGAAGATTCAAATTGCTCTGTTCCTGAGATTATGAAACAGTCTTTGTAACACACTGAATATTTACTAACGAAAATTACTGCAATTTCCAATGAGCCTTGGGAAGAGAATTTGAGTCATTTTACCTAAAGGTTTACTAGAAAAGAAAATAAATAATTGTCTCACTTTTCTTGTATTGAAGATTAGCCTTAAAGAAGTCTTGAACATCTGATGATAAAAATACTAACTGATTTAATTGAATGAATCAGTTGCCAAGGTTTCTCCCTTTGAAGAAAATCCTATATTTTTCAATACTTGCAGTTGCCTTTGGAAAAATGTTCTGCCATTGTTTGAAGATCATGAAATGGAAGTACAAATGGTAAAAGTAAGTAAAGTACAATGAGTGGTGTGTTGTAAAAGTGTTTCCTGCTCAAGTGAGAACTATTGCATTCACACTGGCAGACAGAAATCAATAAGATCTATTAGCACATTTTACATTGAGTTTCTGGAAAATGACTATAAGTAAGCGATAATTGATAACAGACTGTTGAACTATCAATAAAATGAACACAAACCCCAAGGTGGTAATGCTGGCATAATAAAATATCTGAAAATCTGCATATCATTTAGAATTCATATCTAACACACTGCATGAAAAATATTGACAACTAACCTGGGCAACAAACAAAATCTTTGCATCTTTGCACAATACGAAAAGAAAATATTATGAAGAAATTAGTTTTAAGACAAAGATTCCTATTAAAAAACTTCTGCATTTAATCTTAGATTAAATAATTCTAACTATGTAAATGTGAAGGTGAAAAAACTCTTGCTCAAATTCAAGCTTATAGCTACAGTATATAGTTTTCTTACAGGATGTGATGATTATGTTAATTAAATGCATTTTAAATGCTTTTGAAACTATTTGAAACCTACTTTATTTTTATAGCATAGGCTACAAGTGTGGCTTAAGTGTCCAAATGCTTTTTGGTTCCACAGTATTTAATTATTATTATTTATTTATTTAAAGAATCTACCAAGATGAACAATGGTGGCTTTACTAGCTTATATGGATATTTGTTAACGGTGGTCTACAGTTCCTAATGTTTCATGCATGCTCACACAACAAAATTACTTTTACTACTACTGATGAACTATGTTAAAATCAGTGGCACCAAGACCTGCAGGAAGTGTAGTTCCCTTTTCCAAATATCTGAAATCTTCCAAACAGGGTTCCATGGCTTTGAATGGGTTTATTTGGTGCATGCCTTTTAAAATCTCACAGTCAACAGACGCAGTTTAACCTTTGCCCTGGGACATTGTAGAATACACTGCAATTAGCTGACTTGTTACAGGAGGCATTAAACTTTTCACAAATTCACTCTGCACATTCAAGCTGGCTTGATCTGTGTTCATGCTCATTGAGACTGACACGGTGAGCCTGCAAAGACAACTCGAGAAATGTCTCGCATCAAATTAGAATATCACTCTTTTTATTGTATTTCAGTCACATGGTGCATGGACACAAACATTAGTATATTTGAAGGAGGGATCAGACTTTCATAGAAACTTTGGGGTGGCTCTTTTGACATTGGCCAGTAAGATACCACTTAGCAACCACATAGAACACTGTGGAAATCACCTTACAATACTCTAGCAACCATTCAGAGCACGCCAGCAACTGCATAAAAATGTGCTGCAAAACACTTAGAAAACCTCTAGCATCATTTGTTTGCAGATTCTACTTACAGGGCAGCAAAAACCATTAGTCTTGAAACACCAAATTTAAAACAACATTTTTTCCTAATACTCATGCACACACACACACACACTGCATGAAAACGTGCGGCCAGTATATATGGTTTACGAGGACTTTCTGTAGACATAACTGTTTTTATACTGAGGTTACTATATGTTCTATTCCCTAACCCTAAACCAGACCCTCATATAAACCATTAAAAAAATTGTTTTTTATTATTTTTCCACTTGTTCCATTTGTCAAGGGTGACAAAACCAATTTCATTTTCATATAGAAAAATGTTTCTGCCAATTTTAATAATAAAAAAAGTTTTCAAACTTTTCAAACTCATTTTTTGTTAATGCATTGATTAAGTTGAAATTGGCATACATCTTTGAATAAAGTAATAATATATCCCTAAAATGGACCTTTTTCAGTTTTCTGGCTTTTGGAATGTGGAAATAAACTATCGCAGGGTAAACACCTATGGCAGTGAACAGGAGATCACAGAAATGTTTCGTACCCATTAGCACCAACAGCAATAAAAAATTAAAAATAAATAAATAATAATAAAAAATAAAATACTCCAGGGTAATACAACACAAAGTATTGTTGGGTTTGAGTCCACCTAAGTTGAGTCCGAGTTAAGTCCTAGTCTTTAAATAATCGAGTCAGAGTCCGAATGAATCTGTTCATGAATCTGAATTCAAATTGTAACTCAACATCAATATTTTAAGCTTATTCTAACTTTCACAACTAAGAAAACACAATTGTCTATATAAATGTAAATATAAACAAACACACCTCTATATTTTATGATTAGTTTCCTGCTGCCAAACTTCAAAGTGGTTTCAGAATGAATATGCTTTAGGTGTATGAAAACAAAACTGTCCGTCAACACAATTCTTATTATGTTCTGTTGACATTTCAGTTATTTGTTGCTTTTTCCACTCAAACGTAGACTAAAGAAAATTAAATCTGCGTTAGTCATTAAAACCCGAGTTATTATTGTTACGAATTTTAGTTTTGCTTTATATTTCTACTTCATTTTCAATCTGTCATTTCAATTTAGTTTAGTTTTATCTAAAATTATCCCTATCTAAAGAAATAATATGTACGGAGATGTTTTTCTTGTCTCTATCTGCCGACTGGTTTGGGAAAATAATGAGTCAACACAGTAGTAATTAGCACTGGCTGAGAAGTCACACGACTGACAGGAGGACATAGGCTGTGTCTTGTTTCAAAGGCTGCGTACTAGGTATGACGCGTCCTTTGAAGGCTGTGGTACACCGAGTGTCCTCCTTTAAACAAGCCTCGTTTAAATGAGACAGCCTTCGTAGGACAAAAGTAAACAGAACATAACATCGTTGCTATGACAGCACGCCACTCTTTAACAATTGCGAGCACTTTAAGTGAGAAGGGAACAAAGTCCCTCTGGAAGAGAATGTATGAGGTACATTTTAGGAGAGTTATAATGAAGTAAATAGAAAAAAAATAGATTTTACAGGTGTACTTTTTGTCTAATATTTTATTTGAATTATATATGAATATATTTATACATATTATATACTCTTTTGTCATTGCCATGGTAACCAGATACATTTCAGCTGATTTGCTGAAGACTACAATGAATGTATCGTCAAATCAATGTGCAATAAAACAAAATGTAATGATAACAGAGACAATAGCAAGAAGGAAAATGAGGAGAATTAATTTAAGAAAAAAATCAGTGACCCAACCAAAAACCAGGACTGTCCTGTGTAATAAACTGGGAAATCTGGCCACCCAATCTATAATTAAATTATAAACAAAACAAAATAAAAATATTTCATTGTGCATTTTATTGTGGAAGAAACTGTAAAAGAACATAATTTAAGCAGTTTGTCAAGGCTTTTAAAATAGAAAAACAATAAATAGGTGCCATTTATCTGTTTTTCAGAGTTGCAGTATGCTTTAGCAATAAAAACATTGTTTCCAACCATTTAAAAAGTTACAGTTAATTCATCAAGGACCATTTTAAGTTGACAATACTGTGTGGACCACAAGAGACTACAGATGCCTACGTGTGTGGATACATTATGCCTAAAAATACTTTTATGCCCAATATTAATAATATTTTCTGGACTTTTATAAGTTGTGTTTAGTAAACTGTGTGAGACATGAGGTGGGTGGATTGACTAATGAAGTACTTCAGCACGTTGAAACTGTGATGCGAGCACAGTCTTGGCAGCAGCTTGCAATTTTAACAGTTGTCGGGTCCTGAGCCTTGTAGGTTCTAGTACATTGCTACATACCTGTCTTTGTGTTCATTGTGCCAACCACCTTGGTAATCAATGTTCTAGGGCAGTCTCTGTAGTAACATTCAAGCATATTGGTTGACTGAGTGTGCCACTCTACAGGTGTGTTTGCTCAACACAGTGAAACAAACTCTGGATACGTCTACGACATCAGGGGTTTCTACAACTGCTTGCAGACAGAGTGTCCATTTATTTCTATTTCATTATTTGTATTTATTTATTTTGTTCATTTCATCACAAATCAAATTCCATGGCTTGAGTTGGGGTCAAGTCTGAGTAAAAAGACTCGTTAAAATTGGACTTGTGACTCGGACTCGAGTCAGAGTAAAATCTTGAGTACCCAAACTCTAACACATAGCATATAGTTCTAATTTTACGCTAAATCATTTATGAAATAAAATATAATATAGTTTGCTGGATTTACAGTGCTCCAGCAATCAGAGATTACATCTGCTCTGTGCTGCCTGCCTCACTGGACTCACTGCAGTTTGGATACCGCAACAACCGCTCCACTGGTGATGCCATTGCATCTACACTACACACTGCTCTCTCCCACATGGAAAAAAGGAACACATACTGTATATGAGAATGCTGTTTGTGGACTACAGTTCAGCATTCAACAGCATAGTGCCCTCAAAGCTTGATGTTAAGCTCCTGGCTCTGGGCTTGAACAGCTCGCTGTGGAGCTGGATCCTGGACTTCCTGTCAGGCAGATGCCAGGTGTTCAGAATGGGCAGCAACATCTCTATTCCACTGACCCTCAACACTGGAGCCCCTCAGGGCTGCATTCTCAGCCCACTCCTGTACTATCTCTAAACCAACGACTGCGTGGCCACACACAGCTCCAACATAATGTTACAGCTTCATTTTGCAGATGACACGATGGTGGTAGGCCTGATCACAGATGTCAAGATGACCTACAGAGAGGAGGTGCATTCCCCAACATGCTGATGCCAGGAGAACAACCTCTCTCTCTAAGTCAACAAGACCAAGGAGCTTGTGGTTGACTACAGGAGACTGGGCATAGAACATTTTACTATTTACATTTGACTAACGATGGAGCACCAGTGGAGAGGGTCTGCAACTTCAAATTCCTCATTGAGTTCACATCTCTGATGACTTCACATGATCCAGCCACACAGAAGCCATAGTGAAGGTGCACCAAAGACTCTTCTTCCTGAGATGAATGAGGAAGATTGGGAAGAGTCACAACATCCACTGAGCCAGTGGTACAAAACACAGCCACTCTTGCACACATACTCAATCTAGCCATGAAAGACAATCTAAAGTCTGCTGCGGATGCGGCTAAAAGAAAAAACATTTAGAAGGGCAAGATAATCTCAGTGTTTGCCCCTGAACAGACAAACACTTTTAAGAGAACTCTTCATGTCTTTGAGAGCCTCCAGTCAGACAAGACCAAATATGACATGTAGTATGTTTTTTCAGTGAGGATATGTTAACAGTTACAATAATGGAGACAAATGAGTAAACACATGCAGGCCACTGTTTTAAGTGATTAACATCAATGGAGATGACGTGATGTTTTGGCAACCCATGACTAGTATGCTAATATCCCCCTGAAGCATCATGCTCTTGACATCTGCACATGAATGACAAGAAGGCATACGCCACTTGATGTTGCTTAATGTGATCTGATGTAATTTTTTATCTGAATCTGTCAACAGATGCTGCAAAGCTTGACAAGATAAAAAATCTATATAATATGGATATTCACCCAAAAATGAAAATTCTCTCATTATTTACTCATGCTCATGATATTCCAGGTGTGTATGTTCCGGCTCCGAATAGTAGCATAACCAAACATCGGCCCATAGATCTGTCTATGGACGATCGCAGATTTGTAAATAAATTAAACCAACTCGGATGCACTTGGCAGTAAACATCAGTCATTTAATCATTTCTTAGCATCATATAGCACAGCACTTCACCATGTGTGTCATCTCACTCACTCACTCTCACTTACTATTTTATTGTCACTTCACCGTTACACAAGTGAAATGATGTGTGAAATGCTCATGTGTGTGGTCCAGACTTTGCAGCCATACATGTAAATACAATAAATATAAGTACACTCAACAGAATAACAATGTACTGAATAACAATATAACATGGAACATAATAACAATATACAGATGTTTATACAATTTCATGCTGCACGATACATATTAAACAATATACAAACAGAACAGTTAGAGGGAATTGTACTGAATTCATTTAAGTACAGTATACATAGTATACATAACGTGCAGTGATGTGTGGCATATACTATTGTGTTGTCATTAATTCTCAGATGCGCATGAAGGGGTAGATATTAATAATAATAGATGTGATATATACACTGGCAGCCAAATGTTTGGAATAATGTATAGATTTAGCTGGTTTTGAAGGAAAGTGGTACTTTAATTTACCAAAAACTCATTCTGACACGTATCCTTGAGTAATCATGCTAAATTGCTAATTTGGTACAAGAACATCACTTGCCAATATATCAAACACAGCTAAAAGCTATTTGGTTTGTTAAATGAAGCTTAACATTGTCTTTGTGTTTGTTTTTGAGTTTCCACAGTATGCAATAGACTGGCATGTCTTAAGGTCAATATTAGGTTACAAAATGGCAAAAAATAATCCACTTCCTCTAGAAACTCTTTAGTCAATCATTGTTTTAATGAATGAAGGATATACAATGCTTGAAATCAAAGGTGTTCACTACAGTCTTCAAAGACAAAGGACAACTGACTCTAACAAGGACAGAAAGAGACGTGGAAGGCCAGATGTACAACTAAACAAGAGGATAATACATCAGAGTTTCTAGTTTGAGAAATAGATGCCTCACATGTCCTCCACTGACAGCTTCATTGAATTCTACCCGCTCAACACCAGCTTCATGTACAACAGTAAAGAGAAGACTCAGGGGTGCAGGCCTTATGGCAAGAACTGCAAATAAAAAGCCACTTTTGAAACAGAAAAACAAAGAAATGGACAAAGAAAATGACAAAGAAACAGAGTGTTATGGATCTTAACCCCATTGAGCTTTTGTGGGATCAGCTAAACTGTAAGGTGTGTGAGAAGTGCCCGACAAGCCAGTAAACTTCCCAACACTGATTATTCCAATCCAGCAAAATCTGTACATTATTTCAAACTTTTGGCTGGCAGTGTATATAAATAATGAGTACAGTGAAATCCAGTGAAGTTAGTGATAAGGTCCTAAAGTATGCTGTTGTTATCAGTTCAGCAGTCTGACGGCTTGATGGAAAAAACTGTCCTGCAGCCTCCTGGTTCGGGCTCTGAAGCTGCGGTACCATCTACCAGATGATAGCAGTGAGAGCAGTCTGTGGCTTGGATGGCTGGTATCTCTGATGATCCTCTGTGCTTTCCTTACACATTGCTTAGTATAGATGTCCTGGAGGGAGGGAAGCTCACCTCCAATGAGGTGAGCTGGGATGTTCACACTACCCTCTGCAGCACTTTGCAGTTGAGACTAGTACTGTTCCCATATGTTCCCGGTGATGCAGCCAGTTAGAATGCTCTCAAAAGTGCATATTTGAAAGATCTGAGGATTTACATTTACATTTATGCATTTGGCAGACATTTTTATCCAAAGCAACTTACAGTGCACTTATTACAGGGACAGTCCCCCCGAAGCAACCTGGAGTTAAGTGCCTTGCTCAAGGGCCCAACAGTGGCATCTTGGTGGTGCTGGGGCTTGAACCCCCAACCTTCTGGTCAGTAACCCTAAGCCTCAACCACTGAGCCAGTGGTGGCTCAGTGGCGTATGCCTTCTTGTCATTCATGTGCAGATGTCAAGAGCATGATGCTTCAGGGGGATAGTAGCATACTAGTCATGGGTTGCCAAAACGTCACGTCATCTCCATTGATGTTAATCACTTAAAACAGTGGCCTGCATGTGTTTACTCATTTGTCTCCATTATTGTAACTGTTAACATATCCTCACTGAAAAAACATACTACATGTCATATTTGGTCTTGTCTGACTGGAGACTCTCAAAGACATGAAGAGTTCTCTTAAAAGTGTTTGTCTGTTCAGGGGCAAACACTGAGATTATCTTGCCCTTCTAAATGTTTTTTCTTTTAGCCGCATCCGCAGCAGACTTTAGATTGTCTTTCATTGCTAGATTGAGTCTGTGTGCAAGAGTGGCTGTTTTGTACTACAGGGAGAAATAATTTTTAAATGCATTGTTGGTGAGTTTAATTTACAGGGGTCATACAATTTTAAACACCAACTTCCACAAAAAGTTGTTGCAAATATTAGCATTTTGAAGCCTCCTTATCTAACTTTATTAATTATGTGATGAGAAGAATTTAATCTCTTAATCTCAAGTCAAGTGGATTTTATTGTCATTTCAACCATATACAGCTAGTACAGTACACAGTGAAATGAAACAACATTCCTCCAGGACCATGGTGCTACAAAAAACCAACATAAAAACAACACAATACAAGCACAGAACTACGTGAGACTACACATAACTAAATAAAATCTACACATTACTACATAAAGTGCATGTGTGCAAACAGTACAAGATGGTACAATAATTGGTAAATGTGCAAATTACAATGGGAGTTGGAAGGTGTTCAGTTGTGTGAATGTGTGTGTGTGTGTGTGTGTGTGTGTGTGTGTGTGTGTGTGTGTGTGTGTGTGTGTGTGTGTGTGTGAGCGTGTATTTATCACTTTGTGGGGACCAAATGTCCCCATAAGGATAGTAAAACCCGAAATGTTTGACCTTGTGGGGACATTTTGTCGGTCCCCATGAGGAAAACAGCTTATAAATCATACTAAATTATGTTTTTTGAAAATTTAAAAATGCAGAAAGTTTTCTGTGAGGGTTAGGTTTAGAGGTAGGGTTAGGTTTAGGGGATAGAATATAAAGTTTGTACAGTATAAAAACCATTATGTCTATGGAAAGTCCCCATAAAACATGGAAACACAACAAGTGTGTGTGTGTGTGTGTGTGTGTGTGTGTGTGTGTGTGTGTGTGTGTGTGTGTGTGTGTGAGTGTGTATTTATCACTTTGTGGGGACCAAATGTCCCCATAAGGATAGTAAAACCTGAAATGTTTGACCTTGTGGGGACATTTTGTCGGTCCCCATGAGGAAAACAGCTTATAAATCATACTAAATTATGTTTTTTGAAAATGTAAAAATGCAGAAAGTTTTCTGTGAGGGTTAGGTTTAGGGGTAGGGTTAGGTTTAGGGGATAGAATATAAAGTTTGTACAGTATAAAAACCATTATGTCTATGGAAAGTCCCCATAAAACATGGAAACACAACTGTGTGTGTGTGTGTGTGTGTGTGTGTGTGTGTGTGTGTGTGTGTGTGTGTGTGTGTGTGTGTGTGTGTGTGTGTGTGTGTGTGTGTGTGTGTGTGTGTGTGTGTGTGTGTGTGTCAGTCCAGTCTCTGAGTATTGAGGAGTCTGGTGGCTTTGTGGAAGAAACATTTACATAGACTGGCCTTGAGGCCCCGAATGCTTTGGTACATTTTGCTAGATGGTAGGAGATTTTGTGTGAGGGGTTTGTGGGGTCATCCACAATGCTGGTGGATTTGTGGAAATGTCCATGTTGGAGGGAAGAGAGACCACAAAGATCTTCTCAGCTGTCCTCACTATCCTTTGCAGGTTCTTGCGATCCAAAACGGTGCAATTTGCATGACAGGAATGTTGTCTGGTCCAACAGACTTCCTTGGGTTGACTCTGTAGAGATTTCCTCACATCAGCCGTGATAAGACATAGCACGTGGTCATTGGGAGGAGGGGTGGTCTTCCTCGCCGTCACATCACTCTGCACCTCAAACCGAGCTTAAAAGATGTTCAGCGCATCTGGAAGAGAGGCATCACTGTCACAGGCAGGTGATGATATCCTGTAATTGTTGATGGTCTGCCACATGCACCGCGTGTCACTGGAAGTGGCTGTAGAGTCTCTGAGTTTGTGCGTGCTTTGCATCTCTGATGTCCCGAGACAGTTTGGCCTTCACTGTTCTTAGGGCCACCTTGTCCTCTGCTCTGAAGGTGGAGTCTCGGGTCCTCAGCAGCACATACACCTCTGCAGTCATTCACAGCTTCTGGTTGGAGTGTATGGTGATGGTCTTGGAGAAAGTGGCGTCATCAATGCACTTGCTGATGTAGCAGGTCACTGATGCCATGTATTCCTCCAAGTTGGAGGAATGTCGCTATTGGTGGCAGCCTTCCTGAACATGTGTCAGTTGGTGTGTTCAAAACAGTCCTGAAGAGCAGAGATGGCTCCTGCTGGCCAGGTTTTCACCTGTTTCAGAACCGTATGGAGTGACTGACGAGCAGTCTCTATGCTGGCATTAGCATAACAGAGATGTGGTCCGAGTAGCCGAGGTGGGGGCGGGGATCCGCCCGGTATGCGCCGGGGATTTTTATGTAAACAATTTTGTGTTAACTGCTCTCTAATATGAGTAGACTGTCAAAATCATTGCTGTGGGGTCATGGAAGGCAGGGAATAAACAATGCTAAATGCAACTAACCATATACATCAGGCATATTAAGGAGGCTGAAATAAGTAGGCTTACAATTTTTAAAAAGGTAGGAGAAAATATCTACCATTTCTGTAGATATGGTTGTTGACATCAAAGATTGTGCGTCTAATGAAACTCTAATGACATGTCCTCATCCTCAAAAACCACAAAAATACAAAGTACAACAGTGCCCCATACAATTTTCAGCTGTCTCAGTATTTTTCCCATTCATTTCTTCCATAGGTATTTCATAAAGTACTTCATATAAGATCTTTGAACCAGCTCCGAAGTGAAGGTTTTCCTTTAGGATCACGGGTAGTGTAGTTTTCATATATATATATATATATATATATATATATATATATATATATATATATATATACAGTGAGGAAAATAAGTATTTGAACACCCTGCTATTTTGCAAGTTCTCCCACTTGGAAATCATGGAGGGGTCTGAAATTGTCATCGTAGGTGCATGTCCACTGTGAGAGACATAATCTAAAAAACAAATCCAGAAATCACAATGTATGATTTTTTAACTATTTTTTGTATGATACAGCTGCAAATAAGTATTTGAACACCTGTCTATCAGCTAGAATTCTGACCCTCAAAGACCTGTTAGTCTGCCTTTAAAATGTCCACCTCCACTCCATTTATTATCCTAAATTAGATGCACCTGTTTGAGGTTGTTAGCTGCATAAATACACCTGTCCACCCCATACAATCAGTAAGAATCCAACTACTAACATGGCCAAGACCAAAGAGCTGTCCAAAGACACTAGAGACAAAATTGTACACCTCCACAAGGCTGGAAAGGGCTACGGGGAAATTGCCAAGCAGCTTTGTGAAAAAAGTTCCACTGTTGGAGCAATCATTAGAAAATGGAAGAAGCTAAACATGACTGTCAATCTCCCTCGGACTGGGGCTCCATGCAAGATCTCACCTCGTGGGGTCTCAATGATCCTAAGAAAGGTGAGAAATCAGCCCAGAACTACACGGGAGGAGCTGGTCAATGACCTGAAAAGAGCTGGGACCACCGTTTCCAAGGTTACTGTTGGTATTACACCAAGACGTCATGGTTTGAAATCATGCATGGCACGGAAGGTTCCCCTGCGTAAACCAGCACATGTCAAGGCCCGTCTTAAGTTTGCCAATGACCATTTGGATGATCCAGAGGAGTCATGGGAGAAAGTCATGTGGTCAGATGAGACCAAAATAGAACTTTTTGGTCATAATTCCACTAACCGTGTTTGGAGGAACAAGAATGATGAGTACCATCCCAAGAACACCATCCCTACTGTGAAGCATGGGGGTGGTAGCATCATGCTTTGGGGGTGTTTTTCTGCACATGGGACAGGGCGACTGCACTGTATTAAGGAGAGGATGACCGGGGCCATGTATTGCGAGATTTTGGGGAACAACCTCCTTCCCTCAGTTAGAGCATTGAAGATGGGTCGAGGCTGGGTCTTCCAACATGACAATGACCCGAAGCACACAGCCAGGATAACCAAGGAGTGGCTCTGTAAGAAGCATATCAAGGTTCTGGCATGGCCTAGCCAGTCTCCAGACCTAAACCCAATAGAGAATCTTTGGAGGAGCTCAAACTCCGTGTTTCTCAGTGACAGCCCAGAAACCTGACTGATCTAGAGAAGATCTGTGTGGAGGAGTGGGCCAAAATCCCTCCTGCAGTGTGTGCAAACCTAGTTATCTTTAAATATAAAAAATTATATATATATATATATATATATATATTAAATGATAATTAAAATGCATTACATTCTTGTGGCAGAAGAGTTAATCATTGATAAGACAATACAAAAAGCAGTCTCAGGTTAGTTGCATCATAAACATAACATTTTTAGGTAGTTGTGTCAAGTTAAATATAGTTTAATACTTGATTCACATCTTGAGATCCCTTTGTTCGAATTTGCGCTCCATTAAGTTTTTTGAATGCAAGAATGTAAAGCAAGTTAGTGTTGTGCTGCCTTTGAAGGGTTGTTTTGTTCACTGTATAAACTGTGCGTTGCCCATACAGCTGAAGTTTAAATTACTGCCCTCTGGAGTAAACAGGTGGTACAACGAGCTTGCATTAAATTAACAGCCCTAGTATGTGTATATATATATATATATATATATATATATATATATATATATATATGTGATGGTTTCTGATGGTTTCAACAGGAGCAAATACCATTAATTAGCAAGTTCAGAGCTCACGATAGGTCTGTCTTTAACCCTAAAACAGACAATCTGCACAAGATGCATACTCTTTAGTGTCTTATAGGGGGTATGAGAAAGAGTTTCTCTCTCAATCTTGTTATCATTTATCGTAAGTGGTTCTGATTCGAGTATGTGGGTCACATGACTTCAAATCTTCTGTGATGTTTAATGGCTCCTACACACTACACAACTTTCAAAGATGTTGGATCGTGGTACCGTTCATATTACACAACTGTCTGTATTGTCACTGAAGTCGTTGCGTTTTCAAATTACACGACGAATCTGCGACAGGGATGAACAAATTACATGATATGTTATGTATTTCAGAATATGATATGTATGTTTTTAATCATATATTTTATTGGTTACAACATGAAAAGTAACTCCTACTGTAAAGTCTACTTATTTGCTTACCTGACTGTCCAAGAGATTTGGCACTTTCTCTCCAACTCTTCTCTTTCTCCACCCGGTTGTGGTGCAGTTCAGAGGAAACATCAAATACTGGCACTGGTACTCCTGCCAATGTTCCACAAATTTTTCCTCCATTTCTTTGGTCAAATGAGACTTTCTTGATACCGCAGTCATGCTAGTTGATGTTCTGTTGCAGGTACATCAGGACTCCTCCCACTGAAACTTCCTGTGCCCTGTTTCTTGCTCTGTCATTGACTGCAGTTCAACGCTGCTGTTGTATTCAGTCAAAACATATTTAATATTGCGTGATTTGGAATCGCAGATAGGTCCAGATATTTAACATTCTAGATATGTCGCTGACATCGGCAACGCATCGGCAATAATCTCAAATCGCATCTTTGATAGTTCATACATTGCGATAGTTGCTCACGGGAGAGAGCTGCAGTTTGCCCACATTTTCAGGCTTTCATCTTCACAAAACTGTCAGCGAGCAAAGTGTAAACTCGGCATAACTCATACTGTCATACTGTCATACTGACCTAAAACCAACATGGCCACCTCATGGGTGCAGGACATGCTGACTTTGTGATAAATAATTACTGTATATATTAACCTTCAGTAAAAAACAAAAAAATAATGCTAATATTAATTGTGAACATTGTCTTAAGATGCGGAAGAAGAAAATTAAGTTTAAATTAAATATGTTGTTCATGCTGTTATTTAGCACATTCTGAAGTGTGTATCCCCAGAGATGTATGTCCAGATTAAGGGAAGAAAAAGGGTTAATCCACAATATTAAACTTACACATGTCATATATGCAAACCTTAAAGCTTAACTTTTCTCCATTTTTTTACACATACACACACACACACGTTTTAAAATAAGAGCGGTAGTCCGAAATGTTTTTCATCAAATAAAAATGTTTGTACCAATGTATCCAGGGATAAAAATCCAAAATATCTAAAATATATCAAAAAGTCCTTTGGAGATGTTACTTAAATCCAAATGATATAAAAAGTGACATGAAATTATTTTTTGCTAATCATTTTCCACTCTTGTCTGTTTTAGGGTTAAAGATCTATTTGTTTTCATTTAAATCAATTCTTGTGTGGAAAATAAAAAATACAATTTTTTTTTTTTTTACTTTCAGGCAGTTGCACTCTACAATGTTAGGTAAAATAAAAAATACAACAAACATGTGTAATAGTGTGCTGGGAAGCCACTTGATGCCACAACATGAAACCTACGTCCTGAAACAAAACCATTTGAGAACCAATAGTTTTTAGAAGATCAAGACCTTTACTAGTGCCCAGATTTGTGTTCACGATTTACAACATAGGGAGCCAGGGAGTTGAATAAGACACGACCAAAGACTGATTTTCTAAATCTTCTAGCTCTTGTTAAAGCTCTCCTTGAGAAAACCTTTGACTGGGTGTGGAAGTCCTGCTTATATCACCTGTCATGACTTGATACTTCTATCACTTCATTCCACATGATTATTAACATTTTTTTGGATAGAAGTATAGCAACAACGCTGCACTGCATCCAAATCAAGGGCTTTGAGCTGCTTGTTGTTTTAACAAAGGTGGCAAGTTCATATGATTGCAAAGCACAGGCTAAAGCACTCCTGATACCTGAAGTCGATTAATAAGGTAATTTGAGAGCATATAGGTGTGATAATGCTTTTTTTTTTTTTTAATAAATAAAATACAAAATATTTTGACTTAAGATTAAAGATGATGCCTATATACACTTCCTTATGTACTTTCTAATGTGGCTTGGGCTAAACACCACCCAGAGGCAGACCCCAGATGGGGTAGTATTACCTTTGGAGTTGTTCAAAGATAATATCCAAGTGAATAATGTCGAACATAAATAAGGGAAAGGGGTTTAATGCCTGACAACAGAATCCAAGAGACTCCATTATACACTGAAATTGGATCTTTTATTAGCACCTTAAGAATCAAATTGAGTGGTTATGCCTGTTAATGGTATAGATGGCTTGTTAAGCAGCACTAGATGGGCCCTGTAAGATCACCCTCTGCAGAGATGTATCCTCTTCATTTAAAATTGGATAGGAAGCATACAGTGAGTCATACAGATGGCTGATTTTGTGTGTATCAGACATGGCAGGTGGCTTTTTTTAATAAGCTATTGGTTTTTGCATACAAATGGACAGATTTAAGGGGACCGGAAAGTTAGTCTTGGAGTGTGACTGTGCAATGCCCCAAATTAGTTTGGCCCTGAATCTTCAAAGAGACATTACGTCAAATTGTGATTGTGTCCAGCATCTTATTTATAGAACCTTGTACAATTATTCCTGTGGCTATGTGTTTTTACATCTTGTTCTACCACAGTATGTATCTTTTTGCCTCCAATGACATGAGTGATGGTTGAAAAACTAATGAAGGATTAAGGCTCAGATAAACTTGTAGCGAAGTTCTTCATTATTTGCTCAACTAAGAGGTCAAAACAGAAATTTAAAAAATAAAATAAAAATAAAATCTGAGCAACTTTTACTGTTTGCCAACATTTGGACACCAACCACACCATTGGAATCAGCATTTAGAAAAGCATGCAGATAAGAGGCTTTATTTTTTTTAAGAATGTTTTTATATTTTTGGATATTTGTTGGAAAACAAGACAAAAATACTCAGTAAGAAGTAATCTCTCCAGTAGAGAGAGCCTTCATAAATCTTTTAAAAATAAAATTTTCACCTCAGAAATATCTGTTTCTGATGCTGAAAAACTAATTTATACGTTCATGACCTTGACTAGATTATTGTAATGCATTATTTGGTGGATGTCCTGCAGGTTTAATAAATAAAGTTAAGTTGGTTCAAAATGCAGCAGCGATATTGCTAAATAAAACCAAGGAATATGATGATATCAGCCCCATTTTATCTGCGTTACATTGGCTACCTTTTAAGTTTCGTATTCATTTAAAAATTCTGTTAATTACTTAAAAAGCTTTGAATGGACTAGCTCCAAAGCACTTAAGTGACTGCAAAAACTCCAGACTGTTAACAATATCGAGAATATCAAAATCCAAAAAAGGAGGAAGATCATTTTAATATTTGGCTCCTAAACTATTGAATAGTCTTCCTAGCAGTGTTTGGAACTCAGACACACTCTCTCAGTTTAAGTCTAGACATACCTATTCAGGTAGGCATACACCTGCTGCTTTTGTTAGGTCTGAAAACTCTTATTCTTTAACCCTGCTTTAAAGTGAATGGCATCTATGGTAATTTTATTCTATTTCTTTCCCTATCTAAACCTTGGGATACCATAGCCTGCCAGATCCATCTCCAATCCTGCCTGATGTCCGATTCCCACTGTGTCGCAGAGTGATGATGACCAACTACAGAGGATGAATGGATGCAACCTCAAAGACATGGGAATCTTCATGAGCCACTGTCTGAAGCATGGGCTCAGGATGGAGTTCAACATAATTACATGCCATAAGCTTCCAGCTGGACTGCGAGGCTCCTCACTGAATAATACATATATCAGCTTGGCCAAAGGAGAGACAAGACTGTCTTAAACTACATGGAAAATAAATTAACCATTAACAAAAGCCTTCATCGGCCAACATCAAAGAACAATGCATCTACATGTATTTCCTCAGTTAATTTGGGTTGACTTCAAGGATTTTAACACACACTTATAGTTCAGTCAAAATAATTTTGTTTAATCATTGACCCACAACACTTACTAAGTTGAGTTTAGTTTTAACCACTAATAGTTCTAAACATAAATAACTAATATTGGCATTATATATTCGTTCATTTTCTGTTATAGCATAATTTAATATACAGCTACCTTGAAACAATACCTGTTGTGAATATAAATTTGACTTGATTTGACTTAATACTACTAATAATAATACTAATAAATATAGCTGCAAGCAGTGATACAAGAGTCAAGCCAATTATTGGCACCATGAGCAGCAAAAGAAGCTTTGTGATATGTTTTTGGTTAGAGTCTGATGAACAGTGTATGAGGAGTTCGAAAATAAACAAACCAGATTTATTTAAAAATGAACTAAAAATAGCTAGTTCTTCGAATTTTTGTCCATTATGTGGTGCTGTTCTGAAACTGCTCAGGTAGTATCTGGGCATGATGTTTATCATACAGGAAAGTGTTCAAAAGGTATACATTTATGCATTTGGCAGACGCTTTTATCCAAAGCGACTTACAGAGCCCTTATTACAGGGACCATCCCCCTGCAGCAACCTGGAGTTAAGTGCCTTGCTCAAGGACACAATTTTGGTGGCTGTGGGGCTTGAACCTGCATCATTCTGATTACCAGATTACCAGTTATGTGCTTAGATCACTACACCACCACCACTCCATTATACATTTTTCTATCTCCTGACCAGTTTCGTCCCAATACCTAGAAGTGCTGCGGAGATACAGCTTCAAGTTCAACTTTGCGCATTCTTCTTCAAATTCATTGAAGCGCCATTCGAAAACAGTATAATTAATCAAAACTCTGAAAATATTTGTCGTGAGTGCCTCTAGATGATGCAGGCCAATTTTCGTGCAAATTGGACAAACGGCCCTATGAATTGAATTAAAAATGCCAAACGTCCAAAAGGGCCAACATAGGAATTTTTCATATCGTTGGACTCGCTATACCCCACTAAATCTAGTGAGACCAACTGGATGATTTTCAGGACAGGAAGTTTGCTCGATCATGACATAAATGGGACCATTGTTCTGGCATGAACCATGAAATCTATCAAGACTAGTCTCATGACAGTAGGAAAAAGGAGTCAATAGCTATTAGCATTTTTAGAAATATCGTTATAATTTGACCAAAAGGTGGACCTGTCCTGAAACTTTTTGAGTCCCTTCTGAGCAGGGTGCCAAAGACACATACCAAAGTTTCGTAACTATATGCAATGTCGTTGGTAAAATACAGCACTTTATATCCAAATTCAAAATGGCAGATGTCCAAAATGGCCGAAATAGTAATTTTTCATATTGTTGGACTCGCTATACCCCAGTAAATCTAATGAGAACAATTTGATGATTTTATGAAAAACTGTTCATAAGTTAAAAGCAAAAATTTGCTTTTTCCTATCTCATGAACAGTAGGGGGCAGCGTGACAAAACGCTGCAGGTAACCTCAGGGCCTCATGGTTATGACATCTACCAAGTTTCATCCCAATCCTTAAGCATTGCGGAGATACAGCCTCAAGTTACATTTTGAGCATTCTTCTTCTAATTCATTGAAGCACCATTCGATAATGGTAAGGTTTATCAAAATTCGGTAAATCACTTTTTGTCCCGAGTGCCTCTAGATGATGCAGGCCAATTTTCGTGCAAATCGGACAAACAGTTTAGGAGGAGTTCAAAACAGTATCTTTTCAAAACATTTAAAAATGGTGGACAGGAAGTTTACTCGATCATGACATAATAGGGATCATTGTTCTCGGCATGAACCACAGAATCTATCAAGACCAGTCTCGTAACAGTAAGCAAAAGGAGTCAATAGCTATTAGCATTTTTAGAAATAGCATTATATTTTTTCCCGAATTCCCAAAATGTTTTAAGTCTCTTCAAAGCAGGGTGCCAAAGACACATACAGAGTTTTGTAACGATATGCCAAGTCGTTGGTAAAATACAGCACTTTGATGCCAAAATGGCCGACATAGGAATTTCTCATATTGTTGGACTAGCTATACCCCACTAAATCTAATGAGAACAATTTGATGATTTTATGACAGAAGTTAGAAGCAAAAATTAGCTTTTTTAATATCTCGTGAACAGTAGGGGGCAGTGCACCAAAACACTGCAGGTAATCTCAGGGCCAAATGGTGATGACACGTACCAAGTTTCGTCCTAATCCCTCAAAGCGTTCCGGAGATACAGCTTAAAGTAAAATTTTGTACGTTCTTCGTGAAATTCGTAATTTGAACACACAAAAAAACAGAAGGGCAGTAAGAACCGTAGTAAGTCTTCAGAGCTATTAAACATTAATGTAGGTGAGAGAGGTCTAATATTAAAGTTGAATTGAGCTTTTACAAGTAGCCTGTGGTAAATTCACACATTAATTTGGTATACTTTGTCAAGCAAACTCTCAGTCCTAAACTGATGCATCCCTTAAAGCTATTACGAGTGAAGATGAAATAATGCTAGTTTACAGTCATTAAAACTTCATGTTCTACATCACTGGAATATGGTGCGCATTTCCTCTTAGAATCTGTTTTCATGGTGACTTGTGAATTCAGCACTCTGCTGAAAATGCCTTTCTGAGATCACTCAAACTCACGGTTGAGTGAACTAACCCAGAACTGGTATCTACAGAGTTGGGCAAGCTACCTAAGCTACCAACTACTCAACAACAAAAAAATTAGTTAAGCTAAGCTAAATGCTACACCTCAGAGAAAGTAGCAAGCTACACACAAAAAGTAGCTTGCTACACTTAAGCTAAAACTTTTTTTTTCCCCAACCAGATGCACAGAGCATACTGTCATAAACAAAGCATCTAAAATACTAATCACATGAAGTTTATCCATGCCATGGTACAGTATAGTGCAATATAGTATGGTGCCATATAAAATGTATGCATGTAAAAAAAACTAAAACATGTAAATTGATATTTATACATGCTACCTATATAAACCCATGTGGTCAATATGACCTAATTTTTTTTATTTTTCACATTTTTACTACAATCTCTACAAACCCATGTCCATTTCAACATAAATTCCTTTGTACATGGTAAATGGTCTGCACTTATATAGCACTTTTTTATTAACCCTAGAGGTTACCAAAGTGCTTTACACTGTGTCCCAATCACCCATCCACACTCACATTCACATGCAAGGCGCTAGCCTGCCATTGGGAGCAACTCAGGGTTCAGTGTCTTGCCCAAGGACACTTCAGCATACGGAGCCATGTGGGCCGGGATTTGAACCACCAGCCCTGCGAACAGTAGCCGACCCGCTCTACCATCTGAGCCACTGTAATTTTCTGTCTAGCTTTTGTATTTCTGTATGTACAAGATGCTTCTGATCAGAGGCCAAATTCTTTGTTTGTGTGTGTGTGTGTGTGTGTGTGTGTGAGCGTGTATTTATCACTTTGTGGGGACCAAATGTCCCCATAAGGATAGTAAAACCCGAAATGTTTGACCTTGTGGGGACATTTTGTCGGTCCCCATGAGGAAAACAGCTTATAAATCATACTAAATTATGTTTTTTGAAAATGTAAAAATGCAGAAAGTTTTTTGTGAGGGTTAGGTTTAGGGGTAGGGTTAGGTTTAGGGGATAGAATATAAAGTTTGTACAGTATAAAAACCATTATGTCTATGGAAAGTCCCCATAAAACATGGAAACACAACATGTGTGTGTGTGTGTGTGTGTGTGTGTGTGTGTGTGTGTGTGTGTGTGTGTGTGTGTGTGTGTGTGAGAGAGAGAGAGAAAGAGAGCACATCTGGGCAATAACAGTGTGATATCTGATGGTATCAGTTGGCAATACCATGGTACTTTGATATAATTCAAAGAATACCATGGTACATTTCTAGCCTATATGATTAACTTATTCATATACCACTGTCTTAATATTGTGCCCCCAGGTAATGGTACATGTCCAAAAAACATGGTAAGGCCATAGTACTTTTTATGTGTTTTCGTGTAGAATTCTTTGGTGGTAACATTTCTTAACTGCAGTGCCTTTCACTGCAGTTAAGCTGCACACATGTTGAACTTAATGAAGACCTTCTTCATCACTGGCAAACGATAGGACTCATTTGCAGGTTTCGTTTCCATTAATTGTAGATCCACTGTGGTGGCCTGGGTAGCTCAGTGAGTACTGATGCTGACCACCACCCCTGGAGTCGTGAGTTTGAATCCAGGGTGTGCTGAGTGAATCCAGCCAGTTCTCCTAAGCAACCAAATTGGCCCGGTTGCTAGGGAGGGTAGAGTCACATGGGAAAACCTCCTTGTGGTCGCGATTAAGTGTTTTTTGCTATCAATGGGGCATGTGGTAAGTTATACATGGATCGTGGAGAGTAGCAAGAGTCTCCACATGCTGGTGTCTCCCTCCACAGCAAGCCATGCACAGATTCACAGTCTCGGAAGCGGAGGCAACTGAGACTTGTCCTCTGACAGTCGGATTGAGGTGAGCAACCACGAGGACCTAGTTAGTAGTGGGAACTGGGCATTCCAAAACTGGGAGAAAAGGTGATTAAAAAAAAAATGTATATAAAAAAAAGAAATCGTAGATTCACTGCAACCAGCATTATCTTTAATATCTCTATTTTAAAATATTCCATGAGCATTTTGGCAAGTGAGAGCATACACCAAATGATTCAGCAGCTCTTGCGTGAGCATTCTGGGTCATTCAGATTAAATTGCGAAACGATTCAGACTGCTTTGCTATCCCGTGTAACCAATTCATTGTAAAGAACTGTCTCATCTAAAGAACATCTTTAGTTCTGATTCAGAACTGGCGAGAGTAAATACTAGTATGGTGTAGCAGTGTATCTTTTGTCAAAAAACAGTTACAGAGCTTACAGACAGTAGACAATTAAGGTCACAGTAATACAAATTTAGGACACTAAAGAGACCTTTCCACTGCCTCTGAAAAACACCAAAATAAAGATGCCCAGGGTACCTGCTCATCTGCGTGAAAGTGCATGCTGCATGGAGGTATGAGGACCGCAGATTTGGCCAGGGTAATAAATTGCAAAGTCCGTACTGTGAGATGCCTGAGACAGCGCCACAGGGAGACAGAAAGGACAGCTGATCATCCTCACAGTGGCAGACTACATGTAACAACACCTGCACAGGAACGGTACATCTGAATATCACACCTGCGGGACAGGTACATTTTCCAGGTTACACCAGGAATGCACAATCCCTCCATCAGTGCTCAGACTGTCTGCAATAGGCTGAGAGAGGCTGGACTGAGAGCTTGTAGGCCTGTTGCATGGCAGTTCCTTACCAGACATCACCAGCAACAACGTTGCCTATGGGCACAAACCGACCTTCGCTGGACCAGAGAGGACTGGCAAAAAGTGCTCTTCTCTGATGAGTCAAAGTTTTGTCTAACCAGGGGTGATGGTTGGGCTCGCGTTTATCGGTTAAGGAATGAGTGTTATATCGAGGCCTGTACTCTGGAGCAGGATTGATTTGGAGGTGGAGGGTCCGTCATGGTCTGGGGCGGTATGTCACATCATCATCAGACTGAGCTTACTGCCATCTCAACGCTGTGCATTACAGGAAAGACATCCTCCTCCCTCATGTGGTACCCTTCCTGCAGGCTCATCCTGACATTTCCCTCCAGCATGACAATGTCACCAGCCATACTGCTCGTTCTTTGCATGATTTTCTGCAAGGCAGGAATGTCAGTGTTCTGCCATGACCAGTGGGGAGCTGGATCTCAATCCCACTGAGCACGTCTGGGACCTGTTGAATCAGAGGGTGAGGGCTAGGGCCATTCCCCCAGAAATGTCCAGGAACTTGCAAGTGCCTTGGTGGAGGAGTGGGGTAACATCTCACAGCAAGAACTGACAAATCTGGGGCAGTCCATGAGGAGACGCACTGCAGTACTTAATGCAGCTGGTGGCTATATCAGATACTGACAGTTACTTTTGACCCCCTCCTCCACCCCCTTTGTTCGGGACACATTATTCCATTTCTGTTAGTCAGATGTCTGTGAAACTTGTTCAGTTAATGTCTTAGTTGTTAAATCTTTTTGTTCATACAAATATTTACACATGTTAAGTATATATATATAAAATTAATAACAGGCAACCCAAGAGCTCTCCTCACCTGTCCCAACACTCCACAAAAATCAATCAGATTTTAGAAACACTCAAAAGTAAGATTTATTGACAAGTGCAAAATACAAATGGGAAGCTTCAAAAATACATCAGAAGGGGACCAGATCGAATAAACCAAACTCTTACCTTACACTCTAACCCAAACACAGGAGAAAATATGGACATAAACAATTAACATAAAGCTGCCCCTTTTTACAATATGTAATATAAGTCTCAGTTGCCTGCAGAATGTGTCTGAAGTTTCAGCTCAAAATACCCCACGGATCATTTATTATACCATGTTATAAATGCCTCTTTTGGGGTGGAATCAAAAACACGCTGATTTCTTATGTCTCTTTAAATGCAAATGAGCTGCTGCTCCCTGCCCTCTTTCCAGAGCCATATATGTATGAATATATATATCAGCTAACAAGCACATTCGGAAAGGCGATTTGCAAACATTCACAAAATATAAAGTGAGATACTTACATCTTCAGGATATAAAGCTGAAACACAAACAGTTGGTACTGATCCATCCATGCTTGAGAATCAAATTTGTGATAATCCTGCTTTATACTGACACTCATTCACAAAGAAGTCCCGTGTAAAATGATTTGGACAAACATACACCAATTTTTTTATGTTTTGGGGAACATTTTCTTCAAAAACAAAACTTGGTCCACTGCGTCTTCAGTGGCTCTGATGCCGGGAGTACATGAAGACTCTTATGTTCAGCAGAACACTTATGACGCTTACGAAGCAGAGACATTATTCTTCTCACTGTATCTGCTCCAGTGAGGAAAAAAATGGCAAACTGTGTGTAGATCACTCAGGGCGGATCTATGATTATAGGGTGGTGTCCGTCACCAGTCGTGGGCGAGGTCTACTCTAACATGATGTCACTTTATAGCTGAATGAAAACCATTCATTTTGACACTGTTTTTGATTAATAGAAATATAAGAAAGAGGAGTGGGTGGATTTTAACTGCCGACATACATTTATTTACAAACACCATGTAAAAGTGCATTTTGCATAATAGGTCCCTTATAAGTCTCTCTTTAAGTGTAACAATGTGCTTAATTTGTGAAACTAAATTAACAACTTATCAAATCTACTTCAGCGAAAAATAGGTTGTACACCAACAACATGTTCTCTAACAAATACAATGAGAAAAGAAACACTAATGTACAATTGCTGAAAAAAGTCCTCCCCAAAGTGAATTTCTTGTCCAGCTTTATCCACAAGCTCTCCCTCCAGCAGCCAATTACAGCAAGCCATCGATTGATGGTAAATAAATTTAGCTGGTGTCCATTAACCTGTGCAATGAGGAGAGAAAGAGCAAAAAACAACATCAAACACTGCCACAACACCCACCACACATACACAGCCAGTAGTACAAAAAATAACATTATTTCACCCTAGGATATAACATAAATATAAAATTTTACACAAAATGTTGTACATTGCATTAAATATGTGTTCACAAGAGTCGTATGTTAAAATGTAGTGTTTGTTTTGGGTTATATTTGAAGGATGTATATGGATTGCATATGTGAAATTTGACCACATTCTGTGCACACATGTAAGAACTGGGTTTCCCCGTCTGTCGCTCACTTCGACGTTGTGTCGAAGAAGCGACACTAGGGGTCTCTCTTGAGTGCCGAATATGCCTCTGATCTATGAAAAAAGGACAATGGGAATTAGGCAGACAGTATTTGCATACTCCGCTCCGGCTTCGGCTCCGGGGACTTATGGGTATAAAAGCGGGCAAATACGTCGAGTTCATTCAGAAATTTTCATCGGAGCCGACGGTCTTTTCATCGGAGCCGACGGTCTCTGCAGTCAGCTGCGAGTCACACACCTGTTCCTGTTTTCCTCTGACGCTTGCCTGTTGGATTCGATGGCGCATTACAGCGGCTGTCTCCTTCTCTTCATGGCAGTGCAGTTTGCCCCTGGGCGCTTCGACAGCCCAAGAAACTAAAAGAGTTTATGAAAGAGTGATTTCCTCTGAAAGAGTTATTTCTTCTAAAAGAGCAAATACGCAGCTGGCGTTGAACATCCTTTTCAGGACGCGTCTTTATAAAGATGCCCTTCTGCCCCTGCGTAGTTCCTGGATGCGGTAGAGTGCTCTCCACTTCAGACAGCCACAGGTGTCTCTCCATGCCACTCCAGCCACCATTGCTCCTTCTTCCCACGGGATTAAGGACGGTGCGGCTGGCAATGGAGGCGATCTGGGGACGGCAGCAGGTGCAACTCCACCGGGTACGCCTCCTCAGACCACCCACCCCCCGGCACGCTCGTTGACTCCTGTCCGTGCTCGAGGCAACAGCGGCTCACCTCACGGCCAGTCTGCCTATCCTCTACAGCTTGAGGTGGATGAGCTCGCCGCTGCATCGGAGAGCGCGGCGTCTGAGGCCAAGGACTCCCCTGGGCTGACGCCTTCGGGCCTGCATGCCCAGGCTGAGGCCGACGCGCAGATGTCTGATATGGTTGCCCGGGCCGCTGCCAGCGTGGGCCTGGACTGGAACCCTCCATCGTCCACACAGCCATCGCAGTTGGATGACTGGTTCCTGGGGGCTCCGCACCGCTCACAGCCGCGCCCCCCCGGTCCTGTTTTTCCCGGAGGTGCATGATGAGCTGACAGCAAATCTCCACACATCACAAAACTATTCGCTCATCCGCTCTCGCTACCCTCGACGGCGGAGCGGCCCACGGGTACACGTAGATTCCTCAGGTGGATAGGGCTGTTTCGCTTCACCTATGCCCAGAAAACCCTACCACCTGGCGGGTGTACTCCCTCCAAGGCCTGTAGGACAACATCGTCACTGACGGACAAAGCCTGCAGTGCCGCCGGACACGCCGCTCCGCCCTGCATGCCACGGCCCTCCTGCAAGTCCACCAGGCCAAGGCACTCAAAGATCTGCACTGGGGTAGCCCTGATCCCGACATGCTGCAGAAACTGCGCTCTGCGTCCGACCTCACCTTTAGAGCCACGAAGGTCACAGCGCAGTTACTTGGGCAGGCGATGGCCACACTCGTGGTCCAGGAACATCATCTGTGGCTGAACTTGGTCGAGATGCGTGAGGCCGACAAAGTGCACTTCTTCAACGCCCCTGTCTCCCAGTTCGGCCTCTTCGGCGACACCGTCGAGGACTTCACCCAGCAGGTCTCCACGGTGAGGAAACAGACGGAGGCTATCTCACATATTCTGCCCCACCGCAAGCCTGCCGCTATGGGCCATGCCCCGTCTGCTCGCCGAGGGGGCGTTCTTCTGCGGCGAAGAAACGCCCTGCTCTGCCTCAACCCGGGCCCAGCTCTCAGCCCACGTGTCGAGCACCCCGCAGGAAGTCGACACCCCTGCCTCACGGACCCCTCGAGGACCCGTAAGGCTCCCAGGCACTCCTGAGGCGATCGACGTTAGCTCTGGAGCAGGTCAGCAGACTGCTCTGTCCCCCAGTGGAGGGCCGGGAGGCTAATCCTTTGTTGAATTTATTTAAATACCCACATTCTCAATAAAAGAGCTATTTCCTTTGTCTCTAGGTCACCTGGCCTGCAAATGCCGTTCTCACGGCACTCTGCCACCACACCTCAACAGTCCCGGCATGCTGGACGCGGACCCTCAGCCCCACGACTGTTCCCCGGCCGGCTGGTTCTGATGAGTCCAGAGGACGCCGCTACAGGACCTCCTCCTCAATTACAAACCCGCCCCCTGCCGGGAGTGCGGATCAAGGTAAGTGCTTCGAGACTTTTCTCAGCTCTAGAGCCTTGGGACCCGCCCCTTCACGGGCATCCGTTTCTCTGCAGTACACGGCGAATATGTCAAATCACTACGGAAATCGCTACTCTTCTACTCAAAGACGCGATAGCGCCTGTCCCTCCAACCGAGATGAAGAAGGGTTTCTACAGCCCTTACTTCATCGTACCCAAGAAAGGCTAGCTGGTCTATCACCTGCTGTCGTAGACACGATCAGCCAAGACAGAGACCCCTCTACCAGGCAACTTTACGCCCTGATGTGGCGCTTGTTCGCGAATTGGTGTTCTTTCCGAGCCGAAGACCCACAGAGGTGCGCAGTTTGGTCAGTACTCCTATTCCTGCAGGAGAGGTTGGAGGGGCGGCTGTCCCCGTCCATCTTGAAGGTGTATGTTGCTGCTATTGTGGCCTACCACGACGCCGTAGACGTCAAGCCTTTGGGTAAGCGCAACTTAATCATCAGGTTCCTAAGAGGCTCGGAGTTAAATCCTTCCCGGCCAAGCCTGTTCCACTCCTGGGATCTCTCAGTGGTCCTCACGGGCCTTCAGAGACCCCCTTAAGGCAGCTAGAATCAGTTGGACTCAGGGCCTTCTCTCTAAAAATGGCCCTGCTGATCGGCTCGCCTCCATCAAGAGGGTCAGGGACCTGCAAGCATTCTCTGTTAGCGACACTTGCCTGGAGTTCGGTCCGGCAGACACCCATGTGATCCTAAGACCGCAACCGGGCTATGTGCCCCAAGGTTCCTACCAGCCCTTCAGAGACCAGGAGGTGAACCTGCAAGCGCTGCCCCAGGAGGAGGTAGACCCAGCCCCTTTGTTGCTCTGTCTGGTACATGCTTTGCGTACCTACTTGGACTGCACGCAGAGCTTTAGACGTTCTGAGCAGGTCTTTGTCTGCTTTGGCGTACAGCGGAAAGGGAACACTGTCTCCAAATAGAGGCTCGCCCACTGGGTGGTGGATGCCAATTCATTGGCCTACCACACCCAGGCCATGCACACTCAACAAGGAGTGTTGCGTCCTCGTGGGTACTGGCCAAGGGCACCTCCCTGGCAGACACATGTAGAGCAGCGGGTTGGGCAACACCTAATACCTTTGCGAGATTTTACAATCTCAGGGTTGAGTCAGTATCGTCCCGTGTTGTCCCATGTCTTCTCATGTCCGAGCCGGTACAACTCTGTAACACACTGATGAACTGACCGGGTGGATCGTTTGCACCTAGCGCCCTTTCCCTCGGTCAAGTAAAACTGTGTGCTTTCTCTCCCAAGAGATTCCATATTTTCTGATCCCTGGACGATTCCTCCCTAGCCCTATGGGTCCGCAATTTCGCGGAGGAATTTGCTGACCCAATCCACTACTGGTACTTAATATACCTGTTCTGGAATAGTTACTCCACAGGTCTGGGAGGAATTCGCTGACCCAATCCACTACGGGTACTTAATCTACCTGTTCTGGAATAGGTACTCCACAGGTACTCCTGTGCGGACTCCTCCTGTGTGTATATTCCACGTGCACGGTCCTCTTGCGAGTGGACCCGCGTCTCCTTAGGCAGTTCCAGCTGCCCTCCAGTCGCCATGCTGTAGCAACCCCCCCTCCTTGAGGCTGGATCTACCACCGCACCATTTTTTCCACATGTGACCTGAGGGGCCCATGTGATGTTTCTCGCCACTTACCTCCCCGTTCCTGGGCAAATGTGGTCTCCGCAGGGTCTTTCCCCCTGAAAGAATAGGAAACTGGGTAAGACCCCCTTCCCACGATGCGTGTAAGGGCCACAGCCGCTTTGACTCTATGCGAGAAACATAGAGAGAAAAGAGGCACGGTTAGGCTCGGCCCATTCCCAGATTGGCAAGCGTCACCTTGTTCCCCTGCTTAGGGTAACCAAAAGGGTTCCGACGTCTTTTCATGGGGCATTGGGGAAGGGTACGTGCAGTCTGGTCGCCTTTGCACGTAAATATACCTGCGCGCTCTTGTTTTAGCAGTAGACGTACACTGCTCAGTGCGATTTGAATTGGACCCCTTGTGTCACTTCAACGTCGAAGTGAGTGACAGACGGGGAACATCTAGGTTACGGATGTAACCTCCGTTCCCTGATGGAGGGAACGAGACGTTGTGTCCTCCCGGCCTCATCACTGAGCCGAGCCACTGTAGTGGCCGGACCATTCCGGCTCCTCAGAAAATGAACTCAACGTATTTGTCCACTTTTATACCCGTATGTCCGGGGGCGGGGTATGCAAATACTGTCTGCCTAATTCCCATTTGCCTTTTTTCATAGATCAGAGGCATATTCGAGCTCAAGAGAGACCCCTAGTGTTGCCTCTTCGACACAACGTCTCGTTCCTCCATCAGGGAATGGAAGTTACATCCGTAACCTAGACGATTGTTATGCAGTGCATAACGTAGCACCTTTTACCTTGTTTTTATTATTCTCAGATTAGGTGAAGTAAATTGAATCTGGCCTAAATTATAAGCATTATCAAAAATACTTATAACCTGGACAGAAGACTCCTTTGTGGTATATGTTCTTGCTCACAATCTCAAAACATAAAAAATAATAGCCTTGGTAGAAACATTTCTTATAATCAATAAAATTAATTTTTTGGTTACACTTTATTTTCTAGCAGTCAAAATGATTTTAGGTAAATACATATTAAAAAATAAAGTACAAAGATCAAATATGTTTTTCTATTAAACACAATATCAGCAAGGCATCTAACCTCAGAGATACTTATCAAAATGAAGCAGCATCTGATGTAATCATCATCAGTTTTTTATAGATGTCCTGTCTATTGGTAACTGCCCAGTTGGTGTCGTCAGTTGTAACTTCAAGTCCGCCTTCAAAAGTCTCTTTAAATAGTCTTTGCTTAACCTCCGTTTTCGACGACAATGTGTTTTTCTCTACTGTTATCCACAACACCTCGCCTGAAAAGCATTACTCTCTAACCATGGTAATATACTGTAGCATTATTTTACTTCTATATATAATATATACTCTTATCACATATATAAAGTTGGTCTAACTTAATACATGTTTTTAAGTCAAATAAAGTACTTGTACAACAAAACAGTCTTGTCTTATTTTCTTGACCTCTAATTTAACCTGGCTCTTACACCCATAAATTTAACTTTGCCAACCATTTTCTCTCTCTGTTCTTATCTCCTTTGGCAGATAATATGTCTGCACAACATGTTTAGACATGCCCTATCAAAAGTAACATGTTCAGTCTGGTCTTAACTGTATATTGTAAATTATGTTTATCTTATTTAATACATACAACACTAATGGGCAAACATACAGTAGTATACAAACACTATACTCATTGCTTAAATGTGTAACACACTTTAAATTTAACAGCAATGCACTTATGTTTCATGTATCTCTTGTAATCAAAATATTGTATTTTATAACTGGCTAAATTTGTGTATAAAAGTACATATATTTATAAAGTAATCAAACAAGGAAAAAGGGTAATTGCATTTTCTCCACATTACACAACAATATGTAAATTTAGAATGAATCATATCTTATTTAACGATTGATAGCCCAGAGTGTTTTCCAGTTTAGCTGATGCATTAAGGTGATTTATTTTTCACATTAGACTCTACCCTATTTAATTCTACCGTATTTGTTTTATTTCTTTGAACCATATTTCTTTTTATATATTTTTTTTATATATATATTTGGCCCTATTAACTGCTGTTTGTTCTCCCTCTTAAAGGGTGCAGCCTTAGAAGAGGTCAGATTACGGATGGGGGATGAACCAATGCAAACACATGACCTCTTTGTGTACCTGAGAGAAGCTTTTTGAGAAAAGGGTAGTGTCTCAGATATTACAAACATTCTATTGCCATGAACTAATAGAAGGCAAGGATGCTCATGCTTACTCTCATGCTTTGTCTCAAATTCTCTGTTCTGTCCTGAAACAATCAAATGCAATATCAAATGTGCATTTGGCAATACAAGATCAATTCATTGAGGCGATTAGGGAAATAGGGCCTTAGAAGGGAGCTTTGTAAGCTTGTGAGAGACAAGCCACAGTTATCACTAATTGAAGTGCGAGATGAAGCCCTTATGTGGTTGTAAAACAGTTAAAGGATGGGCAAGGAGGAGGCGAGAACTGGCTTGTCAACATAAACCATATTTAATAAAACTCAAAACTCAAAGCACAAACATAAACACACATGACGGACATGCCCGTATTTCTCTCTCTCTCGAACAATTGTCACCGGCCGCCTTTATCCCTCGCGATATTCCGACCCGGCCCCGCCCCCCTCCGCTCCACACTCCTCCCGGCGTTATCTCAGGCCGGGGTGCCACCGGCATGACGTACACCCCCCCTATCCCTGGGGCGGGGTGTATTTCGCGTCCCGCGTGGTCATCCCCGCCTTCCTCGCCCTGGGAGGAGACAGGAGGGGAAAAACAACAACAAAATAGGCGAGGGAAAAGGCCAACACGGTGCGAAAGGGAGAGAGAGAGGAGAGAGAGAAAAAGCTCACTCACCGGTTCTCTGATGTACCGTTGCGTGGTCCTCGAACACTCCTCCACACTCAGGCGGACGACAGCCGCTCCAACCCCGGGCAAACCGGAGTGAAACCTTCGACCCCCAGCGGGCAGAACGCGCCTCCGCTTTCCTGGCAGCAAATGGGGACACTCCTCCGCCCCTGGCAGCGGCCCTACCGCTCCAGGCGGTCGGAGAGTTTCTTCCCTCCTCCCCTCGCGGACGGCGGTCTCCCTCGACCCCTCCGCATCTCTGGGGACGGCAGGGCACTCCTCCGCCCCCGGCAGCGGCTCCCTCGCTCCAGGCAGTCGGGGTATCCCGTCCCCACTTGCCCCGCGGACGACGGTCGTTCCCTGCATCCGGGCGGTCGGGCTACTCCGTCACCCGGCAGATGGCAGCGGCGCTCCCCAGGGTGGACGGCAGTGTCGAGGACTCTGCGACGGGCATCCCTCCTCCTTCCCGGCTTTCGGCACCAATGTAAAACAGTTAAAGGATGGGCAAGGAGGAGGCGAGAACCGGCTTGTCAACATAAACCATATTTAATAAAACTCAAAACTCAAAGCACAAACATAAACACACATGACGGACATGCCCGTATTTCTCTCTCTCTCGAACAATTGTCACCGGCCGCCTTTATTCCTCGCGCGCCTCATCAGGCCGATTGGGGACCGGGCGCGATATTCCGACCCGGCCCCGCCCCCTCCGCTCCACAGTCCGCTAACGATCTCTCTCTCCCGCACAGCCCTCTGCAGTCGACCTTAAAACCTCAAGGAGGCATAATTAGCCTAATACGAGACCGGGTGTGTAGGATCACGACCCGGCCCCGCCCTCCGCCCTGCCACAGTGGTCTATAGAATATCCTAAATCTTGAATCACAAAATTAGTCAGCAACAGAAGTCTTAGACAGCAGAAGCTCAGTGCGCTGCTGTTGGTATTTCTGAGAAAAACCTGCAACTTATGAAGTTTTAAAAATTGTAGCAGAACATATAGAAAAGCTATAGGAGAGCTTACACAAGCTGTCGAGAAACTAATTTTGAGTGCACTAAGTCAGAACCTATGGCTCATAGTAAACCCAAGATGCAGCCAAGGTTTACAGATGATGGCAAGCCAATATGTTTCCAGTTTAATGGTGTAGAACACATACACTGGTGGCCAAAAGTTTGGAATAAATGTACAGATTTTGCCATTTCAGGACATTACTGATGTAAAAAATCAACACCATCACTATTTGGAAAAAAAAGTAATTTTTGATCAAATCTAATTTGGCCCCGTTTCCAGCAGCCTTCATCTAACACCTTATCCTTGATTAATCATGCTACATTGGTGCTAGAAAATCTCTTGCCATTATATCAAACACAGCTGAAAGCGATTTGGTTCATTAAATTAAGCTTAAAAATGTCTTTGTGTTTGTTTTTGAGTTGTCACAGTATGCAATTTACTGGAATGCCTTAAGGTCAATATTAGGTCAAAAATGGCAAAAAGAAACGGCTTTCTTAGAAAAACGGAAACTCGTCAGTCAATAAATGTTTTGAGGAAGGAAGGCTATACAATGCTTGAAATAGCCAAAAACCGAAGATTTCATGCAAAGGTGCACACTACAGTCTTCAAAGACAACGGGCATCTGGCTCTAACAAGGACAGAAAGAGATGTGGAAGGCCCAGATGTACAACTAAACAAGTATATAAGCAGCAGCTTATATACTCCTGCTTGTTAGCTGTGATTGGTCAGATTAAAATTAACATGCTCCTGCCAAACCTCTGTTAATTAACTCCATTAATTGCTGAGCTGTGTAAGATGTATGGTGTAAAGGAAACCCGCACCACATCTTAGCGGTGTAGCGAATCAGCTCTATATTCTTCCACCATTAGGAAGCGAATCAGATCTATGAAATATTAATAATCAATCATAACTTGTTATAATCGATTATGAATATTTGGATCAGTTAATCGGGTTAACTTGATATAGCTACATTAACATTACAACCAAATACTCGGTTCATCCCGTGAACACTCAATTTTGGTTATTAATTAATTAATTAATAGAAATGTACATTTCCGGGGCAAGGGAAATGTCTTTCTTACTAAGTATTAAGAGCAAGTAGTCAAAATCTATGATTAGTGACTTTAGATATGAGCTTGAGACACAGACAACTTTACATGTGACATGAACAAGACTTTATTAACTAGACTAAACATTTAAACTACTCTAACATACATATACATACATTCATACAGTTTACCAAGGGAAAGAGGGCTGAAGCAGAATACAGGAAGGCAAGAAGTTATAGCATTGTTTGAAGTTCAGCAGATCAACAGCCTGAGCAAACCATCATATTAGTTCTGACACGCCTTTTTAGAAAGGGGTTAAGGATACTTAATGTATCAAATAATGAGACTAAGTTTGATACTTGCATGTCCCATTTGAATTAAACTGTCCTGATGCAATTTGTTGAGGCTCCAGTTGATCTTTGATGATGTTGTCTTGATGAGAGAGAACCAGTGAGAGTCAGAGGATCTTGGTGAATGGGCAGTCGAGGCCGTAGCCTGGCACATGCTTGGGAGTCCTTGGGGCCTTTAGTTTGGCATGATTCAGCGAGAGAGTGAGAGAGCACAAGGCTCAGAGAACCAGAAAGACAGGAAGCCGGAGGAGCATAACAGAGCGAAGAGATAAGAGAGAGAAGCTAAGAAGAGTTGGTAAGATAAGAGAATGAGAGGAAGTGGGCGCAGCAATTTTATACCCTCGGGAAACAGGTCCCACCTCTCATTGGCTCGACCAATGAGAAGGGTTTGGGTTCCAGGCGGGAATTTGGTTTATTGCTCTTTGTTGTAAAATTGCCCATTGCATGTGCAAGAAAGAAAATAGGAAATATACTTTTAATACTAATATGTTGTTGTTATCGACATATCATGTACACAGTCATTTCGATCTTCAAAATACCAAGTTATAGAGACCAAATATGCCACACATATGATTTTGGTTAACCATAGTATGCAAAGTCTGAAACATTAACCCATTAGTTTGCAAGAAAACATAGATCAAGCACATTTAAGGGAAAATGTGAGATGGCACACTAGATATATGTCAATATTTATCACATGGATATATAGAATATATATATAGGATTAACAGGGTTCATTTCTCTTTCTCAGTAAGAGAATGAAGGGAGGGTCAGCACTTCTCTGAACATTCCTTTGGAGGTCGTAAGGCCTCCATTACTCTGGGCAGGAGAATGATTCCTTTGTTCCGCCAATGCTCATTTGCATGTTTCTGGCTGGGTTTATGACGGTAAGAGATTTTGGGCTGAATGACTCAAAAGATGGCAAAACATAACGTAATATCATTCTACTGAAGATCTTATATTCGAATTTAGCTAGGCCAAATCGTAAGGTTTAATTTGATACCAAGAAAAGTATATTTAGTACACTTAGAAAGGGAATATACACTGAGGCTATTAAATATGAGGCCTCAGAGTTTAAAACACACAACTAAACAGTTCTAACGAGTTTGATATACCTCAGAAATACACAACATACAGGGATTACACGTATTTCATTAGCAATATGCAGTTCTGTGTTTAACTGGAAAACACACACACACACACATTTTTACGCTCAAAGTTTCCCTTCCTGTCCACATGATAAGCACGTGGTGAGCATGCGGATGTCACATGCGTTCTCTGTCAATAGTTCATTGTCTCTTTGTCAATACATTTATTGTGCTTGTGGAGGCTGGTTGCGCTTATTTCAGTAATTAGGGGTTTTTAACAGTAAGTTCTTGTTTGTTCGGGAATCTGTTAAGGCACTGATCCTCCGCCATACCTTACAGTCCCCTTTTTCGCCAGGTGGTGTCCCTGTTGGAGACATCATCGGATCTACAATCATCACAATGGCGGATGGCAGGTGAATCATGAGGGTTTTGTAGCAGGTAGTTGTTCCACGGTGGGTGATGTAGACAGTAGCCACATCCAGGTCTCTGCAGCAGGTGCAGAGGCAGCAGGTGCCTTGACAGTGTGTCACCTGTCATTATGAAGTCAGTTCGTTTGAGGCAGGTGCTTGTTTGTGGCTGCAGGGAGTGGTTATGGGCATTGTGTAGTGTGGAGAGAGTTTCAGACTGACCTAGTACTGGTAGCAAAGGGCAGCAGGTGGCCGCTCAGCCTTGGTTCGGCACCCAGTCACCAGGTGTCTGAAGTCTGCAGTGTTACTCTGCTCTGGCAGCAGTGCTGACTTGAGCTTGCCTGAGTGGTGTTGGGCAAGAGTCAGAGGTTTGTTCTTCCCAGTACTCCTCAGGGGAGTTCTGTTCCAGGAGCTCTTTGCTAGTGCTAGCAGCTCTTGTAACTCAGTAACAGGCGCTTCTAGCTGTCTTTGTGCAGCCTCTGTTTGGCACCTGTTTGAAAGGTGTACAGGAGGATGTTGTTGTAGACTGCTGTGGGACGCCCTGTGGTGTTTGCTGGGTGAGGCCTTGTGTTTGTTAAAGGCCTTCTGTGTCAGGTCACGCAGTTGTTGGATAGGCATTGTGTGGGGCAGGCCATAATGCCTAAATGGTGACTTACCATAGGATGGAGGTTTCGGAGGAAAAGGCTCTTGAAGCTGGTGTCCTCCTCCATCCCAGGTTTGTTGCGAGCTCCGAAGCAAGCTCGCCTGAGTCTGTGGTAGTAAACATAGGGAGTTTCATGCCGACCCTGTTTGGTGTCTAGGGCAGCGATCAGTCCGTTGTTAGACTCTGAGAATTCCCTTATGATGGCTTGTTTCAGCTGCTGGTAGTTAGACTGGATGTTTTCTGGCTGTCGAGCCAGAAAGCGCCGCAACTCTGGGCTGGACGTGATCCAGATCAGATGGAGTCTATCTTGATGGTTCACACTCATCAAAGACTGCAGGTGAAAGTCAATGTCTCGCAGGTAAGCGTGGACGCCGTGGTCTCCTGCAAGCTCTGGTGTAAATGCAGGGATATGTCTGGCCATTCGGTTGAGGTCTTTGAGTGTCGCTACACGTGTCGCTTCAAGATTCGCCTGAATCAATCCTTTTCCTTCCGCGGCTGCAGAAGCTTTCAGGAAACTGTCCGATGACGTGTTAAGCAGTGGGGTTTGTCTCCCCTTTGTAAATCTGTGCTTGGCTGGGGAGGTTTCTCTGCTGATTGCAAGTGGGGAGTGAGATGTCTCTCCTGCTGTGGTTCCTTTTGCAGCAGGTAAGAGTGTCTCAGTTCTCGTTGGACCATGTCAAGTTCATCTTTGGTGTTTTCCAGCTGCTGAGTCAGCACTTTAACTTCAGCTCTGGACACATTCAGTTGACCTTCACAGGCCATGATTCTGGCATCTTTGTCCAAGAGTTCAGAATTTGCTGTTTTTAACAGTGAATCTTTGTGAAAAGTACCTTTTCCAGGTGCTCTCTAGCTGTCTTTTCCAACTGCTCTTGTTGTTTAGCAGCTGTCAGAGCCGCTTGAAGTCTGTGGATTACCTCCTGTGACTCCCTTCTGCCAGGGTCCTTGTGTCTGTCCTGAGCCTCCATCTCTAGCTGGTCTATGCGGTTTTTAGCATGTGTCAGCTCCGCTTGGGACTCAGTGATCTGGCGCTTGAGGTTGTTTACCTCCTGTTTCAAACCTGTGAGGTTGTGGGCCAGGACGATAACCTCAGTCAGATATTTGTGCTCATACCTCTGGTTTGAGTCGCCTGTCATTAGTTCTTTTCCCTCGTTTTCCAGTTGCTTTTTGTTCTGTTGCTGAAGGTCGTCAGCAGCCATGGATAAAAGGGTGTTCCTCAAAACACCTAGCCAGTCCTTTTGGCCTGCCATCTGGGCAGTTAGGCTGAGCATCTGCAACATTTTGGCACACTTCTGGTGAGAGTAAGGGCAAGAGACTAATGCAAGATCAAACAGAATTTGGAGCTAAAGGCAAAGTGAGACAGCAAGGTGTATAATGTACAGCTAGGTTTTGCTAGGTGTGGTTAACAATTGAAATGTGTTCCTGATTATTACTATCTTAGCTGCAAATAGCAGGATGCTCAGATTTGTGTGGATCTGAGTGGCTTTGCTAAAAGAGCGTAAGCCTAGATTTAATAAATGACTTAAGATGTTTCTTTGGGTCAAATTATTTATCAGCACTTACTGATAGCATACAACAGGCTTGATCTTTGAACACATGAAGAGGAGAAAGAAAGAGGAAGAAAAGAGCTTTCCTATTAGATTGTGTCTATTAGTGGTGCTCAAAATTATGCCATAGAAATCGCCTAGATTACTAGTGTAGCTGGCTCATAAAATTTAAGCAACTTGTTGCAAATAAACACAAAATCGAGAAGAAAAGTATGTCTAGTTACTTTTGCAGTTTTATGGTGAAATAAAACCACACTAGACCAAGAGGGTTAAATGGGAAAATTAATAGCTGACTTCTATTATTAGTAAAAATAATAAAAAGACTTGAAGAAGTGATTAAAATAGCAGAATAACCTTGTATTGGGAATAATCAATAGCACTGATGATTAACAATTAGATTTGCTTTGGACATCATTCTATAGTTGGTCACAGCTGTTACGTGTTCAAGACCACACAATGTGTTTGTCCCTCTATAAAGTTTAGTCAACGTGCCATTGAAAGTTCCTAATAACTATAAAAATTATTCTCTATCTAAACAGTTTACATGTAATTAAGTTTTTAGATTTAATTAACAAAGTAACTGCAAATTTAGCTGAACAGCGTTCAGTAAGGGATGCACCTGAAAGGTGCAGGTGAAGTTAGATGAGAAGAATTAAAGTTAAGGAAAGAGAAAGTGAGAATTCAGAAACCAGAAATGGGGTTAAAGGAAAATGGTTTAGATCACTTCACTCTGCATGCACACAAGCTGTAGATAAAGGCTTCATGTAAATTATGCTAGCAGCTAACTGTTGAAGCTATTAGTTAGCTTAGCCTAAGCTAAGGGGCTGCTAAGTTGGGTTAGCTTAGCCATCTAGGCTGGTTTGTTTACAAAATGGCGTCGGAAGGAAACACATGTGCTATCTTGAGTGAGCACTTCCTGTGACAAGTCGTTGTCATGGGAACCAATGCACTTCAGAGTTTCAGTGAGTGAAACACAGGTTTGATCACCAGGAAGCTATGCCTTTTAGATGCACAGATAAAGTTTAGATGAAGAACATCAATCTAACTATAATTTGTAAGGCCTTTATACTGTGAAAAGGGGAGCATCGCCCAAATCTACATTTATATAACACTGTACTGAGATTTCTTCCTCAGAAACAGGTTAAGCAATCAATTCTGGTACAGTTTACATGCCGCTGAGCTGAGATTCCTTCATCAAAACAGACTTACACTTTAATACTGAAATTAGGGTTTCTCCGCTAAAATCATATTACTCGTACACTGATACCTTTTGAAAATATGCTTAAATGTGTTAAGACTCTTTCAATTACAGTAGAGATGTCAATTCAAGCCATCACTTTATCCGCGATCCAAACAAGCCAGCAACTAGTGAAGCAAATGCCGCTTCGCATGTCATGTCCTATTCTGACCGAATTATTCAATGCACACTTTTAAGTTGACAGTGGTTAAAGCTCATAACCTTTGTTTAATCATGCCCGCACATTCTCCACCATTATGTAGCTGAATCAGCTCTATATTCTTCCACCATTAGGTAGCTGAATCAGTTCTATGAAATATTAATAATCAATCATAACTTGTTATAATCGATTATGAATATTTGGATCAGTTAATCGGGTTAACTTGATGTAGCTACATTAACATTACAACCAAATACTCGGTTCATCCCGTGAACACTCAATTTTGGTTATTAATTAATTAATTAATAGAAATGTACATTTCCGGGCAAGGGAAATGTCTTTCTTACTAAGTATTAAGAGCAAGTAGTCAAAATCTATGATTAGTGACTTTAGATATGAGCTTGAGACACAGACAACTTTACATGTGACATGAACAAGACTTTATTAACTAGACTAAACATTTAAACTACTCTAACATACATATACATACATTCATACAGTTTACCAAGGGAAAGAGGGCTGAAGCAGAATACAGGAAGGCAAGAAGTTATAGCATTGTTTGAAGTTCAGCAGATCAACAGCCTGAGCAAACCATCATATTAGTTCTGACACGCCTTTTTAGAAAGGGGTTAAGGATACTTAATGTATCAAATAATGAGACTAAGTTTGATACTTGCATGTCCCATTTGAATTAAACTGTCCTGATGCAATTTGTTGAGGCTCCAGTTGATCTTTGATGATGTTGTCTTGATGAGAGAGAACCAGTGAGAGTCAGAGGATCTTGGTGAATGGGCAGTCGAGGCCGTAGCCTGGCACATGCTTGGGAGTCCTTGGGGCCTTTAGTTTGGCATCATTCAGCGAGAGAGTGAGAGAGCACAAGGCTCAGAGAACCAGAAAGACAGGAAGCCGAGGAGCATAACAGAGCGAAGAGATAAGAGAGAAGCTAAGAAGAGTTGGTAAGATAAGAGAATGAGAGGAAGTGGGCGTAGCAATTTTATACCCTCGGGAAACAGGTCCCACCTCTCATTGGCTCGACCAATGAGAAGGGTTTGGGTTCCAGGCGGAATTTGGTTTATTGCTCTTTGTTGTAAAATTGCCCATTGCATGTGCAAGAAAGAAAATAGGAAATATACTTTTAATACTAATATGTTGTTGTTATCGACATATCATGTACACAGTCATTTCGATCTTCAAAATACCAAGTTATAGAGACCAAATATGCCACACATATGATTTTGGTTAACCATAGTATGCAAAGTCTGAAACATTAACCCATTAGTTTGCAAGAAAACATAGATCAAGCACATTTAAGGGAAAATGTGAGATGGCACACTAGATATATGTCAATATTTATCACATGGATATATAGAATATATATATAGGATTAACAGGGTTCATTTCTCTTTCTCAGTAAGAGAATGAAGGGAGGGTCAGCACTTCTCTGAACATTCCTTTGGAGGTCGTAAAGGCCTCCATTACTCTGGGCAGGAGAATGATTCCTTTGTTCCGTCACTGCTCATTTGCATGTTTCTGGCTGGGTTTATGACGGTAAGAGATTTTGGGCTGAATGACTCAAAAGATGGCAAAACATAACGTAATATCATTCTACTGAAGATCTTATATTCGAATTTAGCTAGGCCAAATCGTAAGGTTTAATTTGATACCAAGAAAAGTATATTTAGTACACTTAGAAAGGGAATATACACTGAGGCTATTAAATATGAGGCCTCAGAGTTTAAAACACACAACTGAAACAGTTCTAACGAGTTTGATATACCTCAGAAATACACAACATACAGGGATTACACGTATTTCATTAGCAATATGCAGTTCTGTGTTTAACTGGAAAACACACACACACACACATTTTTACGTTCAAAGTTTCCCCCTTCCTGTCCACATGATAAGCACGTGGTGAGCATGCGGATGTCACATGCGGTTCTCTGTCAATAGTTCATTGTCTCTTTGTCAATACATTTATTGTGCTTGTGGAGGCTGGTTGGCGCTATTTCAGTAATTAGGGGGGGTTTTTAACAGTAAGTTCTTGTTTGTTCGGGAATCTGTTAAGGCACTGATCCTCCGCCATACCTTACATCGGCCTCAGGGTAATGCTCAGTGCAAGCGCTTTAACAGAACTCTCCATGATCTATTATGTAAACTTCCCCCTGAAAAGAAAAAGCATTGGCTAGAACAGCTTCCCTAGATGGTTTATGCTTATAATGTAACACCACATGCAACCACTGGATACTCAAACGCATTACTTACTGTTTGGAGTCAACCCGCATCTTCTAGTAGATGCACTGCTATGTCTAGAGCAAACTGTGGACAGTAAACATGATTGGTAAGTGATTCACAAAGACAGAGTGAAAGAAGCTCATGAAAAAGCCAGGGAATATTCTAAACACAAGGCTGTCCCTTTTATTGACAAGGTCTATTGTTGTGTTATTGATTGTAATTATATCTCATATGTTAAAATTTGGTTTTGGGATATTTTTGAAGGATGCATATGGATTGCTTTCGGGAAGCTGGACCATGTTCAGAAATAAAGGATGTTTATTTACTGCAGTAATGTTTTTAATTATTATTTGGAAATTATTATTCTTTTATATTGTTTTAAAATTGTTTTGGTTTGTGAAAGGTGCTTGGTCTGTGCAAGTTTCTCTGTAAACAATATGCACTTCCTGCCTCCTCCTCCACATGACCAACAAGTTACATCATCCCTCTCATGAGCGCACATCACAGAGATGTACAGAAGCAAACATTTGTAGTTAAAAAGTATTGCAAGTATTGTTTTGTTTCTAAAAATAATAAATTGTTTGGGTTCAGAAGAACTTTATTTGTCGACTGGAGTCGTGTGGATTATTTTGATGCACCCTTAATATGCATTTTGGACCGTCATATATTGGAGTACATTAACATGCATTGTTTAAAGGAGGAGGCCTGAAATGAAATCCTAAAAATCTTAAATTCAGTTTTGATGAAGAAATTCAGATACATCTTGGATGGCCTGAGGGTGAGTAAATTATCAGCAAATTTTCATTTTTGGGTGAACTATTAATAGAAGTAAGTTATATAAGCATTAAGGTTGCTTGTTTCTTGGCCACTGGATGGGGACTTGGTCAGGAGGCCTGGGAGGAGGCCACAGGATGGGGACTGGGTCAGGAGGCCTGGGATGAGGCCACATGATGGGGACTGGGTCAGGAGGCCTGGGAGGAGGCCACAGGACGGGGACTGGGTCAGGAGGCCTGGGAGGTGGCCACAGGACAGGGACTGGGTTAGGAGGCCTGGGAGTTGGCCACAGGACAGGGATCGGGTCAGGAGGCCAGGGAGGAGGCCACTGGACAGGGACTGGGTCAGGAGGTGGAGCCACTATAGGAGGAGGTATTAGTAACGTGGACAAAACTGTTGAAGGAGTCTCTAGGGGAGCGGGCGGGGGCTCAGGAGACAGGGCCGTGGAAGGCTCAGGAGACAGGGCCGTGGAAGGCAGGGCCGTGGAAGGCAGGGCCGTGGAAGGCAGGGCCGTGGGAGGCAGGGCCGTGGGAGGCAGGGCCATGGGAGGCAGGGCCGTGGGAGGCTCTGGGGGCCTCTGCAAGAACTGACAAATTAACTGAGGGAAACAAGGGCTTAAATACACAAGGGAAAACAAGGAACACCTGGGGAAACAATCAGGGAATGAGAATCAATCAGGGAAAAAACAATCATAAAATGAAGCTACAAAGAACTACAAAAACCTAACAGGAAACAGGAAATAAACAAGAACTTCAACATAAAAGCACAAAAACAAAAGACAACAGGGAATATGTGACAAAGGTGATGTATGCTGAAGCATATGGGTGGGCTAATGTTCTGTTTGTATTTTGTTTTGACAGCCTCTACCGTATTAATTTTTTGTATTTAATTTAACCATATTTCATTTTTGCATTTCGTTTCTGTTCTCCATTTTACTATTTATTATTATTTTTTTTTTACATATATACAACCCCATCCACCACTATTTGTTCTCTTTATGCAATAGCTGTCAGATAAAACCGCACCAAAATTATTTTGTGTCCTGTGAGTTTTTTTTAGCCCACCGGCTACACATATAACCTTTTATATTGAATGCAAAGCACTCCGGCTTCACTTTTAACAAATAATGTCTAATGTTTCTGATCATGGTGCACGATCACATATGCACACAGTGTTAATGACACACAGGGACACAGAGGAGATGCAAACTTACTCTATGTCTGTGGAGTGATAAAATTATGAATGATACTATTGCATAATATAAATATAATATAATATGTCATAAAAAATATAAAATATGAATTCCAAAAACAACAGTGTAAAAGTTAAATTGGCAAACTAAAGCTAACCAAAAAGATAAAAATATTTCTAATACTTGTCTAAGTATTTATAATTTTTATGCATAAGTTTTTAAATCCTTAAGGAAATCATATTTCTCTATTTTATTATTTGATTTATATATTTGTAAATATATAAAAATACCTTCTTAAGGTGTATGCAGGGGATAATTGGGCCGTAATGATAACGAAACCAAAAAAAAAATACATACCTTGGCTTGGTTCAATCTCTGGTTCTTAGAAATCGTGTAGTATTGAATCTAGATTCACTGATATGCAGTAGTGATTTTTGGATTTAGGATTCCTGAGGAAAATATTGTGTTAAGATTCTACTGGGAGGAAACTCAGGACTACTTGAGGGCATTTTGTGTATTTTATTTTTGCTAGCCAGCTGTCACAGACATGTCATTTTACAGATACATCAATGATGAAAATAAATTCAAATTATATTAATCTTTTCTTTGGGACTGCACAAAAAAGAAAGAAAATTATTGCATTCAGTGCCTTTTAATGTATTAAAGGACCAAAGAGGACCCCCCCCCACCCCCTGAATGGTTTGGTCCCTCTCAATATTCAAGATATGGTTACAGCTTTGCAGATGTTGACCTACAATGATTGGACTAATCATACATTATAAAATTACAGAAATATTTAGGTTGACCGGGTTCCAAAAATACAACTGTGAAATAAAAGTGTACTGATAGTAATGTAATATTTAATAACAGATATTAAAGGGTAGTTCACCTAAAAATGAAATTTCACTCATCTTCTTACCCCATCCCAGATGTGTATGACTTACTTACCTCTGCAGAACACAAATTAAGATTTGTAGAAGAATTTTTCAGCTCTGTAGGTTCATACAATGCAAGTGAATGGGTGCCAACATTTTGAAGCTTACAAAAATCACACTCAGCATAAAAGTAATCCATAAGATTCCAGTGGTTAAATCTTTGTCTTCAGAAGTGATATAATAGGTGGTGGTGAGGAAACAGATAACTTTCACATTCTTCTTCTTATGTTTTTGGTGATTCATATTGGTCATGCATATGCCCCTTACTTGGCAGGGAGAAGAATTTCTAGCAAAAAAATAAAAAAGACTTAAACATTGATCTGTTTCTCTTCTGAAGATATGGATTAAAGCACTGGATTTGTATGGATTACTTTTATGATGTCTTTACATGCTTTTTGGAGCATCAAAATTTAGGCACCCATTCACTGAGGACCTACAGAGGTGAAATATTCTTCTAAAAATCATGATTTGTGTTCTGCAAAAGAAAGAAAGTCATACACATCTGGGATGCTGAGCAAATGATGAGAGAATTAACATTTTTGGGTAAACTATCCCTTTAAACCAGGGTTCCTCAATTATTTTTCACCAAGGGCCAAATTCTGCCAACCATACAAAGCCAAGGGCCACCAGCCACGATGTTATGACCACAATGTTTGCTCTGCTATTATTATTATTATTGTTGTTGTTTTTGTTGATGTTTTGTTAAAAGAGTCACAATATACATATTCTGATTGTTTTTTTAATTCTCAGTAGTCTTTTATTCAACCAATTAAGAAATTGTTTGTACTTAGATACAGAAAACTAAATGACTTTGCCTGTTGAATATTAAAAACAAATGAACAAACAAAAAATCTGCCATGCGAGTCAACAGCTCCTGCTCATCTCCAGACTGGATCTCTTCTCTTCACTTTCTCTAATTGAAGATTCAATTATTAGACCTATCAGCATTAATATTTTTATTATTCTTACTTTTTATGATTTTATGGGGATCAAACAATTAACTGACATATACTCACCATTCAATGCGAGAAGTGACAGCGACTGGCTGAAGCAATACCTCTGATGTTGGGGCTATAATCTGTTGTAGCAATCCTGAGACACTGATAAAGATGCACACTGGACAGTCTGTTTCTATCCTGGTTCTTGATGATGTTCATAATAGAAACGACGACTCACAGATGTAAGTGGAGGGGAACATTGAAAGTAGGAAAATTGCAATGATTCTGCTGTTCTTGAATTTAGCTTGAGAAACCACTTTTGTCCAAAAGTCGCTCACACTAGCCTCCTTGTGTTGCTCTCTGAGAAAATCAGACTTTGACATTTCCAAAATCTCGGTTTGGCCTCAGCAGTCCATTGCCCATCTGTTGGGACTGAAAATGGATGTCTTAGGAAGAGAAGTAGTTCACTTGACAGGTTAAAGCTCTCAAATCGCTCCTTGAAATTTTCTGCCAATCTCGTCACAAAGTCACGCATTAGCGGGTCCTCTCGCGTATGTTGTTTCTTGCAATGCTGTTGCAAATGCGGAAAGTGTAGCTTTCTCCCTTGAAGATCCCGTTCAAAAAGTGTCAGCTTTAAACGAAAAGCTTCAACAGCTTCGTACATGTCTGCAATGGTGTGGTTCTTGCCTTGCAATTGCATATTAAGCTGATTTAAGTGAGACATGATATCGCTCAAAAAATGAACGTATGCCATCTCTGCGCTGTCGTTCAAAAACCTCAGAAATGTCTCTGCCTTATGGCTTTGAAGGCTGCTTAAAAATGAACAAAGTTCATTTTGAAGTTCCCACACTCTCTCCAGCACACGGCCCTTGCTCAGCCATCGGACATCGTTGAGCAGCAAAAGATCATGCCGTTCTGCTGACATTTCTTCCAGCAAGGCTCAGAAAAGGCGATGTTGCAGACCAGAACTCGCGCGAATAAAGTTTACCAGCCTCATCACATTATCCATTGTCTCTTTCATTTTTCCAGACAGTTTAGCGCACAACACAAATTTATGAATTATGCAGTGAAATCCTATGAGCGTTGGGTTAACAGCATCTAGCCTGCTTATCAGGCCTCTGTGATGTCCAACCATTGACGGAGCCCCGTCAGTGACAACTGACACAACTTTGCTTAAATGCACTCCATTCTTTTCAAAGAACTGCATCAGTTCATTAAAAATGATTTCTCCGGTTGAGCGCCCCTGTATTGACAGCAAACAAAGCAGCTTCTTCACTGAAAACCTTCCCATCAAAAAATCTGACGAACACTGACAGCTGTTCAATGTCGGTTCGGTCGCAAGATGAGTCTATTGCAAGTGACATGACTTCTGCTTCCTTTATGTCGGATAAAAGATTGGACAGACACTCACCCGCCAATGCCTCTACTCTTCTTGTTGCTGAGCAATCGGATAACGGCACCTTCTGTAATAGATCCACAACCATTTTCTTCATTTTGTCATCGTGATTTAAAACTTCCTCCACCATGTCAATTGCACAGGTTTTAATTAATTCGGCATCCGTGAACGGCTTTTTTGCCTTTGCCAGGTTCCAAGCCACATGTAAGGACGCTGCAGTGGCATTCTGTATGGATGTGGCTTTGTAAATTACAGCAACTGATTGCTTGTAAGCTGAGACCAATTGTGTTACCTTCCGTTTGCGGCTCTCAGAATATTCTGGATAATTGCAGTTAAAATTGCTGTGCAATGCATTGAAATGGCGTTTGATGTTATCAGCCTTACAGACTGCTACGGTCTGTGTGCATAACAAACATGTTGGCATTGCGTTGTGGTGGTCAGGCAAAATAAAGCAAAATTGTTCAGTCCATTCACATTTGAATTGTCTATTTTCCGTGTCCACTTTTCTTTTCACACTCGCTATGTTTACGCTGTCAGATTAAGCTGTCAATGATGCTGCCTTTGAATTTTCATGCCAGAAACGTGCTACCCGGACATTACCATGACAACACAATTTGAAAGCGCGGGCCAAATAAAATTCTCTCACGGGCCGGATATGGCCCGCGGGCCGCCTATTGAGGAATCCTGCTTTAAACTGAGATATTCAGCTGATCGGTTCATCTATAGTCCAAATCTAAATGAATGTGAAATATAATGGCCTGAGAGTGAGGCAGATTTTACTGAGCACTCAGCTCTGTTAAATTAAAGACACACCCCAATGCTTGTGACCATCATTACACCTGTGATGTTTACGGAGCATTTGATGACTAATGGTGAGAAAAAATGACCACTAGGATTAATAGCCATCCAACACCTTGTGGTAACAGATAAACGTACACAAAATATGTTACTGTCAGTGCTGAATAGTAATTTGTATTATGTAACTGTGATTACAGTTACTTTTTAAGGGATTGCATGATACATATTAATCAAGCAAAGGCAGTAAATTGTTTAATTTACTGATTCCTCTAATTCTTATTCTTTTTAAATATATATATTTTTTCATTCTAGCAGCTTACAGCTAATATACAGTATGTTCAAAAAGTATTGCAATTATTTTATCGATAGGAGGGGGGCTGGAGAGTCTGGGGTAGAATTGCACATGCAGATCTGATACTGGCCATGAGAGTGGGAGCAGTAATACACACACATAAATGAAGAACGGATTGCAATAGTATGGCAGTTTAGTTTAATTTTACAAATTGCTGTTGTACTTGGCTTAAAAATGAACATAAATGTGCTAGTTTTGGTTTCGAGTCACCCTTAGTTGAGTCTGAGTCAAGTCTGAGTCTTTAAACACTTGAGTCCGAGTCCAAAAGGGACCGAGTCGGACTCAAGACAGAGTCCATAACAGGCAGAGCCAGAGTTGAGTCTGAGTCCGAATGAATCTGTTAATGAATCTGAATTCAAATTGTAACCATAAACTCAATATCAATATTTTAAGCTTATTTTAACCTGCACCCAAGAAAACCCAATTGTCTATATAAATGTAACTAAAACACCTCTAAATGATAAAATCAGAATGAAAACATATGCTTTAGGTGTATGAAAACAAAACTGTCTTTCAACAGACTTATTGCGTTCTGTTGACATTTCAGTTATTTGTTGCTTTTTACCCTCAACTCAAACATAGACTAAAGAAAGCTGCATTAGTCATTACAACCAGGGTTATTATTTCTTCTTCATTTTCAATTTGTCTTTTAAATTGAATTTAGTTTTATCTAAAATAATCCCTATCTAAATCTATACTGTGATTTCTTTCTTAGTCTCTATCTGCCGACTCGTTTGGGAAAATAATTAGTCAACACAGAAGTAATTCGCTTTTGCTGAGAAGTTACATCTCACGATTTGACTGCGAATGTTACATCCGAAAACAATGAAAAGCCCACTGCTAGTATTAGGGCATTTAACACGAACTTCATTCTCTAGTTCAGGGGTTCTCAACGGTGGTGGTACCTAGAGCAGAAAAGGGGGGCATTCAGGTACAAATGGGAAGTGTTTATCAGTCATGTTAATCAAAAATATAGTCGAGTCAACTGCCTTGAGTTGCTGGCGGTACTACTTGCCCTGAGGAAGCTATTGTCGTTGATCCGGGGCAAGCAAGTGTTGCTCTGGACAGACAACACAGCTACGGTAGCTTATATCAACCGACAAGGCGGCCTACACTCTCGCCGTATGTCACAACTCGCCCGCCGTCTCCTCCTTTGGAGTCAGCACACCTCCTGTGGTGGTAGACATGATCACTCAGACGAGAGCCCCCTCAACGAAGCGCCTTTACGGTCTGAAGTGGCATCTGTTTACTCAGTGGTGTTCTTCCCGAGGTGAAGACCCCCAGATATACGCAGTTGGATCAGTGCTTTCCTTTCTGCAGGAAAAGTTGGAGAGACGGCTGTCCCCCTCCACCTTGAAAGTGTATGTAGCTGCCATATCGGCACATCACGATGTAGTGGACGGTAAGTATTTAAGAATTTAAACCCCGCAGGTCACGCCTCGTTCCCTCGTGGGACCTCTCCGTTGTCCTTCGGGGCCTTCGTGTAGCTCCCTTCGAGCCCCTTGAGTCAGCAGAGCTGAAGGCGCTCTCTCTGAAGACCACCCTCCTGACGGCGCTCACCTCCATCAAGAGGGTAGGGGACCTGCAGGCGTTCTCTGTCAGCAAACTGTGCATAGAGTTCGGTTCGGCTTACTCTCATGTTATCCTGAGACCCCGACCAGGCTACTTGCCCAAGGTTCCCACAACCCCTTTCAGGGATCAGGTGGTGAACCTGGAAGCGCTGCCCCAGGAGGAGGCAGACCCAGCCTTGGTGTTGCTGTGTCCGGTGCGCACTCTTTGCATCTGCTTGGATCGCACGCAGAGCTTTAGAAGCTCTGAGCAGCTCTTTGTCTGCTTTGGTGGACAGCGGAATGGAAGCACTGTCTCCAAACAGAGGATCGCCCACTGGGTCGTCGATGCCATCACTATGGCATACCACGCCCTGCATGTGCTGCCCCCTGCTGGCCTATGAGCCCATTCTACCAGGGGTGTTGCGGCTTCTTGGGCGTTGTCCCATGGCGCTTCTCTAGCAGACATATGTAGAGCCGCGGGCTGGGCAACACCTAACACCTTTGCAGTTTCGTCCCTTGTGTTATCAGGTGACACAAACAGGTAAGTCCAGGTCAGCTGGACGCAAGAAGTGTGAACCCTGGACGTTCTTCCTCCCTAGCCTAGCGGCCGTCGAATCTTCGGTGAGGATCGCTGCCTCCCCAGTACGGGCATCACCCAGGCCCCCGTACTGAGGTAAGTGCTCCACATGCGCTGGTTGTCCCATAGGTAACCCCTTGTGATGTATATTCCGCAAAATGGTTTTCCTGCTGGTAAACCGCATCTTCCTTGGGCAGAGGGCCCTCTGTCCTTAGTCGCCGTGTTTGTAGTAACTCCTCCCCCCTTGGGTGGGACCTACCACGACGCCACTCCGCACGATGTTCTTCCACTCCTAACCGGTAAGACCGTGTGTTGTATTCCACCTAAAATCCCCCCCCACTCAGGGCCGGGTGCGGTCTCCGCGGTGTCCTCCTCTTTGGAGGGACATGCCCCAGCTTGGACCATATATTTGGCCCCCTTTTGGGAAGAACAATAGAGAGAAGGCCACGGCTGGGCCAGCCAGTCCTTATACTTCTGAGCAGTTAGCCGTTCCCCTAGGTGCAGGGGACCACTTCATACCTGCCAGTGTGTTGGGGGTAGTTATGCGACAGCTTGCTGCACTGGCTACAAGGCACACAGAGGTCTGCTCGTCTCGCAGCGCCAGTCTGCGTAACTCGGTTCAGCTCTTGTGGCATTTTCCATTTGGACCCCTAGTGTCAACTCATCGACACAACGTCGAGTAAGTGACAGATAGGGAACGTCTCGGTTACTGATGTAACCTCCGTTCCCTGATGGAGGGAACGAGACATTGTGTCCCTCCTGCCACAACACTGAACCAACCGCTGAAATGGCCGGGTCTTTGGCTCGGCTCCTCAGTGAGATACCTTATGTGTGTTTGCAGCGTCACTCCTTATTTATTTTATTTTTTTTGGGGCATTTGGCATTTTCTGGCATTTGCATGCCAGCGTGTGGAATTTGCTGGCATGCAAATTCCACACGCCAATTTCCATTGGCCTTTTTTAGGCTTGTTAATGTTGCCATTTCTGTTGTATTTTGCCAGATATTCCAATTTCTTCTTATAATCACATATGCTGTATATGATCATGTTTAATATGTCCTGCATAATTAATAAGCCCATTATACATTTTCAAGGCTAAGTCAGTTGCATGTGACAGCAGTGTAAAGTGTAAATGCTGTATATACACCGATTTTTAAAGACTTCGCTTAACCTGTGCATGCGAATTGACTTTAAATATTTGATGTCCTTTGTCAGTAAAATTAATTTTGACTGAATAGATCTTTAGACGCACTTGTCTATCCGATGTTGAAATCATTAAAGCCGTGCTTACCATGGGAGCAGTGAAATGTTGCTTTCACCTTTATTTTTGCCTAATGAATTGCATACAATTTTGCCTACATTTGAAAATAAGAAATAGCACAAGGGCATTCAAAACCCAATGGTGAGCTGTGTGGCGCTCATAAGTGAAAGCGATCAGTAATGGAATAATTTGAGTTAGGGTGGGAGATTAATGTAAACACAGATATCAGATACGAGTAATGTTTTCAGTGAATATAAACAGGCAGGACAAAAGAAATACGGATACGGTCAAAAGATCGGATCTGTGCATTAAACCTTGCAGTGTAAACGCAGCCATAGAGCGTGAGCGCCAAGTGCATGACATCACTGCCATGGTAACCAGATACATTTCAGCTTCTCTTCTCTGCAAACGATACCAGAGACAATAGTGAGAAGGACAGTGTTGGGGAGTAGCTAAACTACATGTCGTGACAATACTAACTTAACTACATTTTTCAGTACCTTGACAGTAGCTCAGCTGCTTTTAAAACAGAGTAGCTTTTCCAGTAGCAAACTACTTTTTCCAGCAAGTAGCAGTGTAGCATGACCAAATGCTACATCACGTTGGTCAGATTATAACTAATAGCCTTCCTTATTGCGTAGATGCCAAACTTTTACCGGCAAAACATCTGACAATATGGCAGCATATTTCTGTTTGCAGAGCAGAATCAGGCAGCATCGTGTTCTTCTTTTGTAATGGCAGATCACAAACAAAAACAGTGAATTACCACCATCTACTGAGAGCTTATTACAGCTCACTTGGATAAGAAGAGATTGTCTGATGGTTAGGTAAAGTTCCCCTTCTGTCACTCACTCAACGTTATGTTGATGAAGTGACACTAGTGATCACTCTTGGGAGCCCCAGACATCTCTGATATTTGAGAAAAGGCAAATGAAAATTGGCGAGTGGAATTTGTATGCCACTCCCCCAGACATACGGGTATAAAAGGAGCTGGAATGCAGCCACTCATTCAGATTTCTTCTTTGGAGCTGAGTGGTTGTGTTCAGCCTGCTGAATTATGCCATCCATTCATCTCTGTGACTCTGTGACTCTGTTCTCCCCATCTTGCACAGTCATTGTGCAGAGAACACCCCTGGGCGCTTCAGCAGCAGAAAAACTGAATATTTTCTCTAAAAGAGAATATATTTCCCTTCTAAATGAGTGGCACCTACGAAAGCATATTTTTCAAGATGCCGTTTTGTTTTTGTATTATTCCTGGTTGTGGTTGCTATCTCTCCACGATTGCTGTATCACGTGTTTGGGTGCTACCCATGCAAAGACATAGTTTGTGGATGATTCATGTTCTCGCAGTGAGGACATGAACCATCCACAAATTATGTCTTCACATAGCATGGCTACGTTGCGGTCGCGGCTTTCTTTCGTCAGAGGGAAAGTCACCCCAGCGGCTCCCCATCTCGGTCCTTCTACCTACGGATATGAGGCTGAGTCGGTTAGCACTGGGGGCGATTTGGGGACCTCAATGTGAGCTTCTCCGCTGGGAAACCCCCCACAGACCTCCAATTGCCCAACACGCTTGTACGCCCTGGTCAAGATCTGGAATGAGACCGCGGGCCCTTCTCAAGGCGAGTTCGTGGTCTAGTTCGGGGCTCACCTACCATGAACTACGAGAACAGAATAAAATAAATATTGCCTTTGATATTGATGGAGATGAGGGATATGATGAACAGACAGCATTTGCAGCAGAAAGCCTAAGACCCATAAACTATCCTCTAAATGCATTTATTGAAGATGATTGAGAACTTGCCGTATTTCTGATGGGGACCAGCTGCTGCCTTGTGGCGATGATTTTGACAGACTTGGTGAGGAGCGTGCACCTTCCAACACTGAGAAGTGCATTCCAGTTGTGGTAGATGCGGTGGCTCGACTGAGGGAGGTCTCCTACTTGACTGAGATCTGGATGAATATCCGGATTTGCTGATTGTTTATGCCTCGTATGTTTAATGCGGGGCAGAAAGTTGAGATGGAACAGCGGCATCGTCGGGGAGGAAAGGTGGATTTCCCCAAGATGTTATGTATGAGCTTGTTTGCTTGTGGCCTGGAGAGACCAGGGTTGACGAAGATGCCTGGTTAACATTTCTATTATCATTCCAAGAGGGCTGCGATCCCACTGAGACACTGCAAATTGGAGACACGCACTGCGGCAAGGAGCTGCTGATCCTGGATATAAGTTAAGGAGCAAGTGACTAAATCCATGTCCAGAGCTGGGTATTAGCTCATCGAAGCTGACTCAATGTCAGACATATGAATTGCCATGTTGGCACACCAAAACACCAAAGAGGTAGATTGAAGAAGGCTTTTAAAGCAATGGCTGATATATGATTGGCTAGGCACCAACTAGATAATGGCGTGATTATGTACAGCTGCAAGTCTCCTGCTAGAACTATGCATAGAACTTACATTTCTCATCTACTGACATAAGCATGTCGTATCATGTTTGTCCGTAGCTATTTTTACTTAATGTTTGGGAAAAACTTTGTAAACGTCCTGTATTGTCTAAAAAGCTACAGAGATGTCTATTTGCTTTTCCCAAACAGATTTACTTCAACATATCTTTTGACATAAAGATTGTATTTGCCACTACGATAAATTAATGATAAACCTCCCCTTCCATCAATTTGGATAATGTTTTCTTCTCTTTTCACATCCTCAAATTCACAAACTCAAAAACACACCCATAAAGAGATAGAGAAATTACATACACCACTCACCCATTGTAAGAAACCCCAACAGAGGCAGATGATGCATAAGGTTACCTGCACAACAGTGCCACATTACCTGCCTCCCTCATGTTTACTGAGGTGAAGTGATTTTTTTTTTTTATAAAGCTATATCTTTCTTGGTTTGTCTGGGAGATGCTGTGGAGGGGGTGGTGAACAGCATGGCAGAAGCCTCCTTCGGCTGTCAGTTGCCTCATCAAAACAATGTGTCCAGGATGGAACAGGGTAAAATGTTGCACATCGGCAACAGAATATAAACAGCAGAGGACAGTTGAGTGGGTGTGATCCGGGGTGTTGTGAAACCCTTCACCGCAGGTGCATTCATACTGGTCACTTGACGTGCTGGCACACTGCGCAAGTCTGCCCAAAACTTGCTAACATGACATTAATTTGTATTATGGTTTTAGTGTCCCACAATAACATCCTTATACAGTGGTGGCCAAAAATATTGGCACCCTTGGTAAATATGAGCAAAGAAGGCTGTGAAAACAAATCTGAATTGTTTATACTTTTGATCTTTCATTAAAACAATTCAAAAAATCTTACCTTTAATTGAAGTAAAACAACTGAAAGAGGGGAAATATCTCATGATTAAATATTTTTTCTCCAAAACACAATTATTGGCTCCCCTAGAAATTATTTTGGGTAAAATATATCTGAAGTATATTCCCATTCATATTTGTTTATAAATTGTGCACCTGGGTGACTAGGAACAAGAAATTGTTCAGCCATGACTTCCTATTTCACAGGGGTATAAATATGAGGTAACACACAGGCCAAATTCCCTTAACCATCACAGTGGGCTAAACAAAAGAATGTAGTTCTGATGTGCGGCAAAAGTTTGTTGAGCTTCACAAAATGGGAAGTAGCTATAAGAAAATTGAACATGCCCATTTCCACAATCAGGGCAATAATTATCAAGTTCAAATCAATTGGAGATGATAAGAATCTGCCGGGAAAAGGACACGTGTCTATATTATAGTCTCCATGCACAGTGAGGAGGATGGTTTAAGTGGCCAAAGAATCTCCAAGGATCACAGCTGGAGAATTGCAGAAATTAGTTGGGTCTTGGGGTCAGAAAGTCTCCAAAATTAATTTCAGACATCACCTACATCACCACAAGTTGTTTGGGAGGGTTTCAAGAAAAAAAGTATCTGCTCTTATCCAACTACAAACTCAAGCATCTTCAGTTTGCCAGACACTACTGGAACTTCAAATGCGACCGGGTTCTGTGGTCATATGAATAAAAAAAAAGAGCTTTTTGGCAGCAAACACCAGAGATGGGTTTGGCGCACAAAGAGATGAAGAAGTATCCAATGCATACGGTTAAATGTGGTGCTGGATCTTTAATGTTATGGGGCTGTTTTTATCCCAGAGGTGCTGTACATGGCATCACGGACTCTATCAAAAACCAACAGATAAAAAAATCAAAACCTGACTGCCTCTGCCAGAAAGCTTACAATGGGCCCTGGTTGGATCTTCCAGCATGATCCAAAGATCAACACAAAAATGGTTCACTGACCACAAAATCAAGGTTCTGCCATGGCCATCCCAGTCCCCTGACCTGAACCCCATAGAACATTTGTGGCGTCAACTGAAGAGGAGAGTCCACCAACATGGAACTCTATTGGACTATACAATGCAAGTCAATAGGAGGCAAAACTTTTAATCTCCAAAAAGCACATAAAGGCGACAAAAAGTAACGCGTACGACTCCAGTGGTTAATTCTGTGTTTTTAGAAGAGATAAGATAGGTGTGGGTAAGAAACAAATAAATATTTAAGTCAATTTTTTACTGTAAATTTTGAGATCAGCAGTCTCCTTAGCAATCATGATTTCTAGCTTGAATATATTTCCCAGCATCATCTAGCACTCTGCAAACTCAACTAAGTGAAATCGAGCTTGAAATCATGATCTGTCCTGTAGACTGCAATTGCAAGATGTACAGTGAAAAAGGAATTACATTTTGGTCAGTTCTCACCCAAAACAGATTAGATCACTTCAGAAGATGTGGATTAAATTTATGGATTACTTTTGTGCTGCCTTGTAGGAAAATTTGGTAATATAAATGTACACAGTATGGATTAAAGTGCCTGCGTACCTTCACCAATAATATGTAGGAAATGGAATTAGCTGCGTTTGACCACCATTATAAGAAGATACATAAAAAATAATCAGATTAGAAATCTGAATAAAGATTCTCCACCATATAACATGTAATACAATAGGCTCGTTGTATTTGATGACAGTTAATATGTAAGGAATTACCTTAAGGGAATTATGATTAATTCACTCATTGAAAGAATTACAGTAAACTTCTAATCACTTGGCCATGCTGAATTGATATGATGCAGCTGTGAACTCTGTATAGTATTACTATTCTAATGGCTATTTAAAATATTATCACAAATATGTTTAAATATGGTTTGAGCTTCAGAGCGCAGATCTTTTAAAAAATCATGTGACGAGATTATCAAAATATACCACATTCAAATTAACTGTCAATACAAACAAGACTTTATTGCTAATCTAAAACATCAAACTAACTAACACATATAGACAAACATAAACAACAGGTTGGTGAGTGAGCTGTAACAGAAGGTGAATGAACTGATCTGTACAGAGAAATTGAACTTTATGGAGTCTATAGACGATAAACTTGATTTGCAGTCACGTTACTCAAATTATAATAAAGAGACACCAGCACTTTCAGCGAAAGTTGGAGATGTACTTACGTTTTCGACCTCTTTTAAGATCGTTGATTGGAATGATGAGGCAGGGCTTTGAAGTGAGACCTCCCGCAAGGGAGACTCATGACTCCCCGTCACGTTAGTGAGTCGTAGCACAGAGAAGAGAAGGGCTTCCTCTGAACTTTTTATTCCGAGCTTTCCTGGACTCTACATTGTGTGGATCCTGGCCACATGGGCTCACAAGGGAAGAGAAGAGACGAAGAAGAGAAGAACAGAGCCAAAGAATAAAAGGGTGTTCGTCCTAGGCAGGGAGGTTTGTACTGTTGAGGTTGGCCGCACCACAAATGTGTCTTGAGCCAATCAGAAGTGTCTTTTCAGATACCATGTGATCATCTCCCTGTCCCTCTTTCTGAATGTGATTAATGAGTCTTTGTCTGTGAAGATTCCTGTTTCCCACTCAAAAAAGGGCAATGTTTAATCCTGAATATATAAAGAATTATTAACATAAACATTCCTGACATGCCAAAAGAATCTCAATGATCGCAAACATGATGTGCTTTATTATGAATGGTTACCATTCTAGTAATATGAAATGAATTTTTTTATTTTATTTAACCTTTATTTAACCAGAAGAGCTCTCTGAGATTAAAAATCTCTTTCACAGGAGTGTCCTGGCCAAAATGTGCAGCAGTACAATCAGTTCCATTACAGATAAACATCACACAGACAGACTAAAAACACTTAAAAGCATAAAATAAAACATAGACTACAGATTATAATCTTCAATTTGTCAGTTATAAGTGATTACAAATCACTACACATATTTTAAAGGTAACATCAGGCATTTTAAGTCTTTTGGTAGTGTTATCGCTCATAATACATGTATATGCACTGTTAAAATCCAAGAAAATTTTGTTTTGCAATTGTGTTAAATTGGTTATATCAAAGGACAAAGACTGTTCTGAGTGGGGGTTTTGTAGACTGTTGGGCATCAGCAGGCAAAGTCTTTAATTTATGACTTTGAGGAATTTCAAGGTACAAGGTTGGGTTTTCCCAGACAACCTCCTTTGTTTTGTGATAGTTTCATTAGTCAGACGCAGATCAGCTTAAACTCGGTGGCTCCAGTCTGAACTGTCTTAGCTACTTAATGCTTTCCGATATCATAGACCATCTTGGTGTAATTCTGTTTTAATGCTACAGCCTTTATGTGCTTTATGGACCCTATTGACTTGCATTGTATGGACCTACAGAGCAGAGTTATTCCTCTAAAAATCATAATTTGTGTTCATCAGAAGAAAGAATGTCATACACATCTGGGATGGCATGATGGTGAATAAGTGATGAAAGAATTTTCATGTTTGGGTGAACTAGCCCTTTATCTTTTTGAGGTTTTAAATTGATAGAAATTTAAGGTAAATTTTGTTAAGGTTAATGTAATTTTGCAAAGATGTAGGCACTGTATAGTAACATGATACTAAGAGACTAGTTTTGCGGAAATAAAGTATTCCACGCAGTGTTTTTATTTTTTTTATTACACATTGTGCACACTAAATATACTATAGTTTTCTGTATACTGCAAAATTAGTAAGAATAGTATGGTAGTATGCTATTCGTACATAGGCATCAGAATGGCTGCAGTTTCCCAGCCAACATCCATCTCTCAAAGCCCTAAAACAGTGACAGGGACTGTTTCATTTGCCTGGGAAATTAAAAAAAAAAAGTATGTCTCTTTTTAAAGCTATGAACACCTAGAGAGTTATAAATGTCAGCTGTGACCAAAGTGATTGATTTAAGAGTGGGCCCAGTCGATAAATCAGAAAAATCAATGACATTTTCAAACGAAGGAAATCCCAGGCCCAGAAATGTCAACATCACCTCTCCTCTTGTGAATTACCAATGCAGGAAATTATGAATGCAACCAATATCCGGATGAATAATCCATGTATCCTCAAAAGCATATGGATTCAAATTGAGTTCAGATATTATATTATTTCTGTGAATCCATATCATTTCCCCACTCCTGACAACACAAAATGAGACTATTACACTGTGTACATTAAAAACATTCTCATTTGAATTTTGCACCTACCAACCATTTGAGATCATTGTCTTATATTGCCTATAAACAGTTTTATGTGTGTTTGATGACAGTCTCCTTTATGGTGAATTGTCTTCTCTCTGCTTCACTGGACACATGGACAAATTCAAAGTACATCCCTGTAATTGAAGAAACCTTCTCAGTAGTAAGAACACTCTAAATTCTCTCTCTCTCTCTCTCTCTCTCTCTCACTCACTCACTCACTCTCTCACTCTCTCTCTCAGGTTTTGTGTAGTGAAGATGACATAAAAGTGTCCCAAATTAAGGACAGGTGAAGCTTTTGGTAAGGAATTTGTTCAAATCTGTAACCCTAAGCTTGAGCCGCATACAGCCGCATTGACGCTTGCCTACGCAAGAACATCTAATACAATCTTGAACTAATATTATTGCACAGACTAAATGTCAGCAGGTGACAAAGACAAACAACAAGAAAGGCCCTATTAAATATGACAGGCAAGAAAAGCTAAGTCTCTAAGGCTATTGACTTGTCAAAATGCCAAAGTGCTTATTACAGCGACTGCGACACCATCTCCCTCTTCATTTCTACCTTTATTCCAGTTCTGAGTGTCATCGCATTCTCCAGATCATTGACTTTTATTCTACTATTTCATGCTGACTAGCATCATTGCTTTGATGAACATGTTTGTCACTGCACTTGAATAGTGCCACTAGATATGAGCTATATTATGTTGATAGTCGTCATTATGAAACGCATATTACTGCCTAATAGACACAATGAGCTTATCTGCTCTGACTGTTCTCTTTGAAATTCTTAGAACACTGACCTGCAGTGAAATGATACATTTAAAAAGCTCTTATTAGTAAATGATCTATTGCTTACATAGACAATTTGTTACAACATAGACAATTATTACAACAATAAAAGTAGTCGGTAAAACTTCTGCAGCCATAAGGGGCGGCTGTGGCTCAGTTGGTAGAGTGGGTCAGCTGCCAATCGCAGGGTTGGTGGTTCGATTCCTGGCCCACACAACTCCACATGCTGAAGTGTCCTTGGGCAAGACACTGAACCCCAAGTTGCTCCCAATGGCAGGCTAGCACCTTGCATGGCAGCTCTGCCACCATTGGTGTATGAGTGTGTGTGTGAATGGGTGATTTGGAAACAGTGTAAAGCGCTTTGGTAACTCTAAGGTTAAAAAAAAAAGCGCTATATAAGTGCAGACCATTTACCATAAAAAGCCAGGGCCTCTTTGACAGAATCATTCAAAATTAAGTTAAGATTAGAAGCAGCAGAACTGATGTACAGTGGTTCCTTTTCAATGATTTTAGCCGGCACACCTGAATGAATTCCACTCATTTTGGCTGTGCCATCATAACATTGTCCACAATACTTTCTCGAAGCAAGGCCACTGCTATCAATACTAGTCAGGATTTTCTTCTCAACTTCAAGAGTTGATGTTTCTGCAACTTCCTCTAAACCTAAACACAACTCGCCTTGTTGCCTTGTTGTTGCTGTCTTTGTTCATGATCATATATCTGTAGACCTGGCTGAGTTGGTCTCATTTGGAGATGTCTTGAGTGGTGTCCATGTTTACAGAAAGATTGAGAATCCTTCATTTCAGTTTGAATGTCAGTTTTACCCTCTGAGCTTAAGTGTACATCAACCCATTCTGGACAGCAGGGCTCAAATGTTTAAGAAACCCCTGAGGCTTCATGGTAAGCGCTTTCAGGACTGGTTCATAGCCTGCCAACAGCACAATGATGGCAAGAAAGTTCCCACTATTTGGCACTAAGATCTCTCTGTGCCCTCAAAATGCCAAGTTAAAGGAGGACAAAGTACTTTTCTCCAATAAAAAAACAGCATTCTGCATGTCCCTTTCTACACACCCTATATTTTTCCATGCTGTTTCCAATGTTCATAAATTATCCATGCATGTAGAAATAAGCGATCTGCAAACCGCCAACATGGTTCATAATAGTAACTGTCTAAATTTGGAGAATCACACAGCAAAGTATGTGACAATTTAATTCCAGCCTTGGTGGTGCACGTGTAAAACCCTTTAGAAAAAAACTTTGTTTTCATGTTTTTGGTCTCTGGGTCACAGAAATGGCTTGTAATTGCCTGTTGCTAAAATAAATATTTTTGTCACTGCATCAACATTTTCTGGGAAGTTTACACTATCTGTTAATTGTCCCCTAACTATCAGACCCAGCTAAGTTGTGTATCGGATGGACGTGGAAATGCTATGACTGTGCTTTTGAAGTGCAGAATGCATCTAGTTTTGGGAGTTAATTTCTTTCATATGCAGCTCGAGTTCATACAAAAGGGATCTAACTGCCCCATTAAACTTAATAGTTGGTTGTGCCACCTTTAGCAGCAGCAACTGCAACCAAATGCTTCTTTTAGTTCAGCCTTATTGGAGGATTTTCGAGGATGAATTGCCTGTTTAAGGTCCTGCCACAGCATCTAAATCGGGTTAAATTCAGGACTTTGACTAGGCCACTCAAAAACTTTCATTTAGCTTCTTTTTAGCCATTCAGAGGTGGACTTACTCCAATGCTTTGGATCATTGTCTTTCTGCATAAACCAGTTGCACTTGAGCTTCAACTCACTGACTGATGACCAGACGTTCACCTGTAGGATTTTCTGGTAGAGAGCAGAATTCATGTTCCCCTCAATTATTGCAAGTCGCCCTGAAGCAGCAAAGCAACCCCACACCATCACACTACCACCACCATGCTTGACCGTAGGTATAATGTTGTTTTTGTGGAATTCTATGTTTGATTTACACCAGATAAAACGGGAACCCTAATTTCCAAACAGATCCACTTTCGACTCATCAGTCCACAGAACATTCTTCCAAAAGATTTGAGGAACATCCATAACATATATGTATGTAACTCCCTTTGTTGCATTTGTAAATGCATTTACATTTAGGACTGATAGTTAGTACAGTTAGGACTTTTCTAACATTTAGGGCTTTAATTACATTTAAGGCCTTTATTTACATTTTGGGCCAACAATTATTACATTTAGGGCCAAATGATATCACATTTACCGCTTTTCCACCGGGGCTGGTGGAGGTGCTGGAGCCGGTGCTCAGCCAGAGGGTGGCACTCGCTCAGAACCAGCTTGTGTTTCTACTGACAAGTGAGCTGACCCACTATGTCATCAACAATGCGAGCTGCACCCACTACATCATCAACAATGCGGAAGTTACACAGCAGACAATCATGGCACCGTACACAGCATATGTCAAATCTCTGTTTTTAGATTTTCAAACTTACCTCACTTTCGATAATTTGGCTTGTTGTCTGCAAGGAGTTAGTGCAGCTTCTCGCAAGGCACGACAACGGGCACAGAGAAGAGTAAGTATACGTTAATATTTTATATATTTTACCTCTAACGTTATGATGAGCTTACCCGAGGTAGCTCAGTTCAGCTAAGTTAGCTATTGGTTTTTGCAACACAGTGAATAAGGTACTTCTCCCTGTATACATCAAGTTCCCAGATGCCAGGAAATTGGTCGAAATGGCTATTCCTTTTTTACAGTGATGGGGAGTACCACAATATTTTGGTGCTATAGATTGAAGCCAAATCCCAATAACTGCACCCACAGAGTATCCTCTGGACTTTTTCAATAGAAAAGAATGGCATTCAATTGTCTTGCAAGCAGTAGTGGATGGGAAAAGGTGCTTTTGGGATTTGTGTATTGTCTTTCCTGGAAGTGTGCATGATGCTAGGGTGTTCAAGCAGTCACAGTTGTGGGAGAGGTTAAGTGATGGACATCTGTTAATGATGGAAGTCAAAACAAGATGAACATTACTGGCTGTGATGTTGGACACTACTGTACTTTATAGGAGACCCAGCTTACCCCCTGCAGAACTGGCTAATGAATCCCTTTTCAGACACTGGCAGATTGACCCCCAAACAACAGATGCACAATTACAGATTAAGCAGTGCAAGGTCTGTAGTGGAGATGAGCTTTGGAAGGCTAAAAGGATGATGGCGCTGTCTCCTAAAGAGAAATTACTGCAACCTGGAACTGGTAAAGAAGATGGTGCTGACCTGCTGTGTGCTCCATAATATCTGTGAGGAACATGGAGACAGTTTCAGTGAGGATTACCTGTCTACGGTTGACTGACTTGCTGGCTAATGTCCAAGAACGTCGATGACGTCCATGACGTCAAAATGAATCATTTTACTCCATCCTCTGCCGCTTCTGTTCATCTCTCTTTTTTGGTCCCTGTATTCCTTTTTAAGTTTTTTTTTTCATTTGTTGACCACTTGATCACCTAAAGCTTAAGGTGGCCAGTTCCCCTGCTATCTCCTCATATACGTCTCTTCTGCCGACCACTGTTGAACCGACATGTTTAATCTCTAGTTGTTAATGTTTACCGCAACTCTGAAAAAAACCTTTTAAAAATGTCACCTTTCAATCTGAAGTCTGTAGTGAAAGCTCCGCCTACTGAAGTCAGGTGCCTTGTTTGGGACCAGCAAGGTTTCAGGGCCAGTTCGGCTCCAGGAATTGCATACCAGCCCAGATTGGGCTCCATATCCGGCTCCAGCCCTGATGGAAAATTGCTAATTGAGGACTTTTATAACATTTAGGGGCTTTTTTACATTTATATATTCAGGGCTTTTGTTAAATTTAGTACAGAATATTACATATGTACTCTCTATAAACTACTTTTTTTCAAAACTTTCTTTTATTGAAATGGAAAAGAGCAGCTCTGAGAACATTCAGAATGTGTTCTTTTGTGTTCCCCAGAGGAAAGAAAGTCATACAGTTCATCAAGATTTAAAGGCAAATAAATATTTCTTTAAAATATTTGTTAAAATTAAATATTTGTATTTTAGCCATGTTTCTCCCTCCCCCTTCTCTGTCTGTTTAGATGGTTATTATGCCATTAAGCCAGGTGCATCAGCATGGGCCATTACGTATATCTAAGTGGCCTATTAGCAAAATAACACCCTGTAACACCACAAATGTATTAATCAGTTTACACAGCTGCACCTCATAATGGCCTCCCCAAAACCTGGAAATAACAGGCTCATGGAAATAATGAACAAAATCGTCCATATGATGATGACTATTTTCTAATGATCTCACAACAAGAAATCAGTGATGTGTGTTATTAACTGTAAAATGTTCAACCTTGTGTGAGTTGCTGTTGTTTCTGTGTTGGAATGGTGTTTTATGTGATTTTCGTTACTTCTATGTATGTCACATAGTATAAGAGTATTATCTGCATAACAAGCTTTCCTGACATGTATGTTTTAGTTCCATCACATTATTATATATGCCTGCTTACCTCATATCTGTATTATTTGTTATTGTACAATTTTTTATTTTTTTGCTGGCTCCTGCCCGGCCACCTCTGTTTAAAATCCTTGGTTACGCCACTGCTGCCAACTGGTTGCCCATTGAAACTGAGCAGGGTTGAACCTGGTCAGGACCTGGATGGGAGACTCTCGGCACTCATCACACTGTGAATTCTGCAAGAGTAGATCAAAAGTTCTTCTGAAATCGGTCTTAAGTGTTTACTGAAATTTGAACCACTGCTCTTAGCTAGAAGCTAGAAGTGTTGTTTAATGTATGGACACATATGAGTTTCAGTTTCCTGGTGAAATGTCCACAAATACCCCTTTTCCACCTACATGGTTTAGGGGCTGGTCCATGGGCCGGTGTAAATTCTTAAACTGTTCCTCGTGTTTCCAATGCTGAAAAGGCAGTTCAGTCCCAAAAGCTTAAGCCGATTATGTCAGAGGATGGAGGTGTGATAATAAGTCGTCACCAGGTAAAGTTTTTCAAACAACAATAGTTTGGTTAGCTACCATCTGAAGCAAGGGGCAAAAGCAAAGCATTCAGCCGTGGTCCACAGAGGAATACGGCACTCTACTTGTTATAGGGTTTTTATGAAGATCCAAAATAAATTAGAGAGCTTGTAAAGGGGGGAAATTAGTGTATATTTGATTATATGTTGACTACTTCCATTCAGATTTTGTGAGTATGTGACTAGTGTAAGTTATGATGCATAATAGACATCTGCAACCTGAGCCGAGCTTGATGGGACTCGACAAACCATCAGCCTTCAGGCTGGGTTCAGGTATATTTACTGTTAGTATACTGTAACAAATGTTGCCTACAATGCTTAAATGACATTCTATTAACATTCTAATAACACCCATTACATGTAAAACACTTTAACCAGTGTTCTGTCAACTTATATAACGTCCACATGCATGTTTATGTTTTGAAATCATACTGGAGGATAATTCAACAATTGAATTATCAGTGTTTGTGTAAATGCTTTTTGCTTAAATTGTTGTTTTTATAATGAGCTGTTTGACATTTATCAGTGTTTTATTGTACAAGTAAACACTCATTTGGCCTCAGTCATTAATAATTGTCTACAATTATTATGGTTAATGAAGGAAACCCAATGAGACTATAGGAACTATTTCAGGTTGGCAAAAGCCTCTAAAAACTTTGAGGTTTGATAAATTGGCTTAATTTCAGTCTTTTGTTGAAGAACAACAGAATCATGATCTTTAAATGAATTTCCAATACTAGAGAACAGTCCTAGTGAAATTCTTGTTAAAAATTTCTTGCAATTCTTGCTAATTTTGGTCACATTTATCACCAGTCTTTGTAATATTGCTGGTGCATTTGTTAGACCCAAAGGCGTAATATTGAAGTCGTACAGCACACTGTTAGTGGTAGATGTAATTAATCATGATCTTAATTAGCCAGATCTACTTGCTAATATTGATGTTGTGGGTCCATTGTGGAGAACCAATAAATGCTAATTGTGTGTTTATCTCAGGCTACAACTTACAATGGATACTCAACATGTTGTCACCGAATATTCTCATAACTGGACCTTACCTCCATTTTGCTGTGATACTGAAAAGTGTCATCTCCCATCAGATATGGTTACATCAATTGAAATGTTTACCTTTTCCAGTGGTGGGAGAGATGAGTGATGCACGGGCAGCCTTAGAGACATAGATTCTGGTCCTGTGGAAACCCGGCAGTGATTGTGTTCACACATTCAATTTTGAGTGTGATTCAGAGTTTGCATTTTCCCTCAAAGATTACATTTTTTCACTCCACTGATGGTTATGTTCAGAGTTGGGGTTTGGGTTAAGGTGTATGGTAATACAATATGCATACCTCTTTACTATATTTCATAATTTTCAACTAAAAATAGTTCGCTTTACAACTCAGTTTTGGCACCCCTCTGTGGACATTACACCCGCAAATTTGACTTCACATGTGCCCATACATTTCACAACACTTCCAGCTTCAGCCAATGGAGGCAGTGGTTTGAATTTCGGTAAACACAGACCAATTTTATCTGAAGACCTTTCGACCTACTGTTGCTGAATTTAGTGAGATCAGTCTGCAGGCTATCATAAAATACTTGCTCATAAGGCCTAAATGTTTAGAGAGTTGGTTGTACATGGTCAATAGTCTAACAAATAAAAAAGTGAAAAAAAAAAAATTGAAGCTGTGTTATGAATTAATATAAATATCTACAAAGGAGGAATAACTAAACAGTAATTTACTGGAAGGACAAAATAAAAAAGATGAAACACTATTGTAAATTTAACATTGTAAATAATAATAATACATATTTTAATATTGTAGTAGTAGTCTAGGTTCCAAAGAAAGGGCAAATTGAAAGTGGATTGAGACAGAGTAAAAATTAAAGCTCTGCTTAATGGGGTCCAAGTTTGGTTTCTTTTGAAGAGGACTCAAGTACACACTTAACATCCAATCTCAAGAGAGCTGTCTGGATTTTTATTTATTTATTTATTTATTTATTTTGTCCAGACAGATAACCATTACAAACACATCACAAATAGGAGAAAATCTCCATCTCCTTTATCAATATGTGGAAATATCTCACCCTCAGGTAAACCAAATACAACTCCAGCATTGCTGTGTTGGTGATTGGTTATTGATTAAATGCCAGTGCATTATATAGGTTAAGTTATGATCTGCCCACAACAAAACAGGAAAGTAGAGTGGAGAAAATTGCTTCTCGTGTCATTATTTCTCTGAGACCATTAAAAAGCCAAGGGCTGATTTCAAAAAGACCTCTCCATCAATTACATATTGTCTAATAAGCCTTTTATGGGCCAAAGCTGACTATGAGATGATATTTCTAACAACTGAAAAGGTAAGAGAAGTGATTGCTACAGGAGCATGCTTAATTCAAAAAGGCATAATGGTAAAAAGGACCCAAAAAGCAAGGCTTATGGGTTTTCGGGTGGGCAAAGGTTGAATTCTTTGTAATTTCCTTAGAACCCCAAAGATGGGGTCATGCGTTATTTGGGCACTCTTATCGTGGAGGGAGTAAGTAATCCCTGCCATTTCATTTCCTTGAGTATAATTTTTGGCTTCACAGCATGCAGATGGAGAAATAAACAGAGAAGAGATTAGCTTTTGTTGCTATTTTGCCTGAGAGATGCCACTAAGTCCGAGGAAGGGCTTTCTGTTTGGATGTGATTGAGAGACTGTAAGCAAAAAGCATAGTCAGATAAAAAAAAGAGCCCTTCCATTTTCTAGGAAAACTTAACAGTTGAAGAGAGGAAGAGAGTGTGACAGAATGAGAAGAAGAAATAGTAAAAGAAAAAATCAGAAATGGATAGAAAGGATGATTCAGTGATGGGCAGTAGTAGCACAACAAGTGAAGCTATTTAACAACAGTACATTTCTCAGAAGCAAGGTGCAAGAGGCGCTCGATTTTAAATCATGTAGCTATATAGTAGTGAAGCAATTTTATTGACTTGTTAGCACACTTTTTTTAGAATATGTAGAAAATTTAAAATGTATAGATGGATTGTTTTTCCAATTCAGGACATTCAAAAATGTCCCCAAAGGTAGGTTTTTGTCAGATTTAGCTAATTTTAGTTTAGCCTAACTGATTTCTGTCCAATAGTTGGTTGCTCCAAACTCACCTTTTTGTATGTGAAACAACAGGGTCTTCTTTAAGAGGGTGTTTACCAGCATACAAGTTTGAAATCTCTATTAGGCTGCATTTCAATTTTAAGATGTTTTTATCTTATCGGGATATCTGTACACAAAAATTATACTTGTTTAAATCTATTGATTCCAAAGACTGGTTCCTGAGATACACATTAACATCTCTAGAAAATGTCTAAATAAAATAACCTGTCCTGTAATCATTGGCCACAGGCATGATGTGTACCTATATTAAAGAATATGGGTATCAAAACGGAATTTTGATCACCGATCAAGGTTGATGCTGCTCATAACTGCTGGGCTAGGATCAGTTTCTCCACCGCATTTCCAAACCTTATTACTAGTGAGAAGGGAAAAGCTGATCAATAACTGCATGCAGTATATATAAGAATACATTGAGTTACTTGAATTAGATTACTCAAGGTCAGTAACACATTCTAAATACTTTGGATTACTTCTTCAGCACTGGTGGATATTTTCACTTGTCTTAACTATAAAAACTGTCAGTACAGTAAGACAAAATACACATGTTAAAAATACATTCTCTGAAAAACCTAAATATCTTATGCAGTGTTGTTTCTAAAACAAGATTAATCTAATTGATCATGTTTTAAGGATTTTTAGATATTTTTACAGGAAACAATAAAATAAATTATTATCAAGAATACGAGTTTTGCCCTAATATCAAAGGTCTTACTAGAATAAAAGAAATTATGATATAATTTGAATTTTCTTAATAAAAAAAAAATATGATCGTGTCTGTTAACATGTGTAGAAATAGCATTTTAGCTTAGTGTAAAGCTGACAATTTACACAAGGTTTATTTCTATTTCTTCTGCTCCAAACTTACTTCTCTGTCTGCTCGTATGAATGTAACACATCATAAGAAAGTGTTTCACCGCTGTTCAAATGCACTTTGGATCACATCATTTATATGTATAAATGTTTTCCATCTGAAAGGACTAAATATTAAATGAAACAAATGACAATAAAATGCAAAGTAATCTCTTCAGTTATCAAAATGCAACTGTATTCTAATTACCAATTATTTAAATTGTAACTGTAGTGGAATACAGTTCATTATATTTAGTATTTTAAATATGTTATCCCGTTACATGTATTCTGTTACTCCCCAACCCTGTATATGTATATGCAAGGGATAATCCACTGCTAGGTGTGCATTAAATTATTTTAAATACATGATTGTCACGATTCACTGTCATCTGTTCCCCATGGACTACCCTTCCCATCATCCCCTGCTCTGATCACCTCCAGCTGTTCCCCATTGTTCCTCACCTGTGTTTAATTTTCTCATTAGTCTTTGTGTATATAATGCCCTGATATCTGTTCAGTCTTGGTCAGTTGTTGAATGTACAGGTGAAACTCGAAAAATTAGAATATCGTGCAAAAGTTCATTAATTTCAGTAATTCAACTTAAAAGGTGAAACTAATATATTATATAGACTCATTACAAGCAAAGTAAGATATTTCAAGCCTTTATTTGATATAATTTTGATGATTATGGCTTACAGCTTATGAAAACCCCAAATTCAGAATCTCAGAAAATTAGAATATTACATGAAATCAATAAAAAAAAGGATTTTAAATACAGAAATGTCGGCCCTCTGGGAAGTATAATCATGCATATGTACTCAGTACTTGGTTTGGGCCCCTTTTGCATTAACTACTGCCTCAATGCGGCGTGGCATGGATGCTATCAGCCTGTGGCACTGCTGAGGTGTTATGGAAGACCAAGATGCTTCAATAGCGGCCTTCAGCTCTTCTGCATTGTTTGGTCTCATGTCTCTCATCTTTCTCTTGGCAATGCCCCATAGATTCTCTATGGGGTTCAGGTCAGGCGAGTTTGCTGGCCAATCAAGCACAGTAATACCATGGTCATTGAACCAGGTTTTGGTACTTTTGGCAGTGTGGGCAGGTGCCAAGTCCTGCTGGAAAATGAAGTCAGTATCTCCATAAAGCTTGTCTGCTGAAGGAAGCATGAAGTGCTCTAAAATGTCCCGGTAGACGGCTGCGTTGACTCTGGACTTAATAAAGCACAGTGGACCAACACCAGCCGATGACATGGCTCCCCAAACCAACACAGACTGTGGAAACTTCACACTGGACTTCAAGCATCTTGGATTGTGTGCCTCTCCATTCTTCCTTCAGACTCTGGGACCTTGGTTTCCAAATGAGATGCAAAATTTGCTCTCATCAGAAAAGAGGACTTTGGACCACTGAGCAACAGACCAGTTCTTTTTTTCTTTAGCCCAGGTAAGACTTTTGACATTTGAAACCCATGTCCAGGACCCGTCTGTGTGTGGTGGCTCTTGATGCAGTAACTCCAGCCTCAGTCCACTCCTTGTGAAGCTCCCCCACACATTTGAATGGCCTTTTCCTGACAATCCTCTCCAGGCTACGGTCATTCCTGCTGCTTGTGCACCTTTTTCTTCCACACTTTTCCCTTCCACTTAACTTTCTATTAATGTGCTTTGATACAGCACTTTGAGAACATCCAACTTCTTTTGAAATTACCTTTTGAGGCTTTCCCTCCTTGTGGAGGGTGTCAATGATGGTTTTCTGCACAACTGTCAGGTCAGCAGTCTTCCCCATGATTGTGAATTCAACTGAACCAGACTGAGAGACCATTTAAAGGCTCAGGAACCCTTTGCAGGTGTTTAGCTGATTAGAGTGTGACACTTTGAGCCTACAATACTGAACCTTTTCACAATATTCTAATTTTCTGAGATTCTGAATTTGGGGTTTTCATAAGCTGTAAGCCATAATCATCAAAATTATATCAAATAAAGGCTTGAAATATCTTACTTTGCTTGTAATGAGTCTATATAATATATTAGTTTCACCTTTTAAGTTGAATTACTGAAATTAATGAACTTTTGCACGATATTCTAATTTTTCGAGTTTCACCTGTATCTAGACCAGGGGTGTCCAATACGTCGATCTCGATCTACCAGTCGATCGCAAAGGCAATGCTGGTAGATCGAACAAAATTGAAATGTACTTTCGATAAATTTTAATAAAAATAAATATAATGTCTTTCCTTTTAGTTTCTGTCTGACTTGCACTTGACGAGTAAATAGTGACCAGGCGAGGTTTTGTTTATTCAGTTGCCATGACAACAACGTTTGCGCATACGCGCCTTCCAAGGACTTCTGAGAACAGAGCGGAAAATTGCGATGCTACTGCCCGGATTAGGCAAAACTGTCTGATTCCATTCAGTGCAATTCATCAGAATAAGGTAAATGCCCTGGCTATTGTAATCTATTGTGCTGTAGGTGTTTTGCGTTTAGTTTTAAAACTGAATGATATCAACATTGAACATTATTATATATTTTTTTATTAATTAGAAGATGAATTCCATGTAAGGATACATGCAGTAGTCCCAACAATAATTTTCTTATTTTAAATTAAACTGTTTTTTTAGTTGGTAGATCCAATTGAGTTGGTCATTTAACCTGTTAACCTGCACCCCCACTCAGGGGCTCACAGCTGAAAATGACATACCTGAATTAAAATAAATATAGCTCCTGAGAACAGTGTACCACAGGCACAATTAAGGTCTCTTTGGAAAGAAGACACTTGGCACTCTACTAACAATAAATCAGAGTTGATAATGCTCAAACAAATAAAAAGTTATAAAAGTTGAAGTGCCTCATAAATAATGTGAACTTCAAAAAATGTTTTATTATTTCATGTACAAATATATAAAAATAGACCTGGAGGAATCCAATTAGGTAAAGGATTGAAAGCCACAAGTCTCATCAGTTTATATTTCAAATTTGAGGAAGATATAATGAAAAATGGGGTTCCTGCAAGCTTTTTTCCAAGACTATGTCGGTTCCCTTTCTCCCTCCCCCTGCCCGAGGCACATCCCCAGAAATGACATCCCCAAACTAAAATAATTGTAGTTACTGAACAATTTGCTCTACATGCACAATTTAGACATATTTAAAAAGAAGACACTTTGGAGTTTATTACCCAAATGTAAAAGTTGAAAAAACTTACACCGAAAAACATTTATAGAATTTAAAGTGTCTTGAAGATAATTTGTACTGCAAGTAACATTGCATTATTTTATGAAAAAATAAATGAAAACAAACCTGGAGGAATCCAGTTAGGTAATTGATTGAAAGCCACAAGTCTCATCAGTTTATATTTCACATTTGAGGAAGATATTATGAAAAATGAGATTTCTGCAATATTTTTTCCAAGACTATGTCCAGGTACCAAGAAGCCTCCTTGGATACCTCAAAAAGCAACCTAATGACCAAATGTTATGAAGGGTACTGCAAGCTATTTTAGTCATCATATACACTGTTCCATGCTTTTTCAATTATAAAATAATCCACACAGCTGTTGCATGGGAAAGAATGGAAAGATAATTAGCACCGCATGTCAAGTAAATAATTCTGTATAGTTTTTATGTGGCTGGCCATTCAATCAACAATCAAACTGATGGGCAGTCGTTTAGACAGCATTCATAAATCAACAATCAAACTGATGGGCAGTCGTTTAGACAGCATTCATACTAAAGGTCGTCCATACAATCAAACTGATGGGCAGTCGCTTAGACACGTATAATGTGTGCATGTTACATAGCAACTCACCGATGTAAAATTGGACCATCTTTTCCGTCCTCAAGCATATCACCCTCGACGCTGTCTTCACTCTCCTCAATTTCGTCATCGCTGCTTCGAAAGTGATCGCAAATAAAACATCTTCAGCAGAAAAAACTTCTTTTGACGATCCATTTGATGAGATAATCCGTCCAGTAAGTAAGACGCGAAAACAGATGTTGACTGGGGAACCGTCTTTTTACTATGGCTTGTTTGTTGTCAAATGACGGGGTGTGGTCACAGCCTACGTCGCAGGTTAGCTCCTCAATAGAGAGTGGCTGATTCAAATAAATAAAAATACATCTTGTTCGCGAGGAATTTAGACTTCCCGGTATCGTTGGAATCGTGCACTGCTTGGCTACATTTTCTATCAGTCATATAATTTCAATTCTTTCATTGGCTTTCGTTGTAAAGACAAAATAATAGGATCAGCATATCATGACATCAAAAAACTGACCGCAGTGTTTGGATATTTTGACCTATATATTGCCTATCTTTGTATTTGTGTGTGTGTGTGCGGTCTTAATTTGTTCATTACACTCTAAGCAACACACCCATATAACGTTCGGCTACCGGGAGTCTGTTTTTATGCATAATTTTATTGCATAACCGACAAGTATGATACTTCACCCTGAAGAAACTCGATGTAAACAAAGGAATAACCATCGATGGTACAACGTTATTGTTTCTTTGGACTAAAAATGCTCTATGGGATGTTATTCAGTGGACCCTCACCTTTCCATTCAATCTGGAACTTTTAGCAGTGGATGCGTGTGTGGCTCGTTATTACGACACTACTGGTATGTACTCCGTTTTTGATTACGTGTGTTTTGATCTGTACTGCTTACATAAATGCAAGAAATACATTCGTTATAAGCTTTTCATCGAAAAACAGAGCTCTATCATCGATGCTTGAGGCTTACACCTTTAAAATGATATATAGTTTGCCAAGATTAATGATGTTCTTTCACGTTAAATCTATTCATAAACATTAAACTTGTGGGGGGAAAAAACTCTTCCGTGCGCTGGCGCTCTGGCAAAGGTTAACAGGTTAAAAGTAGATCATCACACAAAAAAGTGTGGGCACCCCTGATCTAGACCAAACGTGTTTTGCCCGTGCCCTTCGTGGATGTTTTCTCCTGTTTATGTCATTGTTTCCCAACGTGGGTGTTTTAACATAGGCAAGCTGCTGAGTGCCGAGTGCCTCGACCATGTTGTGACCTTCCAGTAAGCAATCTAGATATAATCTAAACATTCATATTATTTTTATACCATATTACATATCATATTTATATCATACAGCATACAATTTAAATGCCTTTAGCCGAAACAACATTAAAGTGTAACTAAAACTTGCTTATTAGGAGTCATATTTCAAATGTCAATACTCTGAATCCTGGCTGGCAAGTCTGGAAACAGTCCCACTAGTAAAATATGTACATGTTTATATAAAATAGCATGTCAACTAATATAAGTAAAACTAAATGACTTACTCATCCAAAATTGTATCCTCGACTGGATCAAGTCTCTCTTTTAAAATGCAAACTTCATCGGAGTCCTGCTCTTCTGAAGAAAATGTTAACTCTTCATCACTATCCAGGAGCTTCCTCACCTGTGTATCATGTCATCTTACAAACGCGCAGAAAAGTGAACTTGATGCTTTTTAACGCAAAGTATACCATTTGCATTGATTGCCTCAGCACATTTCCATAAGAATGCCCTCTGCCCCTGGGTGTGATCACATTAGGGATTATTAGCTGAGCCAGGAGAAACTGTACATCTGTACAGCCAGGAGAAACAATGTAAATATACATTGTTTCATACAGATTATATTGATGAGTATATTTGTTTTAAATTTGAAGTGTTTTATTTAAAAGTAGACATTTTAAGTTAGATGTACGTTTCATGTTTGTGTGATTCACGTAGTTTCAGTTCATTTTTGTGACGTGTTTCAGAAATATGCTTGCGCACACAGAGACTGCTGAAAGCGCACCCTTTATATTTTCTTTATTAAAATGTATATTCTGTAGTATTTTAAGTTGTTTCCATTGTAATGACAGAGAATATCCAGCTGGACGTGCCGGCGCGTCCGTCGACCCCGGGTTAACCTCTCTCCGGTAGGATGGGTTCTCCATAGTGCTGTTCCCCAGCACTATCCTAGCAAGTGCTCGGTGGGAAATTGCTTGATACAAAAATCAGGAAAGGCCACCACCTGTAGCCTCCTTGGGTAAGTGCCTCCTCCCACCCTTAACAGGATCAGGGAGACACTTACTTAAATTCGCTGGAAGGTCACGACGTGGCCGAGCGCTCGCTGCGAGGCACGCAGCAGCTTGCCCATGTCTGCTCCTCTGTACTTCGTGACACAGCTCAGCACCTGTGCCGTTTCATATAGGTACCCCTAGTGTCACTACATCGACACAACATGAAGTGAGTGACAGACAGGGAACGTCTTGGTTGCATGTTGACATTGCCAGGACTCTCTCTCTCAATTCCTCAGCATATATCTGAATGAGTGATGCACGCCATCTCCTTTTATACCCGTATGTCTGGGGGCGGAGAGTGGCAGGTGATTGGGGCTCTCAAGATCGAACCCCTAGTGTCACTACATCGAAACAATGTCGAGTGATTGACAGACAGGGAACCAATGTTACCGACGAGACCGACTCAACCCTGAGATAGTAGAATCTCGCAAATGTATTGGGTGTTGCCCAGCCCACTGCTCTGCAGATGTCTGCTAGGGAGGTGCCGGTGGCCAGTGCAAAAGAGGATACCACGATTCTCGTTGAGTGTGCTTGAACCTGCAAGAGGCGGGCATGGCCTGGGTCTGGTAGGCCAGGGAGATAGTGTCAATGACCCAGTGAGCTAACCTCTGTTTGTAGATGGCGTTCCTTTTCCGCTTTCTGCCGAAGCAGAAATAGAGCTGCTCATAACATCTAAAGCTCTGCGTGTGGTCCAAATAGCAAAGCACGTACTAGACACTGCAACGAAAAGGCTGGGTCTGCCTCCTCCCGGGGCAGCACTTGCAGGTTCACGACCTGATCCCTGAAGGGGGTCGTCAGAACCTTAGGCATGTAGCCCGGTTGCGGTCTTAGGATGACGTGAGTATCTGCCGGTCCGAACTCCAGTCAAGTGTCGCTGACAGAGAATGCTTGCAGGTCCACAAACCTCTTGATGGAAGCTAGCGCTATCAGGAGGGCTGTCTTCAAGGAGAGGGCCTTGAGCTTAACTGAGTGAAGTGGCTCAAATGAGGGTCTCTGAAGGCCCGAGAGGACCACTGAGAGATCCCAGGAGAGGATCAGGCTTGGCCAGGGAGGATTTAGCCTCCTGGCACCCCTAAGGAACCTGATAATCAAGTTGTGCTTACCCAAGGACTTGCCGTCCACTGCGTCGAGGTGGGCTGTGATAGCAGCTAAATACACCTTCAAGGTGGAGGAGGACAGTCCCCCTCCAACCTCTCTTGCAGAAATGAAAGCACTGACCGTACTGCGCATCTCTGTGGGTCTTCAGACCAGGAAGAACTCTAATTTGCGAACAAGCGCCACTTTAGGGTGTAAACCTGCCTGGTAGAGGGAGCTCTGGCTTGGTTGATCATGTCTAGGACTGCAGGTGGTAGGTCACTCAGATCTTCCACGTCCCGTCCAGGGGCTAGACATGGAGGTTCCAGAGGTCTGGGTGCGGATGCCAGAGGGTTCCCCGTCCCTGGGAAAGATTGTCCTTCCTCAGGGGAATTTGCCAGGGAGGTGCTGTCGCGACGAGCCTGATATCCGAGAACCAAGTCGGAGTGAGCCAGTAAGGAGCCACTAAGGTGACTTGTTCCTCATCCTCCCTGAGCTTGCACAGCACCAGTGCAAGAAGGCTCACTGTGGGAAATGCATACTTGTGCAGCCCCCGGGGCCAGCTGTGTGCCAGCGCGTCTGTCCCAAGAGGGGCCTCTGTTAGGGAGTACCAGAGTGGGCATTGGGAATTGTCTTGGGAGGCAAAGAGATCTACCTGTGCCATGCCGAACTAGCCCCAAATCAGCTGGACCACCTGGAGGTGGAGCCCCCGCTGTCGTGTTGAGGTTGCCCGGGATATGAGTTGCGTGCAGCGGCCTGAGTCGCGGCTGACTCCAAAGGAAGAGATGGCGGGCGAGTTGTGACATATGACTAGAGCGCACAGCGCCTTGGTGATTTTTGTACACTACCGTTGCGGTGCTGTCTGAATGGATCAAGACGTGCTTGACCCTGATCAGCAGGATAAACCTCCGCGGGACAAGAAATACAGCCAGCAACTCTAGGCAGTTGATGGGAGCCGCGCCCTGACCCGAGGTACCAATCTTCAAGCTGTGAATGCTGTGTGGCAGAAGCAAGCGAGCGTGCCGGGGGGGCGGGTGGTTCATGGGGACGTACCCGGCGACCACCATCTCCAGCCGGGTCGTCCTCAATCCCGTGGGAAGAATGAGTGATGCGAGGGGCGGCTGAAGTGGCATTCACTTTGAAAAATGAAAGCCATGATCGCAACGTTGCCATGGTCATATTCTAGCAGTGATTGCATGAACCATTCACAAACGCTGCCTCAGTGTGATCGCTGCCCAGGCACTCGAGGTAGCGTCTATGACTGTCAGTTTTGGAGAGAAATTGACCGCATCCAGGAACTACACAGGGGCAGAAGGGTATCTTTAAAAAGACGCGTCCTGAAAAGGACGTTCAACGCCTGCTGTGTATAGTTCTTTTTTTAAATTAAACTCTTTTAGAGGGAAAATACTCTCTTTTAGAAGTGTGCACTCTTTTAACAGAAGCCCTGTCGAAGCGCCCAGGGGCGTGGACTGCACAGTGTGCAGAGAGGGAGAAAGCCGCTGGTAATGCGGCGTAGATCCAACAGCAATCTCTGCTATAGAGGTGAGTGGAACAGTAGTGAGAATCAGCTTGCTGCTGCACAACCGCTCGGCTCCAAAGAACAAATCTGACTGACAGACGCACGCCCGCTTCCCTTTATACCTGTATATCCGGGGGCGGGACATGCAAATTCTGTTTGCCAATTTCTCATTGGCCTTTTCTCAAGTTCAGAGGTACATGAGGCTCTCAAGAAAGACCCCTTGTGTCACTACATTCGACACAATGTTGAGTGAGTGACATAAGGGGAACTGCCCTGCTTGTCTAAATGAAACCGATGCTCAAACAGTCATTTAAGCATCACAAAATCTTTATTTGTTTCAGTTCCAAACATTCAATAGTACATATTACAGTAGTACTAAGAAAAAGTTTAAAGCCATTACCATTTGAACTGGCTGTTTTGATGCAGTGTGTTTTCTGATGTCAAACAAAGAATGTATAATCTAGTTAGTTAGGGTGACCATTCCTCCTCTTTTCAGACCTGAAGAAAAAATGTTTGGCAACGATTTCAAAATTGGCAAAAATGTCAACCGTTTGCCTTTGTCTACATATTGATGTGCTTTCTGCAGTTAGGACTATCATTCCTTCTGTGCATTTGATTCTGCACATCAGTTTTCCTAAATATTATGTGATTATGTGAGTTTGTAAAAAAAGATCTTTAGGGAAGAACACCTAGACACAGCAGGAGTACTGAAATGTGCAGTGTTGTAGTACAACAAGGATTTTGTATTTTTTTTCAATGGTAATGGATTTTTTCTGTTTCTTCTGTTATGTTAGGGTCGTGATAAAATAATGTCAATTATTTTACATGTTATTTTTATAAAATTAATCACACTAAATTAACACATTCATTTGTAATGCAATTATCAATTACCACTTTTGAGAGGTTTTAATGCTGTTTTAACTGTATAATTTGTTCTGTCTTGCCACTATTTAAAAATAATGTGGTGAGAACTGACGTGCTGAATAAACTGCTTTCATGACACTAAATAACTGTTGTGTATTTCCAAACAGAGCACATACTTTTTTGGAGAAATGTGAAAAATACATTAATAAATAGCTTTCAAAATCATGTTTTTATTATTATTTTCCCCTTCTAAAGAAATGTTATAAAACATGTTTTTAAATATAAAAGATTTGCACATAACTTGCTGTTTTATCAGTTTAGTAAACACACCCTTCTCTGTTTCCATATAATGTCAGAGATTACTCATATGGATGCTACAGCAGGCAATTCCCCAGCATGTCAACCTGTCCTCTACAAATCCTCTCTGACTGAGCTTTACAGAATTATAGCATCATGTCGGAGCTTATGAGAGATAGGTCATCAGGAGGAGAGGAAAAGAGCCAATATCCATTCGCAACTGTGGCACAGTACAGCAGGAGGTGTAGGGACATTCATTTTAAGGCCTTGGTGTCAATGAATAAGAGAGAATTAATTCATTGGTTTGTCTTTTTGCTGCATAAACAGAAATTGTTTTTTAAAACATCGATAATTTGGGGCCTCATTCAATTCAGCAGAGGAAATGTAGTACTTTCTTGAATAAGTTTGTTCAACTATGAACTTCAATATGTTAAGCAAATAATACATTTTCACACAGTTCAAGAATGAAGAAATTATTGTTCAAATAATGAGTAAATCTTAAAAAAAAAAAAATGCACATTATATGTGGAATCAACATGGTAATCAGTAAGGCAAATTTGCAACGAATTCTTTTGTAAGGGCTGAACTGACAAAGTGTGATGCACCAAATTAGCATTTTGCTAACAAGTTCTTTTGACTGCAGGAAGAAAGCAGATTAAATGTTTTTGAAGCAGTTTCAGTATAAAATGACACTAGAAACGAGCACAACATACAGTACTTTTTGATTTGTAGAATATTAGGTTTATTCAGTTTAAGTTTACTAAAAATGTTAATCTTAAATTTAAACAATTACATATACTCAGACCACTAAATGCAAGCCAAGCTTTGACTTCGTTCACCTAAAAATGAAAATTCTGCCATCATTTACTCACCCTCAGGTTGTTTTAAATCTGTATGACTTGTATGACACTGTTGCGCTTCAAAAAGTAAAACAAAAGCTCAATAAAAGTATTATTAACCCTCAAATGCATGTGTTTCACCAAACATTAATACATATCCAGGTCTTTTGTGACCTGGCCGGCAATTATATATATCACAAATGGGTCTACAAAATGTCCAGAAATTTTCAAAGATTTTCAAGACAATTAAAACAATAAACACATTTTGCTAAATCATATTACATGCTCCATTACATGTATTGCTGCATTTCAGAGGTGAAATGTCCACTGGGTGGCACTTAAAGTTAATGAATTTTTCTCCCACTCAGATTATGTTTTTAAGATTAATGCTCTATCAAGTTTAAAATCAACAAAACTGCCATGCCTTCCCCCAAACCTTAAACCTAACCAATAGTGTCAGAAAAGCAAATGTGTAATGAAAAACACAAAATCTGAAGTAACCATGTCATTTTGTGGTGGTTCTATGATACCTTCGGTTTAGATTTCGACACGCATGCTCTGCAGGACTCGTACCTTGGCATTCCGTGTTCAAAGTGCAACTCTCTATTAATTAAGCTATTACGCAACTTCACATCACATTGGAATGAGCTTGTAAATGTAGTTGATTATGTAATGCAAATGTTACAATGTATCGTCTTTCAAAATATGCATTCAATTGCATTATGTAACGAACAGGGTGAAGAATAAGTGTTTATGAACTTAAAACCTGCCATCTTTCTCATGATTTGTGTGGCAGGAAATACATGGCATTGTTGTTGCTGTGCCTAGTGTTCATTTCTCCTTGATGATATGTAGAATAAGGCACTTATTTAGCAAAAGTTTTTTACAGTAATGTGACTATGAGACCAGGTTAAATATGCATGTGTACACACATGGGATCCTGATAATTCACCGTTGTTGCGCAGAAAATCGACATCACACAGTTGTCATTTCTATGAATATAGTACTCGTTTGTCTCATTTACTCATTTGTTTCCTACACTGTTGGAATTGTTTTTTAATAAGCAGATTTCTAACATAGTGTGACGAGGAGGATGGCGTGGCTGGGACGTGATGGTGCACAGCTGGCGCTGAATAAGCTGATCAGCGGGAGAGCGAGATAAAGGGGAGCCGGAGGCACCAGTTTGAGAGAGAGAGATGCACGCGGCAATGCTGCATGTGTGTCTGTGTGTGTTTTATAGCTGTTCCCGCCTCCTCCTTGCCCATCCCTTATCCTGTTACATTGCTGCCGAACCCGGGAGGGAGGAGAGATGCACTATTACAGATTCCTGGCCACTGCCATCTGCCACGGGACGGAGGGGTCGCTGCCGGCCACCAAGAGCCGGAGGAACCGCTGCTTTAAAAAGCACCCCTACGACTTGTGAGTCATATTCTATGTCCTCTAAAGGCAATCGATCACTTTGTATGTTGGACAGACAAGAATTTGTCATTAAAAAGTCGTTATTCAGTCTCAAAACAAATTAATAGCATCAAACCACATTGGTTATTTTATGTCTTTGTGATCAAATGGCTTGACGTCACATCACAAGAACCATTTGTTTGGATCAACATAAGTAAATGATGACAACATTTTCATTTTTGGTTTAGCTATTCCTTTGACTGAAAGCGTAGGACCAATACTCAAATCCTGTGTCAAAATGTGTTGTTCAATTTAGACAAAAAAAAAAACAATATATATATATATATAGCCACAAGCAGCAATTGTCGGGGGCCAAGCACAACAATGACAAAAATAATTCGATTTGAGAGGAAAGATCCTGTGGAACCCTAAGCCTAACTCATACCCTTACCCTTACCCTATCTGGCTTAATCTCAGTAGCACTAAAGAACTACTAGTTATTATTCATGTGACTTACTCAAACATGTGGCTCAGGTGGTAGAGCGGATTGGCTACCAATCACAGGCCCACATGACTCCACATACCGAAGTGTCCTGAACCCCAAGTTGCTCCCAATGGCAGGCTAGCACCTTGCATGGCAGCTCTGCCATCATTGGTGTGACAATGTGAGTGTGGATGGGTGAATGGGACACAGTGTAAAGCGCTTTGGTTATCTCTAAGGTTAAGAAAAAGCGCTATATAAGTGTAGACCATTTACCAAACCCCAGATCACATCCTAACCCTAACTGCAAAAATGAGATTTTCTTAAGTTATAGCGCCCCCTAGTATATAAAAATGATGACATTTTGCATATGTCCTCGTTCTCTTGTCCATGTGTTTTACATTTGTTAAGTTTTAATTTTTTGGGACCATCCTGACAACTTTGGTGTCTCTAGGACTTAGCTTTTGCTGCCGATATACTTTAGGGAAGAAATAGAATAATTATAAGAAAATCTTAACATTTACAATAGGGTTCCAGCACCTTCAGTGCTTGGCCCCCTAAAAAAAATAAAATAAAAAAAAATAAGAATAATAAAATAGAATACAAGTTAACAAATAAATAAAATGAACTAAAAAAAACAGAACTTGACGCTTATGGATCCAGAAAGTTTCTCTTTCTAATATTTCATTATTAAATTCTTCAACATTGATGGTACTTTTATGACGTAAAGACAAATACATTTTAACTGTCTGATTATATCATTTCATTTTTTTTCTCTTGCAGTAGTTTTAGCAATGTTATGTTTATCTTTATATGCTTAGATGAGTTGTTTTAATTACATATATCTTCAGACAGGGATATGGCGGATCAAGTAATGCAAGATCAGATCTAATACTGTTTTTAGTTTGATGACAAATAAAATGGCTACACTGCTACACTACACGTATAATAAACAGAAACTCTTCTGCATGGGAAACACCACACATAAGCTTGCTTTGACATCTTTGACTATTTTTATCACTTAGAAGTAAAACATTGAAAATATTTAAAGCATTATTAATGTTTGTGTACAATGGATTTGAGTGCATTCATAGTAGTATACACAGAGGAAAGCATATAGTCACAATGTCAGTGTACAATTTTGTATAGTGAAATACACTAATCGGCCACAACATTAAAACCACCTGCCTAATATTGTGTAAGTCCCCCTCATAACGCCAAAACAGCACCAACCTGCATCTCAGTATAGCATTCAGAGATGATATTCTTCTCACCACAATTGTACAGAGTGGTTATCTGAGTTACTGTAGACTTTATCAGTTCAAACCAGTCTGGCCATTCTCTGTTGACCTCTCTCATCAACAACACATTTCTGACCACAGAACTGACGCTAACTAGATGTTTTTTTGTTTTTGGCACCATTCGGAGTAAATTCTAGAAATACTCAAACTAGCCCATCTGGTACCAACCACGTTGAGTAGAGTAGGTTTTCATTTTTTCATTTAGAATTATTTATTATTTGTGATTGCATATTAAAACAGAAGCCTTAGCCATTGTGATACATCATATCCTGACATCATGTCTCGTTGGCCATATTCATTGCATGGTCTTGAATTGCATGGTCATCAAAGTGTGCACACACCTTTAAAGGTGGAAGAAAGTGTAAGCAATGACTAAAGCAAAGCACATAATTCATTGAGTGCAAACCATGTGGAACATTGTGAAAGAATGTTCCCCCACAGTACATCAATGTTCATTTTAGTTGCCGCAGGAGGTGATGAAAGTTTGGCCGTGTAGATGAAGCTATTGTGTGAGAAGCAATAGAGTGTCCAGGTTCCTGTAATCACACTCAAACAAACACCATGTGCTGCTGCTTCCTTCCAAGACACACCATGGAGCTCAGTGCACTAGAAACCATCATTATTTTGGTTGTTTCTTAAAGCTTTAGTCAAATCAGACCTTCACACATCCATGAACACTGACTCAGAAAGGATTTGGTGGTCAACAAAGACAAACCTGAAGGAGTGAATCACATGAAAACATTTTCAGATCTCATTTCAGCATCAAGAAAATTAGGCATATTTTGTTCCATTAAGAAGAAAGAAATAGACTCGTTTCACTTTGAAAATGTGTCTCCAAACACCTGCATAATGTTAAATTCACATGCACACTTTCCGGTGGATTTTTAAGGCAAAAATGCATCCTCTGTAAATGGTAATTGTTCTTGTATTGTTGTAAAAAATTACTGGAATTTTTTTAATCATAAATTATGGTCAATACTAAACTCTATAAAACAACAACTAACATGTTGTATAAATACTTTACACATGTAAACAAGTCAAGTGTTTTTTATTGTTGTTCAACCATATACAGTTAGTACAGTACACAGTGAAATGAGACAGCCTCCAGGACCATGGTGCTACATAAAAACAACATAGGACAAACATTACATTTACATTTATGCATTTGGCAGACGCTTTTATCCAAAGCGACTTACAGTGCACTTATTACAGGGACAATCCCCCCCGGAGCAACCTGGAGTTAAGTGGCTTGCTCAAGGGCACAGTGGTGGTGGCTGTTGAACCAACGTCCTTCTGATTACCAGATTACCAGTTATGTGCTTAGACCACTACACCACCACCACCACTCCAAACACAGAACCACATGAGACTACACAACTAAATAACATACCTACATAAAATACCTATATATATATATATATATATATATATATATCTATATAAAGTGCACGTGCAAACGTGTGCAAAAAAATAAATTACTAAGAATGGACAATAGGCACAGTAAGGGACAGTGCCGCGCCGACCAGTACACAGTAGTGCAAAAAGATGACAGTTTCTAAAAACATAAACATAACATACTATGAGATGGTGTTCTATGCACATAGCAGTTACTGAGGTAGCAGACAGTTATAAAATGACAAAGTTAAAGTGCAACTCAGGACACGTGTGTGTGTGTGTGTGTGTGTGTGTGTGTGTGTGTGTAGTCCAGTCTCTGAGTATTGAGGAGTCTGACGGCTTGGGGGAAGAAGCTGTTAGCCCGAATGCTTCGGTACCTCTTGCCAGATGGCAGGAGGGTGAAGAGTTTGTGTGGGGTCGTCCACAATGCTGGTGGCTTTGCGGATACAGTGTTTTTTTGTAAATGTCTATGATGGAGGGAAGAGAGACCCCAATGATCTTCTCAGCTGTCCTCACTATCCTCTGCAGGGCTTTGCGGTCCGAAACGGTGCAAGTCCCAAACCAGGCAGTGATGCAGCTGCTCAGGATGCTCTCAATAGTCCCTCTGTAGAATGTAGTGAGGATGGTGGGTGGGAGATGTGCTTTCCTCAGCCTTCGAAGAAAGTAGAGACGCTGCTGGGCTTTCTTGGTAATAGAGCTGGTGTTGAGGGACCAGGTGAGGTTCTCCGCCAGGTGAACACCAAGAAATTTGGTGCTCTTGACGATCTCCACAGAGGAGTCGTTGATGTTCAGCAGAGAGCGGTCACTCTGTGCTCTCCTAAAGTCAACAACCATCTCTTTTGTTTTGTCGACATTCAGAGACAGGTTGTTGGCTCTACATCAGTCCTCTACATCTACCTCCTCTCTGTATGCTGACCTTGGGCAAGACACTGAACCCCAAGTTGTTTCAAAATATTTCAGTCAAGTATTTCAAAACTTTTGACCGATAGTGTATATATAATTTTTTTAAACAATTTCCCCCGGATTCCTGTAATGAAAATGTTTCAAATTATGGTAGTAAATATGACCAGATGTGCAAAAAACAGTGCAAAAGATCTCAATGGACATGAAAACATATGGATATTTTCTTTATGCAAAGTATAATTTGTTCCGATACATGTGCCATGGGTTGCCCCCTATTGCATGTGGGTTGGAGTATCAATAGATAATTGTTGTGTGATGAGCTGAGAGAAGTTTATTTGTATCAGAGTGTATCAGACAATTGTAAATAAACAGCATTGTGAGAAATAAGAATACGATCAATACACCAGTAAGAGTCATCCATTGTCAGCATTGAAAGCCACCGGCCTGTTCAGTGATTTGATAAAAAGCCCATTTAAGCATGTCTAATTAAATGATAAGACCAAATGAAATCACAAGTTGGATAGATTTGCTCCTTTTTTGCAGCCTGAATAACACCCTCATAGGCAGTGCATTGAAGCAAGACCTTGTGAGCCAATGAATAATCACAAACAAACACATCTACAGGCATGTCAGTAAGCGACAGCCACCACGTAAATTGATTTACCTTTAACATTGAAGCACTGATACGTGAGAGGCTAATTTGATTATATGATGCATCGTGACCCATCAAGTCTAAGCTTGTTATGAGACATTAGTACTTAAAAACAATAAGATATCTGAATCAACTAAAGTAAGGTTAACATGGAACAGAGAAATCATACAGAAGAGACTTATCGCAATACTGCAGCCTTATGAAAGGTATTATAATAATAGGATTAATAACCACAGTTCTCTGTCAAGTACCATCTGATAAATGGCCTGTATGAAAAATATGCTTTTAAAGAAAAAGCAAACCAACAAATTAGGTCGTGCTTATTATTCTAATTTCTGTTGTTGACATAATCAGTCACTCATAATTGCTACTCGAGGACAATGTTTTTGCTCAAATGTTGCTCTGTCATGGCTCAAAAGACTTCATGGAGTGTTAGGACTCATTTCTGTGTCAGATAAGTTTCTATACAGTAGAACTATACAATTAATGCAGATAGCAAAGCTCAGATAGTTTGGTCTTGGAAGACTTGTCTGAGAGAAATATTTGAGAAATATTCATACTAAAATCTTTGAAGTGTTTAAGATAGCACTAAAATAGTCAAGTCATATATTAATGCAAATGCAAGAACAATTTTTTTTTTGCTCTAACACCACAAGTCAAATAGAAATATCTCTGTAAGACAACAAAGACAAACGTCTCATGTGTGCTCTGATCACGGCTTCTGTAATCCCCAATAAGCCACAAACTCTAAATCATATCTTACCTTAGGATGTTTTCTTCGCAGTGAGCCATTTTATACTTGTCTGTTAGCATGTGTGGGTAAATAATCCAATGTTGTGTCTCAGATATCCAGAACAAAGTATGCAGTCCAGCAGAAAAAGCATGTCAAATTCTTCAGCAAAACGTGTTCTTGTCTACTGATAATGAAATGTTATAAAACAGCATCGCAATGCGTAGGATCTCAGCTTTCTAATGACACCTAGATTTAGCTTCTAGTCCACTCAGAGGCTGAGATATTCAACAAAACACAGTTGAAGTTGCACAAGATCACAAAATAAACTGAATGTCTATGGATGAACACATGGCGAGTGCTCAGCTACGTTAGAGCGCCATCTGCATTTCAGATCTGTATTTTGTCATGGAAGGTAATCGAGGGGAATAAAAATTCCTAGTACTTGCTAACATTTAGTGGACTAAAGTAACACTTTTTGAAGCGATATAGAGCAAACAGTGGTCTTACAAAGATAGCATAAAAATATATGGGGAGTTCTTTAAAATGAGACCAATATATTTACAATAAGTTCAATGTATATGTGTAAGTTGAGCTTTTAAATTTTAATGTGAAAAATTGCAGGTGGTGGCCAAAAAATGCAACAGATTTAAGTATTCACTTTCCATGTAATCTCATTGCTGCCTTGTAAAAAAAAGAGAGCTGATTGAGATATTTCAATTAGGGGGAAAAAAAGTGATTGAAAAATCAATGCCAAAAATGACAATGAGATATAGTCAACATTGGAATGTTTTATTCTTTCATGTTACATTTTTTATTTATTTTTATTAGAAAATAAAACACAGTGAATAAATACAAAGATAAAAAGCTATTTATTTGGTGAATGCCTCACATTAGTCCCATAGTAGCTTTTTCATTTATTTTCTTATATTTCGCTTTTTTACTGTGCGCCCAATCAGAGCGTGTACCCGGCATTAATATTCCAAAGCAGACGAGTCACAATGGATTGCAATGAAAGTGTAACAGGCATGCAGATCCATGAATGATCCACTTCTAATGCACACACACACACACACGCATACATGCAAACTTACACACATTCAAAAAATGAGTTGGCACATAAAAGACAACATCTAGAATTTTTTTGTTCTGTTTTGCAAAATATATATATTATATAGATACACACAAAAACAAGAAATAAACCCTAAAACCATCTTTGTTTCTGTTTCCATCCAAATATTAACATTTAGAGTTTGCACATCCTGATTTAAAGGTGAAGCATGTAATTTTTGCAACACTAGCGTCACCAAAAAGGAACAGACTAAAAATGAACTGCTTTCAGTCTTCAGTAAGCAAAAAAATGCAAGCTATTTGTTCCTTTGATAATTAAAGTGATTTATTAATGTATGCAAAAAAACTTTGTCTAAAATGCTGTGGTAGAAATCTTTATTCACTTTGCAAAGTTTGGTCAGTCCAATTTTCAAACAGGTGTTCCGAACACTGCCTCTGTCCGCCATTAGGTTGAACAAAGAGATAGTCCCGCTCCAAACTCACACCATTGGTTGAATCAATGTTGCTCTTTTGGGATGGATGCAATGGATGGATGGACAGAGCAATGTTTAGAAAGAGCCACTGAGCCACAGTGAGGCTCTTCAGAAAATCAACCAAGGAATGGCTTTCTTATAGTTGTCAATGCATATTTATCTTGAAAACGCTAAATATATAAACACTGAAAAAATTTCACACATCACCTTTAAGTATAAAATGAAAACAAAATCCCCATCAACCATCACATTCTCACATTTAAGTCCTTCCTAGTAAAATCAGCTGCATCATCACAGTAGATCGCACCATGTACAGAGTATAACAAACCACGTAATGTACAAACATAATATCACCCATTTTATCACTGTTGCTGTCGCATGGTTTTGTTAGGTTGCAACGTGTTTTCCTGCTTTGTGGCATATAGGGCAGACAGAGGCGGAACTCTGTGCCAGTCTCATGACCAAAGATGTATGTTGTCATCTTAACGTCATCAAATTTCATCAATGTCCTCAAATGTTTGGCAGGAATATCTGGCAAGAGGAACCAGAGGAGGAGAAAACATCAAAATGAAAAGTGCACATAGGACGATATACATTGAAGGTAAAAGAAATGTGCCAAGTTTTGCAGTCCCGCTCTTGACTAAGATGTGCATTCTCAATGGACAAAAGACAGGCTCGTTAAAACTGGCCAAGATTGGCCAAAGCGACAGGAAAAAGAGGAGGCGAGATGGAGAAAATGGAGCCAGTGTTGATCAAGTCATGAGCTCTGGTGTTATCTGACCTCAAAGCAGTCCAGGTAATCCAGAGCCAGCTCGTAGCAGAACCGGTACTGCTCCTGCAAACAACAGCAAGCTAGCATAAACTTCTTGCAACATTCACTTACACTCTATTGTATATACAGTACTTCATAATCTGACTAGATTTGCAAATTTTCAGAAATGCGTTTGCCCACACAATGACATGTTCAAAGGACCTATCAGCTTGTGCCATGCAGTGTCATTAATACTTCCACTAACAAGCAATTCTACAAAGGATTTACACACTAACCATAGACTCCACCATGTTGGGCTTGGAGTTCCGTAGAGTCTTGACAGCGTAAAACACGTCAACCATGTTGTGATGATGCACCATCTCCATTATCATAGTGCAAGCGCAAAAAGTGCCACTACGTCCACCACCATTCCTGGAAGACATACATACATACATACATTAGCTGCTCAGAGAAAGAAGCTGCTTGTAACTCATGAAGGAGAGAGATGGTGCAATACATTTTCACAGTTTATGCGGATTATTGTATTAGAGATGTCTGCAGGGGATTATTATGAAAGAGGCATATTTGTGCCACCAAGTGCTGCCAGGCATCTGCAAATTGTTTGAGCATGAAGGAATGGAGAAATGTCTGGGGAAAAGTCATGTAATAAAAATGTCACATCGCACTGAGCTAAGATCGTTTCCCTAAGGGCTGCTGATAGAGGAAGGGCACCCTCACACAGATGCTTTGAAGCCTGATACAGTGCAACTGCAATACACTCATTAATAGAGGGAAGACTGTGTTAAACTACAGACCAATACAGGTGGCAGTAGCCAGAGGCTAGAGCATTGAGAAGTCAAATTGAGGATAATGAAGACATAAATAAATAAATAAATAAAACAGAGATAAGCACTTTAAAAAGGTTTTCACTGTCCGGTGTCTTCAACTAGTGGCGCCTGCAGAAAAATGCACTATTCATAATACATCGATCAGTCACAACATTAAAAGCACTTGCCTAAAATTGCGTAGGTCCCCCTCGTGCTGCCAAAACAGCACCAACCAGCATCTCAGAATAACATTTCTTCTCATCACAATTGTACAGAGCTTCCATAGACTTTGTCAGTTCATCACAATTGTACAGAGCTTCCATAGACTTTGTCAGTTCATCACAATTGTATCTGAGTTTCCATAGACTTTGTCAGTTCGAACCAGTCTGGACATCTCAATTGACCTCTCTCATCAACAAGGCGTTTCCATCTGCAGAACTGCCGCTCACTGGAGTTTTTTAGTTTTTTTGCAACATTCGGAGTAAATTCTAGAGACTGTTGTGTGTGAAAATCATCAACAATCATCCATGCAATTATCTAAACAGCCCATCGTGTGGCATCAGTGCAGTCCATAAAATCATGCATAAACAGGTCAGGAGCTTCAGTTAATGTTCACATCAACCATCAGAATAGAGAACATTTTTTATCTCAAGGATTTTGACCGTGGCATGATTGTTGATGCCAGATGGTCTGGTTTGAGTATTTCTGTAACTGCTGATATCCTGGAATTTTTACACATAACAGTCCCTAAAATTTACTCCAAATGGTGCCAAAAACATCCAATAAGCAGTAGTTCTGTAGATGGAAACAACTTGTTGATGAGGGTGGCCAACAGAGAATGGCCAGACTGGTTCAAACTGACAAAGTCTACAGTAACTCAGATAACCACTCTGTACAATTGTGGTGAGAAGAATATCATCTCTAAATGCTATACTGAGATGTGGGTTGGTGCTGTTTTGTCAGCACAAGGGGGACCTACACAATATTAGGCAAGTGGTTTTAATGTTGTGGTAGATTGGTGTATAAGCACTTGCTTATTGCTTTTATTATTATTATTTTATTCTTTCTGTACTGAAAAACAGTGTCTGCACACTTTTTCAGCTGTCTTTTAATTTTTCTTTTACAGTGTATCATGCAAGTGGGTGTTCGCTGCAGTGCTCTTCTGGCGTGCTTTGTATACAGCGATTCTCTGGTTGGTGATTCTCTTCATAGTCATGGCCAGGTTTTTGAGTGTACCCAGAAATAAAATCTTGTTGGTACCCCTGTCCATGGCTAACTCTGAGGTGAGAACAGGAGCATCGGAGACCTTGATTTTATAATCAACACAAGAAAGTGTAATTGGCCTCCAAGTTGCATTTTGGAAACTGAGTTGTATTAGACTTACAGGCAGTGCACTATAGTACGACCGTCACCACATTCCTTCTGCCACTTCTGCACTTGTGCTAACAGGTTTAAGAAGGCCTGCTTGGAGTCTGGAATCTCACGATAAGCCGACCAGCGCAGGAACTGGAAATGTCGCACCACCAGATGACCTTCCTGCAACTGAATGATAATGACAGAGGGAGAATGAAAATGATTAAGAGACTGTTTAAGAAGAACAACAGATTTTTGAAAAATGTACTGCCATTTTCCATGAATAGGGAACAATTTGCTGTCCCAACACACACACACACACACACACACACACACACACACACACACACACACACAATGTATTATATATATATATATATATATATATATATATATATATATATACACACACACACACACACACACACAGTATATATGTGTGTGTGTGTGTGTGTGTGTGTGTGTGTGTGTGTGTGTTTGTGTGTGTATACAGTGCTTTGAAAACGTATTTGCAAACAACATCTAACATTGTTTTATGTTTTCAGGCAATCTGAGTAAACACAAAATACAGTTTTTAAATTACAATGTTATTTATTGGAGCAAAAAATATGGGCCTGTGTGGAAAAGTATTTGCCCCTAGTTACTAAATCCCCAAATCTATGAAACTTAATTTTTAATGGGGTTCAGCTGGACAAGACACAACCAGGCCTGATTACTGCTAGCCCTGTTTTCAGCAGCATGAATTTAACTAAAAGGACTCAGTAGCACACTATGCCAAGGTCGAAAGAAATGATGAGGAACAAGGTGATTGAAATACATCAGTCTGGGAATGGTTACAAAGCTATTTCAAAGTTTCTGGGACTCTAAAGAACCACAGTGAGAGCCATTAGTGGCTACCACATTAGTGAACCTTCCCATAAGTGGCCGACCTTCCAAAGTTCCTCCAAAAGCACAGCGACGACTCACAAAAAAACTAAGGACAACATATAATGAACTGCAGGCCTCTCTCGCATCAATGACTCCACTATCAGAAAGGCACTGTCCAAAAATACCTTCCATGGAAGTGTGGTGAGGTGAAAACCACTGCTAACTCATCTAATTCAGATGAGGATCATCTGAATTTTACCAAAACACACCTTGATGATCCTCAAACATTTTGGAAGAATGTTCTGTTGACCGATGAGTCGAAAGTGGAACTGTTTGGAAGACAGAGGTCCCGTTACATCTGGCATAAATCAAACACAGAATTCCACAAAAAGAACATTATACCTACAGTCAAGCATGCTGGTGGAAGTGTGATGGTGTGGGTTTGCTTTGCTGCTTCAGGGCGACTTGCAATAATTGAGGGAAACATGAATTCTGCTTTCTAACAAAAGAGTCTGGACACCAGTCTGTGTAACTGCAAGTGTAACTGGATTATGCAGCAAGACAATGATCCAAAGCATAGGAGTAAATCCACCTCTGAATGGCTCAAAAGAAGCAAAGTTAAAGTTTTTGAGGGGCCAAGTCAAAGTCCTGGCATGAACCCGATTGAGATTATGTGGCTGGACTTTAAATGGGCAGTTCGCCACAGTGTTGTGAAAGACTGATCTCCAATTATCGGAAGCGTTTGGTTGCAGTTGTTGCTGCTTAAGGTGGCACAACCAGTTATTAAATTTAAGGGGGCAGTTCGTTTTTCACAGGGGTGATTAGGTGTTGGATAACTTTTTTTGCTACAACAATATATATATATATATTTGAAAACAGTATTTTGTGTTTACTCAGGTTGCCTTTGTTTTATGTTATATCTGTTTGAAGATCACACAGATATATAAGAAATTAAGAAGGGATCAGAATACTTTATAAAAAAAAATAAAAAAATAAAAATTATATATATATATATATAGAGAGAGAGAGAGAGAGAGAGAGAGAGAGAGAGAGTGCCTTACAAAAGTATTCAGACCCCTGACGAATTCTGTCATATTACCGAATTACAAATGGTACAATGAAATTTTATTGTGGTTGATATTTTATTTTATTTTATTTTAAAACACTGAAACTCAAAATCAGTTATTGTAAGGTGACATTGTATTTTTGATGGAAAATATTTTTATGAAAAATAAAAAACTGAAATATCTTGCTTGCATTAGTATTCAACCCCCACACATTAATATTTGGGCAAGCCACCTTTTGCTCCAATTACAGCTTTAAGTCTTTTGGAGTACATATGTACCAGCTTTGGACACAGTGACAAAGTGATTTTGACCCATTCTTCTTGGCAGATTTGCTCCAGGTTGTTCAGGTTGGTTGGGTGATGCTTGAGGACTGCAATTTTCAAATAGTGCCACATATTCTCAATAGGATTGAGATCAGGACTTTGACTGGCCACTGTAAGACATTTATAATTTTATTACTGAGCCACTCCAATGATGCCTTGGCCTTTTGTTTGGGATTATTGTCATGCTGAAAGGTGAATTTCCTCCCAAGCTTCAGTTTTTTAGCAGACTGAAGCAGGTTCTCTTGCAGTATTTCCTTCTATTTTGCTCCTTCTATTCTTCCTTCAATTCTAACCAGATGCCCAGTCCCTGCTGATGAGAAGCATCCCCACAGCATGATGTTGGCACCACCATACTTCACTGTAGGGATGGTGTGTCTTGAGGCATAGGAAGTGTTAGGTTTATGCCACACGTGGAGCTTTGAGTTTTGGCCAAAAAGCTCTATCTTGGTCTCATCTGACCACAAAACCTCCTACATCGCAGCTGGGTCACTCACATACTTTCTGGCAAACTCCAGATGGGTTTTCAGATGGTACTTTTTGAGTAATGGCTTCTTTCTTGCCACACTCCCATATAGGCCAGTGTTATGCAGTGCTCTTGATATGGTTAACTGGTGCACCATTAATCCACTCCCAGCCACTGAACTCTGTAGCTCCTTCAAAGTGATTGTTGGCCTCTCTGTGGCTTCTCTCACAAGTCTCCTTTTTGAGTTTTGAGGGACAGCCTTTTCTTGGCAGTGCAGCTTCCACTTCCTGATTACTGATCCAACTGTGCTCACTGGGATTTCCAAACATATGGATATTATTTTGTACCCTTTCCCTAATCTATGCATTTTTATTACTTTATCTCTAACTTCTGTGGAATGCTCTTTGGTCTTCATTTTCCTTCAGATTCACAGCTGGACGATCCTTCAACAATGGAGTTTTTATCCAGAAAATGTGATTGCAACTAATGAATTGTCTATCTACCCATCTATATATCTATCTGCCTCTCTGTCTGTCTTTGTCTGTGTATATCTACCTGTCTAACCAGATGTACTGGTTAGTGATGGGTAGCTAGGCATCAACTTTTTGTTAATGCCAATGGTATAGTAACTGTGTCCTCTTAAGGGCAATTTCTTTCATCTGTGTAACCTGGCAGCTTCCACAGCACAGGGGTTGAATACTTATGCAAGCAAGATATTTCATTTTTTTTTTTTTATATAAATACATATATATATTTACCAACATAAAACCAATGTCACCTAACAATAATTGACTTTGAGTTCCAGTGTTTTAAAATAAAATATCAATCAGAATGAAATTTCATTGCACCATTTGTAATTCAGTAATATGAGATAATTGGTCAGGGGTCTGAATACATTTGCAAGGCACTGTATATGATTGATAAGTTAATTGTTAAAATATAATTCAGTTTTTATTTTCAGTTTTTTACATACATTGTTGTCTAGCTTAACCACGCAACTCTGATAACAAAGTTGTACACATATGTGCCTAATATTTTACCTGTATTATATGGGCAAAAACTACAGTTACTACAAACTAGCCTCTACTGAGTAATTCATAGCTTAATCTAGGATAAATTTAGGACAGATGGTCAACCTGTTCCCCATTCTGGTATACATTTTAATTTTATGTTTTTTGGGGGGGGCTATATTTATTCGTAATTAGGGATGGCACTATTTAGGAACCCCATATATCAACAGCACTCTTGAGTCTTGTACCTTTTTGGGAAAGTGAGATTCATCGCTCCTGCATGGGTGGTTCTCTCTAGGGTCCTGTGAAGAGGCAGTAAGGGACATTTTCTGACAAACGGCTTAGAGAGTTTACTCTGATTGCAGAACTTCAGAGAGACAGAGGGGACATGAGGTCTGACAGAGGCTAGCAAAACTGACTCGGGCGCGGACTGGAATGTGGCTAAAGGTTGACAGGCGGGCTGACAGAAGTGCTAAAGGGGGCTAGCAGAGATCGGTGAAATGTTTCAGACATGATTTCATGGAGACAGGATGTCAACAATGAAGTCATCAGGGAGGACTAAAGTCAACTAGAGGTGTGAAAAAAAGTTTGAATTCACACAAGTCAATATCACAGAGCACACTGAGAGGTACTGACACACACACACACACACACACACACACACACACACACACACACACACACACACACACACACACACAAAAGAGTTGGGGTGAATTCATTAAACAGTTGCGCTACTTTTGCGCCTGGTGGTTTAGCGCAAAATCCTGCATCTTGTTCACCAATCACCTAAAATCTAGATCTTGTTATTCTCATGTTATGCCACACACACATCCAGTTAGAACTAAACTAATTTAAAACTAATTTCTTTAATTTAGTAACTACCAGTGCCATTTCGTGAAATAGACACTTTCAGACCAACTAAAAAACTCTTCTATTCCTGTATGGAATTCATTTTCTTCAAGTCTCTGAAAAGATAATTTAGCTATTAGCCTCTTGGTTAATTAACCTTTCTGGAGTGGCCCTGAAATCTGAGAATCTCTCTAAAAAAAAGATGGGAGTTAGAAGTCAGGTCACTGAACTGCTAAATTTAATGAGCTACTGTAATAGATGTCAGCGCTAACACTGGGTGAGAATAACTCATAATCGTAAGGCAATGGGAGATCCATATACTGTATATCTAGATGACTCTATACCTTAGACTTACCCGTGTTATATTGTTCACCCTGAATAGACGGGTGATGACATTCTCATCTGTAGACCTTGAAAGCAGCTCAACTGTCATTGGTCCATACTGCTGCATACCGGTTTCAGGCCAGTACTGTAAACAAGGCTGAAAGAAAGAACGCACTTTTATTAATCCATTTAAATATAAATGATTCTAAGTTCAGTCGTAAAACTCATCATGGCGCAAGCCGATAGGACTTTTAGACAATCAACTTGCATGTTTCCTCTTCGTCTAACATTTTGATTGCCTCAGTTGCATTTCATTGCAGCGCACTACAATAGTTTTCTTTCTGAAACCCTCCTCCTCCCCAGCATCACCTGTCTAGATCAGCATCAAAGGTATTAAATTAATGTATAATTGTACAGCAAGACAATAAATGCACTATAAAAGTAGTATGACTTGTGTGCTATATTCCAATTCTTTTAAAGCCATTTGATAGAAATTGTGTATGGAACAGACCGGAATTTAACACATTATTTACTCCCCACAGCGCTCAAATCTCATTCATGCTTCTGCATATTCAACCATGATGTGTTGCGATTGGTTACAAGAAACATGACAACCAGTGCAAAATTAATGCAGACGTGAATGAGATTTAAGAAGTGCAAAGATATATTCAGTAAAAATTGCTTAAATTTCAGTCTCTTCCTCACATTAAGCTATTTTATGGCTACAGGGGTTTGAAATACAGTCATATGGACTACTGCTATAGAAGTTGTTAGCCCTTGGCAAAGTAATTCGGGTTTGCAAAGACATGGCAGTGAGCAAATCATGACAGAATTGTAATTTCTGGGTGGACTATCCCTTTAAGTGACACAGAAATGATGAAGGGTTTGAGGAAAAGCCCTCTGGTCTAAACAACACTGCAAATTCAATTCCGGCCCACCAAGTTAAATAATCCTTGCTCATTTCTCCATATTGGACACATTTTCTAGTCCCATCTCCTATTATCCCGTCAGATTAACATTTGCCCAATGTGTCAATTAAATTTCACTCATGCCAGTTTTCAGAAAGAACTAATCCATTGTTGGAAATGGGCGTAAAAACTTGCATTTCCACGGGGAGATACAGAATATGAGATATAAATAGATAAAACCTTGTCACAGTGACGAGTATTAACAGAGTGACATGGTGCAGAAGAAGATAAATATTCAGACAAATACACACAGGCAGCTCAGAAAGGGGGTGGGGGGGGGGGGGCTATGGCAGAAAGATATTTCTAGAAAGTTTCACACGCATCAGATGGAAGACAGAATAGAGAAATGACTAGAAAATAGTCTTGCACAGTTCACCACACACACCCAAGCACATACATAAAGAGGTTTTATCAGGTGAATCATTAAAAGATTATTAAAAGTCAGAGTCTAATTCTGTATTCAGTTGATAATGTGCATGAGAGATGTTTCCTCATGGAGAACAGGCCACATCACTGCTTGTGTAAGTGAAAATCAGCAGTGGGCTGGTGTCTTGGTGAGTTTGTCCTTTCCATTGGCAATTTAGACAAGACAAACACATTATCAATGCAGGGAGTCGAGAATGAAAGGCAAATTTTAGGTCTACATCTCACCCAGGGTGAGAATTACAGGCTTAAACAAACCTAAAGGACATCAAAACTAGAAAATACATAAAACATAAAAGGCTACATTCACACTGCAGTGGAGTGTGGCCAAAATCAGATGTTTTTTTCTAGATCGTACATTCAATTTAATGCAACAATTTGTGTTGGAATAGTATCAATAAATAATTGTAATTAATTCTCCATTGTTAGGGAAGCTGCTTTGAAACTGTAGCTTCCCAAGCGACACGCTAATCATTACATATACAGTAATCTAAAGTCAAAAATATAGTGATTAAACAGCAGCAATGAAGTAAATATTTTGCTTTCAAAAGAAAACAGTGACTTCTGGTGCAGTCGCTTAAAGGCTCAAGTGAATCAGTGAATCATTTAGGTAAACTAGTTCATTTACATGAACTGTCTGAACCAACCATATAACAAAAATGAATTGTAGTTCCCAATGCTAAATGAAAGGCTGATTTTGTTTGTCTGAAACAGTCTGAAAGAACCGATTCACTGAAATTATTTGGTTTTCCCAGCGGTACATGAGAGAGAGAGAGAGAGAGAGAGAGAGAGAGAGAGAGAGAGGTTTAGGTGAGTATGTTTGATTACTCCATCTGCTTCACTGCTACATTTTCACAATACACTGTGACAAACGTAGTGTTTTGAGACAATACAGTGGTATTTCTTGGAAAATGCAGCTTGTTACTGGAAAAATTACACTATTGTGAAAATAGCTGAACTACTGACACGCTACTGAAAAAGTAATATAGCAGTGTTGCTACTTCTAGTCCCCAACACTGAAATTTTCGTTAAATTGAATGCAAGAATTTACACAAGAATGGTTTTTATTCTTAATAAACTGTCACAATTAATTCTCATACACTATTAAGTGTGACAATTTAGCATAAGAATAGTTTCAATAAAATGTTGCAAATAAAATTCAGCACATTAAGTCAATGCGACAGTAGACATAGTTTCAATAAATTCAATGCAATAATGTATGTAGGAATAGATTCAATACATTCTCCATTAATAAGAATTGTTTCCATAAATAGATTATATATTATAAATAATAGATTCGTTTTGTTCATTTAAAACTTTATAGAGCATTAACCTTAAAAATATCATCTGTTTTAGGAGAAAATTCAACTTGCTTTCTTTTATTGAGATTTTGGGAAATAATAATAACAAAATATTAATAAACAAATGTGATTCACAACCAGCGTTAACTCATATAATTCTCTAATGTATATTAATCTGGTTTTCTTACCCAGGCTGAGTTGGACTGGTTGAGTTGATTAAGCATGACGATGGAGGTGCAGCCGTAGTCGAACACGAGTCTCCAGAAATCTGCGGTGGTGGTGGGCAGAGGGTGAGGGGTCACCACAAATGCAGCCGGCTGCAGAAAGCTATCCATCAGGGCCGCGTTTATATAGTTGCTGCCGTCTCCCTCTGTGGACACCAGAAACGCGAGGGCACGGTCAGGTGGCAGAACATCCATGCTCCGGTTCTTCTCACGGTTCCGCGGCAGCAGAGAGACACTGCACTCCTCCACCTCCAGGTGAGGGGTGACGGAGTTTAAAGTCTGAAGAAAAACGTCAGAAAGAGAGACACATACGGGCAGATCAGGGGTGTGTGAATACACTCACAGGATGCACAATGAGATGATTAAAGGAGACAATGAGAGAAGGCAGAAAACAACCAGAGGCGAGAATAATAACCAACAAAGAGAAAATAGACAGACAATCAGGTAGATCGAGAGGTTGACAGACAGGTAAATAGACAGGCAAGAAGATATACAGTCAAACACACAGACAGGTACATCAGTAAATAGACAGACAGGTAGAGAGATGGACATACAGTACATCTGGTTAGACAGGTAGATAGACACAGACAAAGACAGACAGAGAGGCAGATAGATATATAGATGGGTAGAGAGACAAATTGAGAAACATACAGATAGACAGACAGGCAGATAGACAAGTAGATAGACAGGTACGCAGATCAACATACTGTACACACAGGTAGACAGACAGACAGGTATACAGACTGACAAGTAGACTTACATACTGGTAGATAGACAGAGAGACAGAAAAGTATATAGATAGGCAGGCTGATAGACAGACAGGTAGATAGACACAGACAGGCTAAGACAGACAGAGAGACAAACAGACACATAAAGAGGTATATGGTCTGACCAAGTAAATACATATAAAAACAGACAGACATATAGAAAAACAGAGAAAAGACATTTAAATAGATAGGAAGACAGATAGACAGGTAGGTAGACATACCAAACGACAGACAGACAGACCGATGATAGATCAAAGGCAAAGAAAAGCACACACACACACACACACACACACACACACACACACACACACACACACACACACAATAAGCTCAATAAGCCTGGCAGCTTAATAGCAGAAAATAATTTTTGTCTGGTTGCATATAAATAGGTATGTTATGAGTCTTTGGGGAGAATGAAATCAAACTGAGAATTATGCGGATTATTAAACTTGATAGGTAAAGTGCTTCAATCCATATTGGTTCTGACAGCACAAATGGGACATTGCAATTATGATTATTAAGATTACAATTGGCTTTGAAAGCTGTCATCAGATGAACAGGGGCAGGTATACACTCAGGGCTCGTCAGGTATGAAGCCATTAATAGCTTAATGTTAAAAACACACATGCAGAGCAGAGAGGTGAGAGACACCTTATTAAATCTACAGACTGTAAAGCTGGGTGACTTCTGCACAGTTTGAGCTGTGAGTTAGTATACAGCAATGCAGTGAATGGAACACAACGACATGCTTTTGTGTGACTGTGATATTTGTGGATAAGCAGCATCATGTACAGTGAACGATTTGTTATGCAGAAGGTAGGATCTGACTGACAGCTCAGCAAGCAGCACTCATTATATCTGTGACCTTTGGTTGGTTTTTAAGTAATTGTTTTTAGAAGTAGGAAACACTTGGGGAAAAAGGGATGTGCATTATTTTTCTATACAAAAACATTATTGGTACCTACACTATGTATGCATACATTACGATGCCTTGATGACCTTTCAATGCATCATCGTATGTATCAAAAGAGAGAATTTCACAAAACCTATCAAGTAAATACATAATAAATAACAAAATAAATCTTAATCTCATTTCTGTAATAATTGTACTTTAAATTATTAAGTATGTGTACTTAATGGCAGTATTTTAATGGTAGTAATGTGTTGTACTTCCTTTCATTTATGTTGATTAAAAAAAATATAATCATATAAAAGTAGTTTATTTTAATTAAGTTAAACAACAACAAAATAGGCTTATTAGTTATGCAAAATATAATTTAGTATTTGTTTCTCTTGCTTTAGGGGTGAAATATGATCCCAATATATCATTTTTAATGAGATTCACCCATAAACCTTATTGTGATTTGAAATGTAAATCTTCATAAAATAAATGCAACAGCTACAGTACATGCAATCTATACAGTACATGCAATATCAGTATTGCGTTACACTTCATTTTGAGTTATGTATTTATATGCAGCAACTAAGGACACATTTGGTCATAGTCTGCTATTCATCTACATTCACTGAGCACATTACAGGAACACTATATTAATACTGGGTAAGGCCTCCCTTTGCCCTCAAAACAGACTCAATTCTTCGTGGCATGGATTCCACAAGATGTTGGAAACATTCCATTGAGATTCTGGTCCATGTTGACATGATTGCTTCACACAGTTTCTGCATATTTGTCAAGTCAAGTCATATTTATTTGTATAATGCTTTTCACAACTTACATCGTTTCAAAGCAGCTTTACAGAAAATCAAAGCAGCTTTAACAAAAATTATGCTGTTAAAGTTTTCATTATGTGGTTATAATGAACAACAAGATTAAAAACCATGCCTTAAAAATGATAGTCTTGGTATTAACGGGTGCAAAGTGTGCCAAGAAAACATATCCCACAACATTACACCACCACCAGCCTGGGCAGTTGACAAAAGGCTGGATGGGTCCATGGATTCATGAGGTTGGTGCCAAATTCTGACACTACCATCTGTGTGCCTCATCAGAAATCCAGATTCATCTGGCCAGGCTGCATTTTTGCAGTCTTTAATTGTCTAGTTTTGCTGAGTCTGTGCCCACTGCAGCCTCAGATTCCTGTTCTTCAGAATCAGAATCAGAATGAGCTTTATTGCCAAGTATGCTTACTCAAACAAGGAATTTTTCTTGGTGACCGAAGTTTCCAATGCACAAACAATACAACAACTAGAGATAGGTAATACTGATAATAATACAAAAATAGAATAAGAATAAAAAGTGAATAGTAAATAAAGTAAATGTTTAGGTCACTGTGTCAAGTTAAATATAGTTTAATACTTAGAACACATCTTGAGATCCCTTAGTTCAGATTTGCGCTCCATCAAGTGTTTTGAACGCAAGAATGTAACGCATGTCTGTTTTGCGCTGTCTGGTTGTTTTCTTCACTGTATAAACTGTACATTACCACACAGCTGAAATTTCACTTACTGCCCTCTGGAGTAAACAGGTGGTACTACAAGCTTTAATTTCTCAGGAATCTTCCTTATTACAATCCGGGGGCATTGCAATTAATTGTGTTCATTTTTTTAACATGTTATTTTTTATAAAATTAATTGCACTGAATTAACACGTTAAATCGACAGCCCTAATATATATATATATAACTGTCCGAACTGTAATCTGTTGAAATCTGATTTCGTAGCTGCACCAAACCAGACAGTTACTGAAGTGCAGAGGATTGACTCTATTTCTGCTGAGTAGAACTGTATCAGCAGCGCCTGTGGCAGGTTATTTATTTATTTATTTATTTATTAATGCATTTGGCAGACGCTTTTATCCAAAGCAACTTACAGAGCCCTTATTACAGGGACAGCTGGCGAAGGAAGTATAACCTCTGCTGGGCCTGTGAGGAGATAGTGCCCAGGAATCTGAATGACTCCACTGCTGCCACAGTACTGTTTAGAATGGTGAGGGGATCAATGTTGGGGTGTTCCTCCAAAAGTCCAATATCATCTCCACCGTTTTGAGTATGTCCAGTTCCAGGTTGTTTTGACTACACCAGTGAGGCAGCCGTTCAACCTCCCTTCTGTATATTCGTGGAACCCGACGTGGTCTTCTGCTGTTGTTGCCCATCCGCCTCAAGGTTTGACATGTGCATTCTGAGATACTTTTCAGCTCACTACAATTGGAAAGTGGGGTTTTCTGAGTTCCCATAATCTTTCTGTAGTCTGGGCAGTGTTTCCCAAAAGCATCATATGCTAAGTAGATCGTGAAACTATTGGTGCCAATGGTCACTACGATCAACTTAAGCTTGTGATGCTTTTGGGAAACACAGCCCTGTCCATTCTCCATTGACCTCTCTCATCAACAAGGCATTTCCGTCTGCAGAACTGCCACTAAGTGGATGTTTTTTTGTTTTTGGCACCATTCTGAGTAAACTCTACAGACAGTTGAGTGTGAAAATCCCAGAAGATCAGCAGTTACACAAATACTCAAACCAGCCCATCTGGCACCAAATATCACGCTATGGAGATCATAGAGACACATTTATTTCCCCATTCTGGTGGTTGATGTGAACATTAACTGAAGTTCTTGACCAGTATCTGCATGATTGTATGCACTGCTGTCACACAATTGGCTGATTAGATAATCGCATGAATAAGTAGGTGTACAGGTGTACCTAATAAAGTGCTCAGTGATTGTATATCTTTTGTCTGCACTCCTTTATATTCCTAAAGACAACTCCAATCGCATGTCGTAACTTACACAATCACCGCTCATTTTCCTCTTAAATAATATGTACTGTAGCTAACATCACTATGTTTTCACGTTTTGTTCTTTGAGATTTGTGCTTCTTTACAGAGTTTGTGTAATGGGAGCAAGCAATCAGATGCAGTTAATGTACCTGATCAGGTAACATCCTCAGTGCATTAGCAGAGTCCACAACATTAAACCAAGCTGTAATTATACTGTAATCAGAGGCAGTACTGCTGCATATATCTTGCAAAAACAGTAATAAGACATGTGCATGATTATGGGTTGCCTCCGCTCATGGGTAAAAAAGGGGTCAATCCATTACATTTACGGAAAAAGTTTGCAGAAATGTGATCAGTGACACTAGACAGGGTGCAGTGTATGAAAGCTACTTTGAAACTGCAGCTTGAGTACTGTATATTCACAATATAGCTGGCCATTATATATATTATGTCCCTTTGTTGCTTTGACCCAGAATAACATTTTGAGTTTTATGCACTAAAATATAAAGGTTTAAGCATTCTAATGATCGGATTTTTAAGTTTCTATCCCAAACCATTGTGGAGATATAATACTTCTAATGTTGGATTTCACAAAACCTTAATGTTGATAAAACTTGCTCTAAAGATTCCATTCACGCATTCCACAAGAAGATTGTGCATCCTCCAGTACAAAGCGATTTAATGAGTTGTATCTGCTCTGCATCTGTTGTTGCATTGCTGACAGTGACGGTATTTAAAATTTTAGCAATTAGCTCTTCTCCACAGTTAATTTACTTACAAGCAATGGACATCAAAAAATGTTTCAGAGGTAAATGTATACAGTTAAGTGAATGTTGTTGATATCATTGACATCTTCATGTGGTTGAAACACTGATTTGCCGATTACATGAGAGACTATCACTTAGGTCTTTCAACATCCAGTCTGAAGTTCATTCATGTGTTTTTCATGCTGTTACTTTGTGGGAGGGGAGACTCTATATGCAGCACTCCCATCTGAATTGACAGCAGTGCGATTTGACACATTTAACACCACATTTAATAGAAATAATAAGAATACAAAAAATACAAATATTCCACGATAATACTGTCAGATTAAAAACTTAAATTTTCCAAAAGCGGCCCATTGTGACCTGATTAATTGTGGTGGAGCATGTCACATATGGTCCCTGACATGTAGGGTTAATAGTTGGACTTTATTAGACATAGGCTTTGAGTAAGGGCATCAAAAATGTGTTATCAGTTCACCTGAAAAACAAAATCGAATTTATAATGTATAGAGTTAATTTAATTAGCGCTTTTGATGATGAAATAATCATTGGATTTTCCCAAATTTTTCCGGGTTATTGACTTTAAATCCTTGAAAGATCCTTAGGAAAGGTTTTGTTGGAGACATTTAATCACCATGCCATTATTTCAGATAAACCCACCCCTAAAGGCACAAAACCAACTAAGTAAAACAAACTGTGAAACTCCATACACAAGTATGGAGTTCCACAAGGCTCTGTATTAGGACCTCTGCTGTTCTCCCAGCACATGCTTCGCTTATGAGACATTTAAACATGGATCACCTAGATGTCATATAAATGTTACATGAGACTCACCTGAAACTCTTCTCGGAGTTGAGAGGTGTTGGTCTGTGAGTCCACACTTAACATGTCCTTATATGTGAGAGCAAACTCACTGATGGGGATAGCGGTCTCTCCACACAGGCAGGCCTCTAGTATGGCATCATGGATGAATATATACTGCTCCTGATAAACACAGAGAGATACAGAGACAGAGAGTCAGATGAGGTCAAACTAAGAAAACAAGTGATTAATCAAACAAAAGAGGCAACATCAAGACATCCAAGATGCAGTGTTCAATTATTTGCCTTTATCTGCCTTTAATATAAAATGATGTGACAAAATGTCAGATAAATTAATTAAGGGGGTAAATATAAGCTTAATTTAGCAGCGTAGGAAGCAGCATGTCAAAGTTAATAAAATCTATATTCCCACATAAAGATTTACAATAGTGCTGCGCTCGTCAACACGTGGTTGTCAGGATACTGAATTTAGAACAATATAGAAGATTCAATATAGATTCATAATCTTGATTACATGATAATTATTATCACTATTAATGAGGGACAAGAAGCTGCATGATGCAAGGTATCATTCATGTTGGGGTGCAATGAGTTACATGAATTCCTTCTCTATGTATGACCAATAGTAACAGTAATGCTTGCATTGGCAAACAAAACTAATTGTAGTGATATGAGTGTTCCTAATTAGATTTTTCAATCTAACCCTTTCCTTTAGATTCTGGCTCCCTCTTTCACTATCGTATTTTGTATTGAGGTTCAGAGTTCAGACATCAGCAGTCTTTGTTTTTGTTCTATTTGTCTCTGTTGAGTGAGTATACAGGACTGGCCTTCAGCTTATGTTGTCTATTCATATATTATGAGCATCAGTATGTAACATTGATGGTAGAGATCTGTAAGTGCATTAAAAAGCACTCTAGACAGTTTTATGGCCTTGCATTTGTTGTATTAAATGCTCTTGTGATATTAAGCGAACAGTGATTATATATTAAATTATGCTTTCGTCTTTGTAGTCCAGAACAGTGTCCCTTTAGGGGTTACTTGAACAGAAATATATTCACGGCTGCTTTGATCCCTCAGTTTATTAACATGCAGTTCACCATTACACTCTCTGCAAACTGACAATATGAGTTACATAAGCTAATGAGTTTGAGGAAAAGTAATAAAATTAGGGAAATGTTCATTAAAAGTAACATTTAAAAAAAACATATTTTTAATGTTATTGAATGCCTTTTAAAAAGCAGCCTTCAAGGAGCTTTATGTTCTAGTCCATTTATTAGGTGCCCAAGCGCTGGGAACCCAATCGTTTTGGCCACAATTACTAATCCAAGTCGTATTCTTTATTTATTTTTTTCTACCTTAAAGGAACAGTTCAGTCATTTACCCTCATGTTGTTGAGAATCTGAATGATGTTATTCCTTTAATGGAACACAAAAAGATATGTTATGCCGAATGTTAACAACTTTCTTTGCATCTTTTTTTTTCCATACATTCCTGATGATTGAGGCCGTCAATCTACCTAACTCACCCTTTATGTCTGGAACAAGATAAAGGGTGAGTAAATTAAGGCAGAAGTCACATTTTTTGCGATGATCTGTAACTTATTTGCATGAGATAATTTCATGAATAAATACATGCCACTGGCTTTGAATTGGCATGGAAACACAATATCAGTTTTTAATATGAATGTTGTGTATGTGCCATATAACCATTTAACAACATATGTTTTGAGCTGTTTGGTTATCTGGAATTAGTTTTTTAATATATAGTACATTGGCACAACTTATCTCCAAGTAAACTTTGCGTTTATTTATAAATTATTTATTTCCAAAGGTCATGCAATTCTAGTTTTGAGAATGACAGGCTTGTTGCCATTTTTTTGAAAGTATAAATAATTAGCAATGAGGGTATCAACTGAATGTCATTCAAACCAACTACACTTTCGAGCAACACTTAGGCCAATCAATTTATACAGCTATTAGATACAATTTCTTAACTGCACAGTGAGTTTGTAATTCCATTTTACCTCAGTCTGGATCATGTTGATGCGCCGTGAGCAGAGTGTCTTGACGCAGTTATAGATGTCCACCACACCTTCACATTCTGCCATGTCCAACATCACGTCCAGCACTATGTAACATCCGGTGCGGCCAGCACCCACACTGAACACAAATGAACAGAGCGAGGGATGAAGGAAAAGTCTATTGGTTGGTGTCATTCCTATGGTCCTATGTTTTCCAGATTCATAAAGCACATAATGACCACATGACATTGGGTCCTATGTTCCCAGGGTCATTTCCCACAGTTCCCAGGGTCCTATGTTCCCCAGATTTATAGGGTTTAGGTCAGATTAGAGTTAAGGTTAAAATTTATGAAATAGTTTACCTTCAAATGGGTCAAATTTGACCCGAACACAATAGGAGGGTTAATGTGTGTTAACAGAATATTGAACTGGGAAACTTTTTATATTATTACTAGCAAACTAGCAATTTTTATATTATTATTGTGGGGTTTTTTTCTGCAAAATATGACAATGTCACAGTGATACAAGACCAGACCTGAATCCTGCTCACATGGCTACGTATAAAATGAATAAATAGACATGAAATATTGATTTGAGAAGAATATTGATGTTTTATGAAAGAAAAGGAATGTATATACACTCATCTAAAGGATTATTAGGAACTCCATACTAATACTGTGTTTGACCCCCTTTCGCCTTCAGAACTGCCTTAATTCTACGTGGCATTGATTCAACAAGGTGCTGAAAGCATTCTTTAGAAATGTTGGCCCTTATTGATAGGATAGCATCTTGCAGTTGATGGAGATTTGTGGGATGCACATCCAGGGGATGAAGCTCCCGTTCCACCACATCCCAAAGATGCTCTATTGGGTTGAGATTTGGTGACTGTGTGGGCCATTTTAGTACAGTGAACTCATTGTCATGTTCAAGAAACCAATTTGAAATGATTCGAGCTTTGTGACATGGTGCATTATCCTGCTGGAAGTAGCCATCAGAGGATGGGTACATGGTGGCCATAAAGGGATGGACATGGTCAGAAACAATGCTCAGGTAGGCCGTGGTATTTAAACGATGCCCAATTGGCACTAAGGGGCCTAAAGTGTGCCAAGAAAACATCCCCCACACCATTACACCACCACCACCAGCCTGCACAGTGGTAACAAGGCATGATGGATCCATGTTCTCATTCTGTTTACGCCAAATTCTGACTCTACCATCTGAATGTCTCAACAGAAATCGAGACTCATCAGACCAGGCAACATATTTCCAGTCTTAAACTGTCCAATTTTGGTGAGCTCTTGCAAATTGTAGCCTCTTTTTCCTATTTGTAGTGGAGATGAGTGGTACCCGGTGGGGTCTTCTGCTGTTGTAGCCCATCTGCCTAAAGGTTGTGCGTGTTGTGGCTTCACAAATGCTTTGCTGCATACCTCGGTTGTAACGAGTGGTTATTTCAGGCAAAGTTGCTCTTCTATCAGCTTGAATCAGTCGGCCTATTCTCCTCTGACCTCTAGCATCAACAAGGCATTTTCGCCCACAGGACTGCCGCATACTGGATGTTTTTCCCTTTTCACACCATTCTTTGTAAACCCTAGAAATGGTTGTGCGTGAAAATCCCAGTAACTGATCAGATTGTGAAATACTCAGACCGGCCCGTCTGGCACCAACAACCATGCCATGCTCAGAATTGCTTAAATCACCTTTCTTTCCATTTCTGACATTCAGTTTGGAGTTCAGGAGATTGTCTTGACCAGGACCACACCCCTAAATGCATTAAAGCAACTGCCATGTGATTGGTTGATTAGATAATTGCATTAATGAGAAATTGAACAGGTGTTCCTAATAATCCTTTAGGTGAGTGTATATCTAATATATAATTTATTATTTAATATTCTATTTTTTTTTATTCATCCCAGGAGGTCTCCTATCCAGGAACTGGCCAGGCTCAACCCTGCTTAGCTTCAGTGGGCAAATGGTCTTGAGCTACAGAGTGATATGTCTGCTGGTAAGATACAGCCTCACATCCATTTTGACGTGCTCACTGAGCATTGGAGTTAGAGACCCCAAATTTGGGTCAGCTACAGTTCAGAATGTCCTTTATCATTATACCAAAATTCATAACTTTCCTATGCGTGATTCTATTGGCTGCCATAGACTTTATAAGGACACTAACGATTACAGTAGGTATGTACACACCTTCATTGCTTGGCCCCTAATAATAATAAGATCATTCTACTTAAGAATACAACCTCAGAATGCTGCAACTTGCCAACTGCTAATCAAGTATTCCAAGATATTACCCTTTCAATATCAGTCTGTCTGTTATCATCCATACACATGTTGTATTGATATTGGAAGCCGTTAAATATGTTTAAGAGCTTTATTTTAATGGCATCACTTGTGACAAGCCAGGAAATGGCCAAGTTATTGAGTTAACTGCACAAACATGTTAACTGCAAATGTGATTGACTGACAGCTATGGCATTATTAACACTGTTTAAAGTGTTGCTTACATGAAACAATGTTTGGGGATGCTTTGATCACTTGGCTTTCTATCCAATTTAATGTTATCTGACACAATAACATCTTTCAAATGGGGGCATCGTTGGACTGGTGAACTGCAAGTGTGTGTGCCTCTTGATGATTGGTAGCAGATCCATGAACACTTTCATATCTGAGGTCTGGAAAAATTGGAGAAGCTTGAAAAGAGATGCATCAAACGTATTTCAGAGGTCCTTAACTTCTTGTATGATCCAAATGGAATACTACATAGAATGTAATAGTGTACACACTTTATACTGCCGATTTCATTTGAATGACATTTTATTTTGTCTGATCAAATAATCAAAAGTCTAAATAGAGAGTATGATGTAAATCGTGAATTATTTTGACTGTTGGTTCAGTGATCAAATTGGAATGGCAAGTCAAGATAAATTCATTGGGATACAGTTTTCAGTTCACAGTGTGCTCTGGTTGTCTACTGCACATTTTAGAAGATTAGGGCCACTGAACGGCTGGATTTCTGAGTGGTGTCCGGAGAATATCATAGGATTTATAGACAGTTGGAAGGGGTTTTGGGGTAGACCTGACCTGCTGAAGAGAGATGGACTCTATCCCTCCAGGGAAGGTGCCGCACTCCTCTCTAGTAATTTGGCTCATAGTCTTAATAGTGATTGTATTTGAATAACTGGGGCCCAGGTCAGGAAGCAGACAAACTGGTTAATCCGAACATCTGCTAGCTGCCTTGAGATGTCTCACAGGTCACATAAACTACAACACATAGACTGTATCACCTAGGTATCTCATTGAGACTGTGTCTGTTTCCCGAACTACCAAACACAAACCCCTCACTAAATAATTTAGAACCAATTTTATTACGGTCATTGACAGTGAATAAATGCAAGTTAATTAAATCAACACAAAACAGCATTCACAACCCATTATATTTCTGTGATGTGTCATATTTCCAAATGAATCTGATTTTATTCATCTGATTTTATTGTATTGTGAAAAGTGGGTTTAACAGACTGGACTTCAATTATGAACTAAATCAATCCCCTCCTGAAACTCCACCAGCACCCATTCATTAAAATATAAGTGGCATTGATGACATTACGAAAAAGAAAGTCATTTCAAAGGCAGAGCAAGTTACTTCAATTTGATGAAGTATTACAAGTGATTTTCTTTCTTTTACTGATGAATTGTGCACAATAAGACCAGAAGAGTGTAATAAGAAAGTAACTAAGGGGCAATTTTGCTTTCATGACTTCAAACAAGTTTATTTAAAACTGCATGATGACTTTAGTACACTTTCACCAATAAGTTTTATCTCTCAATGTGTGATGATTATAAGATGTTCCAATTATTGAAGTGAAAGCCACCATTATGTCAATGAAGTTCGGGACCTCTGATGGCTTCCCATCATTTGATTAACAAAGATATGTTGGCCCCAGTACTGTGAAAAGTACATTCAGAAGCCACATGCACATTACGTAAGACTTTTAATAAAGGTCTAATATCCGGACAGTCAAAACCAATCCCACTAATTATCTTACTAAACGTTTTTAAGTAGAAAAAATAGAAATTTAGAAAGAGATATTTTTCTTGAGTAACAGTTTGTCACAGGAGATCAACAGATTGTCAGATGGTGCAAAAGAAACAAAACCCTTTACGCTTCATATGTGGGTGGATTAAATGTTTTAAAATGATCTGTCTGTAAAAATGGAGCGGCTGTGGCTCAGGTGGTAGAGCGGGTCGACTGCCAATCGTATGGTTGGTGGTTTGATTCCTGGCCCACATGACTCCACATGCCGAAGTGTCCTTGGGCAAGACACTGAACCCCAAGTTGCTCCCAATGGCAGGCTAACGCCTTGCATGGCAGCTCTGCCGTCATTGGTGTGTGAGTGTGTGTGTGTGAATGTGTGTGAATGGATGATTGGAGGCACAGTGTAAAGTGCTTTGGTAACCTCTAAGGTTAAAAAAGCACTATATAAGTGCAGATCATTTACCATTGACCATTTAAAAAATGTTAGGACAAGTAATGTGGAAAAAAACCTGGTTATATACTTAAAAGTTTTTAATGAAATATCTCCTAGATCTATTTTGTTCTCTTATTCTGTACTGTTTGGTGCCTTTAAAATGTGTTTAATTGACATAAAATAAATATGAAAATATAATTTATAAACCTTAATTCACCTAATATCGTAAAGCTTAATTTATATATCATAGTTCATAAACAAAGCATCTATTCCAACATTTGTTACATTGCATCTACAAAAACCTTATCAAAATCCACTGTTCCTAATCTAAAGTGTATGTAACAAATCTAAGTATTAAATGGGATATCATTTGTGCAGTGTTTTCGATATAAAACATGAAGATGGTGCAATCAAGGAGTAATGTCTTGTTACCTGCAGTGGACGACCACTGGCCCAGTGTCAGGCGGAGTGGAGGCTTTGACCCGCCGGAGGAAGGCCAGCAGTCCTGTAGCATGAAACGGGACGCCATGCTCGGGCCAGGATGTAAAGTGGAACTGGCAAACCTCATGTTTGGCTGGGTAACCTCGCTGATGAAACACCAAATATTTCATTTTAAATCATGATACAACATTCAAAATCATTATTAACTCTCCACCATACTTTAAAGTAAATAATAGTTGGACCAAGAGCATGTACGCAAAGGGGGCGGATGTTTCATATAACATTATTCTGAAAGAAGTTGACGCGCTTACCCGCTCCATGGCAAAGGTGCGTACAGTGTATTCTGCCAGAGTTTCTGTTTTCAATAGAGTGATTTTAATGTCTCCATACAGCTCGCTGTCATCAGGCCAGTATTTACAACACTTCATCTAGAAAACACACAAACTGTTAACACACATCAGATAAATCAAACAATCAAGCACTTCAAGATACTTTCAAAATGTTTTATGGGGGAAATAATTACTGCAATATATTAATCTGTATGTACACTAAAATTGTAAATTTGATGACTGCAACACAAAATATCTTTTTGATTAATGCTAATTTGACACCAGTTGACACCTCACTGAGCACCACCTTAAAAGCATTTCTGAACAGTCCTGTCTTAGCATCTGACTAGTGTTAGCTTTTTTACAAATGAGAGTCTATGGAAGTATTTAAAAAAAAAAACCTCCCATTCATTGCTATGGGCAGTTCTTCAGAGCTTGTCAGAGCGAACAACCGTAACCAAGGGGGTGAAGCTTAGCGAAGGGTCAATTACAATAGTAAAAGTATCAGCCTGATCTCATGAAAATAATGTGGCTGTGGCATCATTTTTGCTAAATGAAATTACGTGGTTCATTACACGTATGGCAGCAGTTCTGAGGTGACATGTCCACTGGGTGGCACTAAAAGCAAGTTCATTATCTCCCAAAAAGATTAGGTTTTAAGTCAAGGTTAAGTTTTCAATCAAAAAAACATGCTTACCTACAGTAAACCTTAAACCTAAACCTAACTGACAGTGTCATAATGGCAAATGTGAGATAAAAACACATTTACTGAAGCAACCACAACATTTTGTGGTGCTTCTTTGAAACTTTCAGCGCACTGTAGAATTGTGTGATCTTCAGGAGTCGTACCCCGGTCCTTTGCATCGCAAGTGCAACGCTCAATCAGTTGAGCTACTGCGCAATTTGATTGTGTTTGAACAAGCTTGTAACTTTGGCTATGTACTGCAAACGTTAAAATGTATTGCCTTAAAAGTAATGCGCTCTAGCAAAAGTGTTTAGATGTCATAAAATAGCATTGTGTGTGGGAAAAGTAAATATTTAAAAACAGATAATCTGCTGTTTTACTCGTGATTTGTGTTAAAGTGAGTAAAAGGCATTATTGTTGTAGCGCCTCTAGTGTTCATTTCACCAGAATACTGAAAAATTATTGAAATAATTTAGCAAAAATATAGATGTAGTTATGTGATTCTATGAGACCAGGTTGCGTTTGAACACAGAAGTGTAAGTAAATGAATTGTTATTTTTGGGTGAACTTAACAATCTCTGTAGTGACCACGGTATTTTGGTGAAGACTTTGGTTTCCACCTAACAAAATTATTATAATTTTTTTGGTGAGGGATAACAGAAAGCTGGCACAAAATCAAATGCAAGACAGTCAAGTCAATACAAATAATTGCTCAGAGAGAATGTTCTTTGGCTAATGGGGTGCCTAGGTAAAGTTCGTCTTCAGTAATGGCCAGCTGAACTTCAGTGGTCAGTGTTCAGTAATGGAAGGAGTACATTAGTGGGCGGAGGAGGCCACATGCAGAGGTAGAGTTATTCTACTCACTCTCCCCACCTCCACCAGTTTGGTGATCATCACGATGCTGTAGCAGTTCTCCTGCCAAACCATGCGCCAAAAGTCATAGATCATGTCCTGCTTGGGCCCTGCAGGGAGAGAGAGAGAGCGTGGCATGAGATTTGTGGTGGGAGTGCATGAATCGAGCGGAGGATAAAGAGAAGAGATGTAGTGAAATCGAGGGTCAAGTCATCGTTGAGGATTACATAAGAACAAAGAAACAGAAATGCCAGAACACTGGTGGGATGGGAGAGATATCAGCTCATATAGAACACAAAGAAAAACACTTTTGCAAGCAGAGAGAGAGAGAGACAAGTGAGTAACCACAAGAAACTAGATTTTAACATTTTCTGATGAAAACGTGAGTGGCGTATGCCCGAGTGTTGTGGGTGGCAACCAGGGTGCTGTTATGCAGTTGCTTGGGTGTTTTGGATGGTTTCTGGGGTACCACACGGCATTTACATTTACATTTATGCATTTGGCAGACGCTTTTATCCAAAGCGACTTACAGAGCTCTTATTACAGGGACAATCCCCCCGGAGCAACCTGGAGTTAAGTGACTTGCTCAAGGACACAATGGTGGAGGCTGTAGGGATTGAACTATCAACCTTCTGCTTAACAGTTTAGTTCTTTAGTCCACTACACCACCACTCCAGGCATTTGCTAGGGTGGCATTTACTGCATTGCTACACAATTGCTAGGGTGTTGTGAGTTGTTGCTAAGGTGTTGCTATAAGGTTGCTGATGTGTTCTGAGTGTTTTAAGCATGGTGATATGTGGTCCCTAGTGTATTTGGGAGGATGCCAGGGAATTGAGGTGCAATTGCAGACTGATCTCACAATGAAATCGGAAACAGTAGGTTGACTTTTCTTTTGCTAAATTCTTTTAGTGCTAAGTGTTGTTGGGAGTATGTGCATGTGTGAGATACATTTTCAAGGTGTAATGTTCACAGAGGGGTGCCAATAGAGTGTTGTTTTCAGTTGTACAGGATTTAATACAGTAAAGAAAAATGCATATGTTATAAACTGAAAACCCCAAACCTCAACCTAAACCTAACCAACTGTGGAGTACAAATGTAATGTTAGAGGTTATTTGTGTGTGTGTGTGTGTGTGTGTGTGTGTGTGTGTGTGTGTGTGTGTGTGTGTGTTACATTATGGAATGACTTGAAACAGTGATCTCATTCAAATGTACTGTAACAGGAGAAGAAAGTGGCTGGAGTCATTGTGAGCGAGGTGTTTGTATCAACTCGTGGCTTTATGACAGGCTTTTCTTTCTTTATTTAGTTTTTTCCTGAGAACAGTCCACTTTTCTCTTCCATCTGCACTGGACTGTGGTCTTAGCCCGTTCTAAGTTTAGAATTGGTTTCGCCTTCTCACATACTGAGGGGTTGCCAATATAATATTCTACAAAAATATTCATGTAAAAAAATTCAATTAAAAATATGTATTCTTGCCGTAAGAATGTCTATACGGTACTGTCAGGTATAATATCACATTGTGTTATTTTCACCACATTTGCTGTCAAGGGAGGGATAAAAAATAGAGCAGTGAAGTCGAACAATTAGCACTTCTCGTCTTGGACCAGCAACCTATGCAAGCAAAGGCAGATTTCAGATTCATGTTATTAATAAAGTGGATGAATTTGAACTCCTGGTGCTTTTACATGAAAATGAATTATGCTTTTACGTTACAAATATTGGTCTTTTTTATACATTTTTAGTTTAGCTAATAAAGGCTGTTCTGTTGATTCTGTACATAACCTGTTAATCTCAAATGGACATTTCAACTTTTTCCACAACACACTCTGATGTAGGCATCAGTTGACCAATCAGAATGTCAGAGATGCAGATCAAGTTGTGCTTTCTGAAAAAAAATAAATAAAAAGAAGAAAGAAAATGTAAAATTCCTGTCTGTATGTAAAATGTACACATTCCTGTCTGTCAGAGCTTTCTCTATTATTTGTCCTAAGTGCAATAAGAAATGAATAACCACTATATTTTCTCTTACAACATTTAATATCATTACATTATGAATTTAACATGTTTGGCTCCTTTTTAATACTTTTTTAAGGCCTGCAGAAACCGTTCCCTCATGTTCCACTGAAATGTTTTCCAACTGTTTTAATTGACCACCAAGCAAAACAAATTAAATTAAATTACATTTGTATATTTTTAGAATCTGTTCAGATTAAAACAATTGTGTAGTATAACCAGCCTTTTGCAAACATAAATAACATAGTATTTAGTATGAAGGTCATAGACTGAGACATGACATTTCTCTTTATCTCTGCCCTAAACAGAACCCTACACGCATAGTATTCACTAACACAAACATGCTCAGAAGCAGCATTCAAAACAGTAAAGAGCTGCTGTGCAGTGAACGCTCTGCCTCAGGCTACGAGTCTGTTATCTCCTCCACCTGTTTAAATAATCACAGCCAACACTTCAAATAACAGGTGCTTCACTTTCTGTGCCACTCCCCAGCGACTGCCTGCGGCTTCAGTCTCGAAAATTCACGCTTGAATGTTCCACTTTACAGCCAGAATCATCCAAGTAAAGCTGAGCTTATTCACGTTTAATTGTTGATGTTTATGGTGTATGTTTCAGAGGTTTAAAAGGAAGGTGGGGAGTGTCTTCTTTACAGATGTGTGTATGTGAGAGTACTGTCATAACACAGCTGTCAGCATCACTGCTGTGTTTTCCAAGCAGACAACAAATATATCTTGAAAAAAAAACTATAGATTACATTGAAGAAGGGACCTAGGTCATATCTTGAGACCAGAAAATCATAAAGACTTGAGGATTGGCTCTTATGAATTAATCCAGAAAGCAACCACTCAGAAACCATAGCAACACCTATTACAAACACTCAGAACACCTTACAAACTGCACAGCAATGTCCTGTCAACCACTAAGAACACCTTAGCAACAGCATACAGTGCATTCAGAAAGTATTCAGCCCCCCTTAATTTTTATTTTTTTTTACATTTTGTTATGTGGCAGCCTTATGCTAAAATGCTTTAAATTGTTTATTTTTTTACTTCAATCTACACTCCATACACCATAATGACAAAGCAAAAAAAGGATTTTTTTATAACTTTGCAAAGGTATTAAAAAGAAAAAAACTGAAATATTACATTTCCATAAGTACTCAGTACTTAGTTGAAGCACCTTTGGCAGCGATTACAGCCTCAAGCCTTTTTGGGTATGACGCGACAAGATTCACACTGGATTTGCCATTCGTCTCTGCAGATCCTTTCAAGCTCTGTCAGGTTGGATGGGGACCATCGGCAAACAGCCATTTTCTGGTCTCTCCAGAGATCTTCGATTGGGATTCAATTGCGGGCTTTGGCTAGGCTCTTTGCCCTGGATTCTTCAACCCTGACCATTCCCCCACAGCATGATGCTACAACCACCACGCATCACTGTTGGGATGGTATTGTGCAGGTAATGAGCGGTTTCCTCCAGACATGACGCTTGGAATTTAGGACAAATTCTTTTCGTGCTTTTTTGGAAATTCCAAGTGGGCTTTCATGTGTCTTGCACTGAGGAGAGGCTTCCGTCTGGCCACTCTGCAATAAAGCCCAGATCGGTTGAATGTTGCAGTGATGGATGTCCTTCTGCAAGTTTCTCCGATCTCCACACATGATTTCTGGAGCTCAACCAGAGTGACCATCGGGTTCTTGGTTACCTCTCTTACCAAGGCCCTTCTCTTCTGATTGCTCAGTTTGGCCGGGTGGCCAGCTCTATGAAGTGTCTTGGTTGTTCCAAACTTCTTCCATTTAAGAATTATGAAGGCCACTGTGCTCTTGGGAACCTTCAATGCAGCCGAAACATTTTTGTAGCCTTCACCAGATCTGTGCGTCAACACAATCCTGTCTCTGCTCTGCAGGCAGTTCCTTTGAACTCATGGCTTGGTTTTTGCTCTGATATGCATTTTCAGCTGTGAGACCTTATAGACCGGTGTTTGCCTTTCCAAATCATGTTCATTCAATTGAATTTGCCACAGGTGGACTCCAATCAAAGTGTAGAAACATCTCAAAGATGATCCAGAGAAATGGGATGCACCAGACATAATTTTAAGTGTCATAGAATTAAGTGTTTGAATACTTATGTCAATGTGATTAAAATCACTCAGAACATCTTAGCAACCACAAAACAATGTCCTAGCAATCACCAAAAACAACCTACTCAACTCAGAACACCTTAAAAACTGCTTAACAACACACTGGTAACCACAAAGAACACCTAAGCAACAACATAACAACATGCTAAAAAACATTCAGAACACCTTATCAACTGCATAGTAACACCCAGCAAACCACCAAAACAGCCTAGCAACAGCAAGGCAATGTGCTTAAACACTCAGAACATCTTACAAATTGCATAGGCAGCCAACTCCTTGGAAACCATCAAGAATACCCCAGCAATGCCTGGGCAACTACCAAGAACACCATAGCTACAGCATAGCAATGTACTAAAACACTGAGAACAAACACCTTAGCAACCGCAAAACAACATCCTGAAAACCACCAAGAGCACCCTAGCAACATCATGGCAACATGCTAAAACACTCAGAATACATAACCAAATGCATAGCAATGCCATGACAACCACTAAGAACACCCTGGCGACACCCTAGCAACAGCAGAGCAAAGTTCTGAAAACACTCAGAACACCTCAGCAACCACAAATAAGTTTTCTTCAGAGCTCACTGACTTATGAGCACATGTGTGTGCAGAGCTGTTATGATGTGGGTGTACAGAGACACTAAACCCAGTTTAAATACCCTAGCTGCAGTATGAGCCCAGCAAACAGACCACACACCTGCTCAAACAGAGCACAGCAGTGCAGGGGGTGTGTTTGTGTGTGGACCTAGTTTGTATTCATTAGTGTGTTTGTGACTGACATGAGAGACAGCAGATGAAATGAGATGTGGAATGCAAACAATGAAGTGTCCCAGAGCTGATATACTAAATATCAAGTGGAACACCACTTGTTAAATCAGATTAGAGGACAAGAACTAACTGTTGTATAACGTAACATTACTAATAAAACTGGTAAAAGATTTCTTGAAAAGCTATTCTACATGGATCACCCTAATCTCTCAAAGCAACATACTACTCAATCAAGCGGTATACGTTCTGACTGAAATCTTGAAACGTTTGCATTCCAAATGCCAAACCATGCTCAAAAACGCTTATACCCAAGACGAACATCTTACGTAAAACCATCCAGCACTACACGGTTTTTGCTTTATAATGATTTTACCATTAAAAAGTGTTACATATAGCATATAGACTCACCTTGTGTGGCGATGAAATGGTTGGAGCGCTGGTACCCCTGAGACAGAACCAGAGAGAGAGATTACTTTTACAAAACTGTTTGCATTTTGCTAACATACAACATGCAATGTACTCAATCAGTGTTATGCAATGTTAAATGAACTGAACACATCAATACTATCAATACCATCAAAAGCAAGCTAAAGAATCAAGAATAAACATTTTCACAAATGCATTTTCTGTTCTCAGTTTTTATCTCAAACAAGTGTTTCTGCTTGATATTTGCTAAAAAAAAAAGCACATGTTCATACTATTTGTAGAACCATGTGTACTATGTGAAATTGAGTTTTCTTTTTAACATTAAGATTTGAATTTGCTCATAAGTCATTTTAGAAATGATTTTTTCCCTCTCGGTTCAAACACATCTACATTTAAAATGCCAAACACAAAATGCAAAGCATGAAATGTCAAGACAGCATGGGAGATCACACGAAACTGCTCTTAGACAGATCTGCTATGATGTAATACTGAAAACCCCAGGCCTGACTCAGACCAGATGCCACACCAGAGCATATACTAATGAGTAGAACATGGCAGTGTTCGAAAACCTAATGAGCCTGCCTACTTTTGGAACATCACTGCCGTGCTCCTGACATGGTGGCATGGAGACATGCACTGTATTTGTATGCTTATTAGGATAGAGCGAAACAGCCATGAAGTTAACCAAGCAGCTCTGAAATAAACTGCACCATTTCAAACTTTGCAGCAAAACAGTATTTGAATCGGACAAAAAAACAATGGTTGAACTACAATGCCATGATGGATTGCGTGTGACATAATTGAATGAAAAACGATGGAAAAATATAAAACTCCTGATTTAAAGTACTTTACAATAAGTATAGAATCAATATATTTGAAGTCTTGAAAGAGAAAAATCCATTCATATTTCAAATATATAAAAAGCCTTTATTCAATTGGGCTGAGAAAATCTCGAAAATATGTTGTTGCCCAATGTATTTCAGCTAAAAGCATTCATCATTTCAAGTTTATTTCAAAACATTCAGATATGTACAATTATTTAAGTAGTTTGAGAGTGTTGGAAAGAGACTCGATTGCATCTTTCAAAGTGTTTTACTGGAGTGGGCAGTCGCTGCAGAGATCTTTTGGTGCACATTGTTTGCCGAGACTCTCTGATTGGTGCATGTTTCACATACATCATTGCTCCATTATATAGCAATAAAATGTGAATAAGGGTAATTAATACTTCTACAAGCACTGTGCCTGATAGAGACAAATAAATCTGTACATTAGAAATAGTTTCCAGATCAATTTGAGAGCCAGATTTAATACAACAATCTGGATCACTGCAGGCAGATTGATACGATTAATTTGTTGAACAGAAATGAAAAAACACAGTGGACATGACGAGGACAAACCCTCAGACACAGAGAAGACAAAACTCTTTCAGAAGAAGGAAAGATGTAGAGAAATATCAACTATATCTTTGGGTAGATGTACAGTAGCTGCAATGCTGAATACATCAACACGTTCATTTATTAAGATTTCTTACTTTTCTTTTGTTTGCCAGGAAATGAAGCCACAAAAAAACAAACATGAGTCTGATTAAGGTGTGTTCTGAAGTTAAAACCAAACCTTATTTGAGCTTTTTTCAGACCAACAAAAAAAAAGAGTTTTGTGCTGTTTTAATTGTATATTTTATTCTGATCAAACAGGTTCATTTAAGTCTCAGATGATAAAGCCCTTTCCTTTATGAAGCTTAATAATAAACTGTGTAACATGCATCCTTATGACATACAGTAAGACCTATAATTAAACTGATAGTTGTGGTCCTTTTTTATGAATTAGGATTAAAATAATTTTATTAGGCACTGAGCAAAAAGGCACTAACAACACGCTTTAACCGTTACTATATAAACCCTAAAACAGCCTTTCGGACCGTATTGCGTAATTAAATGTGATGGTATGTATATTTCTAACAGTTAATAGCTTTTAGCTACAAAAGATTTGTGAGGATGTCCTCCAAACTACATAAATGTTGTAATATCAATGGGGTTTTATCTTTGACAGAGTGATGCTGTAAAAATGATTAATGACTTTTCTAAAATTGTAATCATATTACTTCACTGATTAGTTCATCCTACAGTAATCTCGTTACTAAGTACTTTACTTTTACTTTCTAAATCACCTTTTCACACTTTTTCTACATCAAAAAACTGACAATAATGTTTGTAATTCCTCCTTGTCCATTGTCGCAGACCTTAAAAAGAATGTACATATGAATATATGAACTCATATTTTAAATGTCTTACATAAATAACATAATTTTAAAACTATGTGTAACCCAAGTAATATCCTTTAAGGATATATAACCTTATATATCCAATCAAGCTAAATGGACGTGCTTCATGACAAGTTTAGCTGCAGTTTCCCAATGAAATGTCCAGTGGGGGGCACCAAAACTGAGTGAAATGAGATTATAATCAGACAAGCGTTTTAAGGTGAATTTTAGATGGAGGTTTTAATAAGTAAAACGTACCTCCGTAACCTAAAACTTTACCCTAAACCTAACCAATAGTGTCCTAAAAGATAAATGAGAGTTCAACACATCTTTACCATTTACCAACACCTAACCCATACCGTTTTAAAATGCCAGTACGAAACGAAAAGCACTTTGTGAAGCAACCATGTCATTTCCTGTCGCTTCTGAGGCACTTTCACTTTTTCCCTTTTTTTAACCATGGTTGATGAGTCTAAAGTCAAATACTGTATCAGGTGAGAAATCAAGCAAGCTATATATTTGAATTAGGGCTGTCAATCGATTAAAAAAAAATTGTCTAATTAATTACATGGTGTCCCGATTAATTAATCGCGATTATCAAAATGTTAATGGCCACTGTATCAAGTTAAATATAGTTTAATCCTCAAGCTTTAAACACATATTGAGATCCCTTAGTTCGCATTTGAACCCTTAGTAACGCATATCTGTGTTGTGGGTTGTTTTTTTCACTGTATAAACTCTGTGTTGCTCACACAGCTGAAATTGCACTTACTGCCCTCTGGAGTAAACAGGTGGTACTACAAGCATGCGATTAAATGCGTAAATTTTTTTAACGCGTTATTTTTTGTATAATTAATCGCGCGTTAACTCGACAGCCCTAATTTGAATACGTGTCTAAATATAGGTGGGTCTGCAATACAAGCCTTAAAATGTATTGTTTTTAAAATCATGCGTTAAAGAAAAAGTGTTTTGATATCATAACATAGTGAGTAATAGAGTGAAAAATAAGTATTTATAAGGTCATAATCGGCAATTGTACTGATGATTTGTGTGACAATGAATAAAATGCACAGTTGTTGTAGCGACTCGAGTTTTCTTTTCAAAAGAAAACTGCAGCGAAATGTAAAAAGCGCCAAGTCAGTTTGCAAAAATGTATAGTATATAATAGAGTACGTTCATTCTACGAGACCAGGTTGTGAAAGTCAGTAACTGTATTTAGACTACAATAATTTAAAATGTAATGTATTACATTAAATAATTTACTTAAAATCAGATTACACCTAACACCGCTTATAACATAGTCTGAACAGAGATTTTCCACTGAAAATGCATTTTAGTCCATGAAAGTGTCATTTGAATTCCAGAAGCCATAAGAATGATATTAAAGTCCCCATGAAATCAAAATTAGTGTACTACAAACAATTATTACTAAATAGATTTTAGCATATATGCTCAATAAATCAAAACCCCTCACTCACCTGAAAAGTTCTAGATAGATGCGGAAGATTAAATATATTATTACACGACCATCGTGTGACCAAACTGTAACAAATACATACCTTATCGTGTTTTGCAAGCTATGGTAGTGTCCAGGATTGTTTCTATAAGTCTTGAGCATATAAACTCAAAAAGGGACAATCCCAACCCAACTTTTACTATTCAAAAGTCAACACAGGAAAGACAATTGCATAAGTCAAACCAAACTATTTCATGGGATCTTTAAAGCTTTATTCTTACAAGGCTGTGGCTTACAGGAAGTGATGCAATGACAGCAAGCTAAGCTAAAATAAACTCAAGGAACAGATACAGAAAAGGGTTTAAAAAGAAAAGGTGAGAGCAAAGAGCCATAACAAGCGTGGAGAAATGAGTAATAGGCAGTATAAAGGAAGAGAAGAAAAGAATACTTACTTCCCTGTTTATCCGAATCTAAGAGATCCAGTTGGTTACAAGGGGGGAGAGAGAGAGAAATGAGTGGAAGAAGAAAGACATCTCTAATTAAGATGATTAGAGAAAAGAGGAAGGAAATTAAGGCTTAACAGAGCACCTGAAGGAGAGAATGCACACTGAGCTTCAAATGAACAGCAGTTCACATGAGTTTTCATCCATTGACCTGCAAAAGTCTTGAAATATACTTTGGCTCTGCTCCAAACTCTATTGAGCTGCCTAGCTGTCTACAGCCTACATAGATACCCCAACAGAAATGAAGCCTCTTCAGTCAAATCGAGTCATTTTTATTTGTACAGTGCTTTCACAACACCTCGCTTCAAAGTAGCTTTACAGAACATGATGCGGTAAGAGAAAAGACTAGACAGACTGTAATGTCTTAAAGTCCTCATTGAGCAGTGAGAATGAAAACCTTGATTCAAAATCATGCTTTAAGCAAGCCAAAGGCGAATACTATAGAGCAGTGGTTCTCAACCGGTGGGGCACGCCCCCCCGGGGGTGCACGGACACTCTCCCGGGGGGGCGCGAGTAGGCTACGATGGAAGGGAAAAAAAACTGGAAAAAAAAAATTTTTTGGGCACATTTTTTTTATCACTAAACTACTGTCATAAAAAGTTATAGTTTTGTACATACATAACTCCTGAATAAAAATTAAAATGTGTTTGGACTGATTTAAAAAAAGTTTTGAACAAATTTGATTGGTTTGTCGATAGTGAGCGCAAATGCAGGTGATAAGCATAAGCGGTTTCATTAAGCGAGTCATTGAGTCGTTCATTCAAACGATTCGTTCAAACGGCCGATTCATCAAGAATGAGTCAGATGTTTGTGAATGGGTCATTGAATCTTTGACTCAACCGATTCTTTCACAACACTGAATCATTCAAAACACGATTGAGTATTGCTGTGAGATGCGCTATGGCTATGCTGTGATCTTTGTTTTGATTCATCGGATCTATTTTCGCTGCTAAATTAGACCAAAACAGTCATTATTTCGTCTAAAATGTAAGTGACTTAATATTATTAACTTGTTTGTTGAACTGTCATATGAAATCAGTGTCACATTTTCAATCGTGAGGTGATGGTAAATTAAGTGATGGTCAATTGTCATCTCTCTTGGTCGTCAGGTCGTGTGATGTATGTTGCTGAACTGTATTCAAATGTTATAAATATAAAAACACCACATTTTGAAATGTAACTGCAGTATGTCAATTTAGTTTATTTGTGTGTGCTGCGCTCATAGACTTTAGAAAACGGCGCTCATTTGTTTGATTTCAACCTGTCTTTGCAAGGCCGCGAAACTCATATTTTGCTCCTTGCAGACAACGTGCACGCCTTCACACAAAAACTAGACCTCTCCGCATCAGTCGAGGGAACTGCGACATGTTCCCCAGCCTTGCAGACTTTATCACTGATGCAGGCACGTCACACGATTTCTCCTCCCTATTTCAATCAGCGTCTGAGCACCTGTCAGCAATGAGAAAACAATTTGCGACGTACTTTAAAGAGGATTATTGCTCTTTTGCGTGGGTTCGAGATCCGTTTGTGTGCACAGCAAACGAGCTATCAATTGATATGCAGGAACAGCTTATTGAGCTGAAGAGTGACAGTAGACTGAAGGAACTCTTTAGCTCCTGCCCTCTTTCGTCATTCTGGGCAGCATTGATGCAGGAATACCCTGAACTCTGTGAAGTCGCCTTGAAGATTCTCCTTCCTTTCGCGTCAACATATTTGTGAGGCAGGATTCTCAAAAATGACTGCACTCAAAACGAAATAAATCGTGCACAAATCGAGGATGATTTGAGGCTATGTTTATCAAACATTGAGCCAAGAATTGAGGATCTTTGCAAGGCAAAGCAGGCTCAGGTCTCACATTAACATCACCTACCAGCAAGCTTCTGTAAAAAATGCAGATGATGCCTACTATTAGGCCTAGTAATAATAACAATAATAAAGCATAAATTAATATCAGAGGTCTGGTGCCAATTCCCAATTATAGCAATAGCCTAGTAATGATAATAGGCCTACTGATGATGATAATAATAATAATAATAATAATAATAACAAAAATAAAGCATGTAACCTCATATAATTATATAGCAATAGCCTAGTAATGATGATAGGCCTACTACTACTCATAATAATAATAATAATAATGCCTGCAAGCTCACATTAGAAGTCTGGTGCTACTGCCAATTATAATAATAATAATAATAACAACAACAATAAAGCATGGGGCGGGGCGGGGCGGGGGGCACTGGGGACCCAACTGCAATGAACCAGCTTTAGGGGGCCCAGCTTGCAAAAGGTTGAGAACCCCTGCTATAGAGAAAGGTTTATAGAGAAAATGAACCTATACAGCATGAACGTCACTGCTTTGGAACGCTCTATATGTAGCAACTCCATGCAACATACAAACTCATGACTCTGACTCATTATTGAGTTTGGTGTTAACATTTTGCTAACCTAACAACATAATAGAAAATTTTAATTAGATTAAGATAAATTAACAATACATTTTGGTATTGAATAAAATATTCCTAATTAACTTTTCTTTTGTTTCATTTTGTAGGCCTATTAAGTTTTTCATAGTGCTAGCAATCTAGAATTGTCCTCTCTGCAAAGGATGCATAGAAGGCAGCATAATGTTGCTACCAACTTTTTGATACAGCCCATTTTCCCCAGCTATGATGCCTTCAAATACTGGCTAAATGGGCAGCTTACAAGATTTTATACAGAGCCTTTGATTCAAAGTATACTGAGTCTGTTTAGCACTAAACCTCCAGTTTTGAAAATAATTTAGCGCTTCAGTGCATTTATATTTAATGTAGATCTCAATTTGACCTTCAATGAAACAAAGTAAAAGCTGAAGTATGTCATGTCTGTGCCACTAGTGCCACCAAATAGAATTGCTAAAATACCCACGTCTAAGCGGGTCACTCAAAACAAAATGAGCAATTTTCATAGTGCAAAAGAAACCAAGGTGTTCTCAGGATGCCAAGGTCTTGTATTCTAGTATAAGCACCACTATAATCACTATTTTTCTTATTATCTAAAACCTGAGACTCAAGTACAACCCAACTAGTGAAAGTAATTCAAGTTTAGCTGCAACAACTTCAGCAAAACATGCACCGATCATAACTACAGCCTGAGTCTTATGCTTTGAAAAAACACCAAATTGTTAGTTTTGAGAAAGCTAAATGGCAGAGGTTTTCATTGCTTAAATCCACTGGTCCAGTGATTCTTAACTGGTTTTGCTTCAGATACAATATTGGACATCAAATATCAGCCCAACACAGTACCAAACTTGTTTTAGACTAATTTACATTCTAGGCTGAGAGTTGAGCCAATATTTCACCACACAAAACACATTGTGGTCGACACAAACCATGTTTATCCTTGTTGTCAAGGGCGTAGATTTGGCTTAAACATTAGGAGGAATGCAGTGTAAAGCATTTCCCAGGTTTCAACTGATCATTGTGGGGCGTAATGTGCTTGCTTGTTTTTATTTTTGAAAGTCACAATTCTGAGAAATACATTTGAAATGACAAGATTTAAAGAAGCAATTTCGAGAAATAAAGTCCCGATTCAGATATGAAGTCACAATTCCGACATATAAAGCTGCAATTCTTGCATATAAAGTCACAATTATAAGAAAGAATCTGAGATAAGTCACAATTGCGAGAAAAAAGATGCGATTGCCAGAAATAATGTCACAATTTCAGTATTTGAAGTCACAATTACGAGATATAAATTGCGAGATAAAAGTGACGATTGCGAGATTTTCTACAGACTATAGAGCATACAGTTTATACCTTGCAATTACGGGTTTCTATCTCGCAATTGTGAAAGTAGGTATAACGTCAGAAGTAATTTTACAAATATTTTTTCAAAAGTGTCAGGATCAAGGCACCATATCTTACATTGTCATGCAACAACTGACTAATTTGGTTAGCATGAAACAAATGACTGAAGACTGATGAAGATATAAACTGAGCCTTCTTATGTGTTCAAGAAACATATTTCTAAAAGCCTTTGAATATTAAAAGAATAGAATTATGGGAAAAATGTTTCATAATGCCATACATGAAACTTTAACCGATAACGCTATGAGAAATGAGTGTTAAACACTTGTTAAGGCTCAGTGCCAAGAAATATTTCTGGAAAAAAAGATATGATTTTGGACACTCCTAATTCAGGTCTTTGACTGAGTGACGGAGAGGTTCAACAATGTACAGTCTTATGGGATCCTACTGAGTCAACGATAAATAGACAACGAAATTACCCAAACGAATTACCAGTGCTAACGTATACACCTTCAATCACAAACAACAAAAGTGAGAAAAACACTTGATCGGACATCATTTGAAATGACATGCATGGAAGAGACTGAAAGTGTGAACAAAAAGGTGTGTAATGAGAGAATGAATGAGAGGAAAAGAGAAAAAACACTTACATCAATGTAGTTGGCGTTGACATAGTCTGAGTTTGGATCAGCCAGGAGGGAATGCATTTTCACACGGTGGCGGTCCTCTGTTTGTGGGTAGAGGTTAAGAACAATGCCATAAGTGAGAAAAACACAAAATCTCCTTTACAAAAGTTAGCTGCCTTCCAAGACAGCATTAAGCACACCTGACACTCATTTTGAAAAGCTAAGTGAAAAATTCATCCAAGATGGTGAACAACTTAAGAGAACATACATTCATTTCATTCAATACTGAAAAGTATTGCTAAAATAATTTTATCAAATTTAAAATGCACTGCTACACACAATATTTTGTGTGCTATGTACTCTTTTGTTAAGTATTGTGTCTTTAGCTTAGCATCATGCTAACATCAAACTATTGAATTTGAAAGTAAATCCTATTTATTTATCAATTGTACATTATTATGTGGATAGTTGAATTTTGTATCATTCGATTTAAAATTGAAATTGTTGTGTGATATGTATTGTTTTCGCTTGTTTAAGTACTGTGTTGTTAGCTTAGCAACATGCTAACATCAAACTCTATTGGAAGTAATTGTAAAGTGTTAGTCGGATGTGATTCACATGAGGAGTGTTGTTTGTTGATGTGCATAAGTGTGCTAACAGCATTTCTGTCAATGCTTAACACTAGATGTGTAGACGTAGAGTTGCTGCCTATTAAGAGCTTCAAGTCAGTTATTTTTGAGGCTTCATTAGGTAGCTGCCTATGTAGAGAGAAGACATGTGTTGCTTTGTTACAATACAACCTAGGAATCCAAAAAGCTGTCTTCAATATATAGGAGTACAAATACTGTATCTTATATGAGGGAAATGATCAAATATCAGATGCTTAATGTGTTCAGATTGTGTCATGACTGTAGGTAATACTTACGACCCAGGAGTGTGTCATGTCTGCCCTTGGTCTTGTCCTTCTTTTCATTTATGTCCCAGCTGTCAAAAAAGCTCTAAGGACACAAATGAAAAAAATTGATTATGTTTGGAATTAAATACTAGCTTACTGCACACTGTGAAGAAAACTGTACATTGTATACTTTATTTACAGTAGGTGAAACTGTACAAATTTATTTCAACAAAAAGTCAATTTCCATTATTAAGTAAAAATGGAAACATTGCATTTTTGATCCAATTTTACATAACATTACAGGGGAAAAAATCAAACAGGTTTTCTGAACACCCCTTGTCTGTTGGCTTTACAATGGGCAAAACTACATGAAATGACCAAGTGTAAATACCCCCAAAGACACTTAAAGGATTATTCCAGGTTAAATACAAGTTCAATCATCGGCATGAGAAGCATAATGTTGATAACCTCAAAACATTATTTTGACTTGCCCCTCGTTTTTTTTAAATGTGGATACAGTGAGGTACTTACACTGGAAGTGAATGGGTTCAGTCAATAAATGTTAATATACATTGTTTCAAAAGTTAACATGCATTCTGTGTGATAAAATAGCTTACTAACCTTATTTGTGTAAGTCATTTTGTGAAAAGAATAACAGGGTTTTGTTGTCATAAAAACAAATTTGTACTATTGGACCTAGCTTTACACATATAAGATTAGTAATCAAGTTTATCACACTAAAACTATGCTAGGATGTATAATGTTTACACCTTGTGCCTAGATACTTTCAAAACAGTGTGTAATTTTATGTTTATGGACTGGCCCCATTTACTTCCATTGCTATTTTACATTATATGATATTATATTATATTATACTATATTATGGCAATCAACATTATGCTACAAATGTTGTTAATTGAGGCTAACTTGTTTTAAAACCAAAGTTATTCCTTTAACTTTCTGCTAACTCTTTAGAATATGGTTTCATAAGCTAACATGAATTAACTACATTAGTTAACATAAACTAACAATAAAAACTTCTTTTACAGCACTTATTACTCTTAGATCATATTTATTTCCATATATGCTTATACATTTTTCCATTAAAAGATGTACAGTATAAGTTAACATTAGATAATGCATAATGAAAAATGCAAAAAGGTTTTTGTGAGGGTTAGGTTTAGGGGAAAAATCCATAAAATGTATGGAAGTCTATGGAGAGTCACCACAATGATATAAAAAACAAGTTTTTGTGTGTGTGCATGCATGTGCATGAGCTTTGATAGAAAGATCTGAGCACTGACAGCATATCCCGGCAGTCTAAGTGCTTTCTAATGCCACATAGTTTTTGAGCTAATGTATGACAGCTGTTTAGCATTTCCCTCCTAAAGCAGGTGAACAACAGCACCTGGCAATTACTAATAAAGGACTGTAATTTCAAAAAGACCCCCAATATAAGCAAGTCATGTTTCCCCCTCGTCCATTAAGCCCCCTTTGCTCCTGCATTTTGGTAAGCCAGATGCAGTTCATGCATTATGAGGATGCTGGTGTTAATTTCCCATTAACCACGGTATTCGTCTTCATGCATGTGTATACTAGCTACTCCAAAAAGCATACTAATGACCAGTGTTGGGGGTAACGCGCTAAATGTAATACACATTACGTAATCAGATTACTTTTTCGAGTAACAAGTAAAGTACCACAATATTTGTTATTTTTTACCATACTACCTGAGTTGCTTTTTAAATAAAGTAACACATTGCTTTTGTACTTCTCTCCTGTCCCTGCACTGCAAGAAATCAGGAGTAAAAGTGTGCAAACTTCAGGGAGGAGATGTATTGCATGATTGACATTGTAGTTCTATACAGTGTGAAGTCAGAGACTATTTAGCAGAACCAAACACAGAAAAGAGCCAAACACCTTTTAGATACAAACACCACCTGCAAATCATCTCACTAACAGGCATACGCATTTTGTGTTTTATGTAAAATGAGGTCAACATTCGGTTTAGTGAAACGGGATTGATTCATGTGTTAATATACACATGCGTTTAGGCAGAGAGATTATAAGACTAGTATTCTACCAGCCACGACATGATATAGAGGGTGAAATACTCGCTCAATGCAGCCGAACTGCTCTGATTTACAGCTCCCCGTAAATGGGAGAATGGGATGAGGAAAGCTGACTCTGGATCAGTGGCTCCTAACAACATTCTACATCATCGAGGCATCTGTACACACCGTGGGTCAACTCAAAACAAGGTTGCACTGAGATGACTTAAGTGAAAAATGTTTTAAAAAATGTTTTCAACTCCTTCAAAGAGAGTAACTTTGTCCAGTGTTTTGGTATCGCTGATAAAGATGATTCCAACTGGGAGTAAATCTCTGCTATTGAAACACGTGGTATCGTTTAGGCACTGTTTACATGATCCTACAAGATCCACAATCATGAGGATTATAATTATTACATTGTCGCCACTAAGTACAACATGAAGTGCTTTGGATGAGGTGAAATGGGGCATCTTGTCCGAGCCTGTCAAGGCAAAGTTGATATGCCCAATATTAAGCACGTATCAGAGAATAACATTAAAGATAAGAAATGTAAGATAAGAAACAAGATAAAGAAATGCGGAATGATACTGCTGTGGCTACTGATGTTGAAATGCCTGGACCCAGTTCAGTGCTGGCATCTATTGTTGTGACAACGTAATGGCAAATGTAGTGGACAATGGATCAACAGAGAAATCTGTCGAAGAACAGATTGTGGTTGGTGTTTTAGAGAGTTATCAGTCGGAAAATGAAGTGAGTGAACTGCAGAATGATGCCAGTATTGTAATGGCTGTTGTGCATGCTCCTATTAATGAAGGTGAGAATCAGAATTTGACTGAAAATGATGACTGCACATTTAAAACACCACAGAAACGAACAATACAGCAATGTCCTATTGTTAAACAAGCGAAAAGAGGAGCTAAATATGACTTTAGCCAGATGGATACGAACAGTGAACGTGATCTTTCTGAATGCAGCATTACACGTAGTTTACCGCAAAGTGTTTTTTCGAGTGAAAACTACTGCATAGACGATATTAAATAATTCTTAAAAGTGACAACAAATTTGAGGAAAGTGCACATTGAAGAATATTTCCCAGATGTTCTGCAATTTATTGAAAAAGCAAAAATGTTTAGGAGTGAAAGTTGCTTAACAAATCAGGAGGTTTATCGTTTGAAGAAAATCCTTGCAAAGCTTAATACACTGCCAGAGAAAAATGTCAGCAGTAAAAATGCTTAAATTTTTTGGTGTGTTTTTCTTTTTTCTGAGTTCTATATGTTTTTTTGCTTTCCTCATTTAAGGGAGAAATAACAATTGCTTCTTTAAATATAAATGGGACAAGAGAAGGAAAAAACTAAAAAAATCTATTATTTGAAATACGTAAACAGGAAGAAGTTCATGTTCTTTCTGTTCAAGAAACCAATAGTGATGAAGTTGATTGGGCAATGGAGTTTGATGGGTTATCTGTTTTAAGTCATTTGACCTCAATCAGTGGGGGAGTTGCAGTTGTATTTTCTAAGAGTCTCATACCGTGTTCTTATCAAGTTGAAGACATTTTAAAATGGTAGACTTTTAAAAATTAGAGCTCAGATCGAAAATCGTTTTTTTGTATTTATTTGTGTATATGCTCCCACTAAAGCAACTGAAAGAATGACTTTCTTTTGACAAATTGTAATTAAGAAGATGTGTTCATCTTAAGAAAAGCTTTGATAGAAAGATCTGAGCACTGACAGCATATCCCGGCAGTCTAAGTGCTTTCTAATGCCACATAGTTTTTGAGCTAATGTATGACAGCTGTTTAGCATTTCCCTCCTAAAGCAGGTGAACAACAGCACCTGGCAATTACTTATAAAGGACTGTAATTTCAAAAAGACCCCCAATATAAGCAAGTCATGTTTCCCCCTCGTCCATTAAGCCCCTAAATCTTAATGTGGTGGTGATTTTATTAGTACTGAAAATGTTATGGATAAGAATCATATTGAACCTCACATGTCATCACGAAAGTGACTCATTGAAGTACTAAAAACTCATGAGATTGTTGATGTGTGTAGGAATTTTCATAATTCACATAGACAATATACACAGTTCATGCATATGACAATTTACTATCCCTTGCTAGAGTGGATAGATTTTATGGTTATAAACACCAGTTTAGTTTCTTTTGGAGTTGCTCCATTACCCCAGTCAGTTTTTCTGACCATAGTTTTGGTACAATGTGTTGTAACAGCAAACTCTGTTAAGCCAAAAAGTGCTTATTGGCACTTAAATAACTTATTGTGTGATAAGCATTTTAAAGAGATTTGTAAAGAATTTTGGAATAATTGTATTCACACAATGTCTTCTTTTCAATCCCTACAGCAATGGTGGGACCTTGCAGAGTCACAAATTAAGCAATTGTGTCAAGAAAATATGTTTAAGCTCTCAGGAGACATAATTAGCACAATTAAAACATTAGAGAGAGACAGTTATTGGATTTACAAGAAATTGTAGATGTTACTGGTCAACACTTATTAAGAGATTTAAAGAAAAGAAAAGCACTTTAGCTAATCTGATGGGTACTGTTACACAGGGAGCTCTAGTAAGGTCACGCTTCCAGAATATAGAGTTAATGCTTATTCATGCCTTACGCTCAGATACTGGAGTATTGATGTCTGATTTTGTTGAAATTCGAAAGATTTCTGATGAAGCTAATTTTGAACTCAGTAAGCCTGTAACTTTGAAATAATTGAATAGAGCTCTCCAAAGTGTAGAATGTGGCAAAGTTCCAGGAATTAATGGTCTACCAATTGATTTTTATAAAACTTTTTGGTCAGAGATAAGAATAGATCTAGTAGAGGTGCTCAATGATATTTTGGTTAAGGGATGGCTACTACCGAGCTGACGTAGGGCAACTCTTGCTCTGTTGCTGAAAAAGGGTGATTTAAATGAGATCAAAATTGGAGACCAGTGAGTTTGTTGTCTAGTGACTACAAATTGTCTTCTAAAGTCCTAGCTAATAGATTAAGTGAAGTTTTAGAAAAAGTAAATAATCCTGATCAGACTTACTGTGTTCCAAAAAGATGAATTTTTGATCACATTAGTTTTATGATTTTAATTAATATTATTATTATTATTATAATCTTAACCTTGATTTTGGTATAGTGTCAACAGATCAAGAAAAGTCTTTTGACAGATTTTGTTTCTATGATTAAAGCTTGGTACTGTGACATTGTGAAAGTTTATTATTGAAATTTAATGGAAATGTATGCGCTCCTTTAAAAGGTGTATAGAGGTGTCAGACAAGGTAGTGCTCTATCAGAATTGTTGTACACTTTGGCAATAGAGCTCCTTTTATGTAAGTTAAGACATTATTTAAATGGTGTATGTGTTCCAAAGTGCATAATGATGTTGTTGTGCTAATTAATGCACAGAGAGACATTGATTTAATGCTGGAAAGATAAAAAGATTTGAAGAAAGTCTCTACCACAAAAGTAAACTGATCTAAAAGTGAGGCTATATTGGTCAGTAGTTGGTCCAATGGAATGCCAAATCTACCAGAAGGATTAATGTGGTCCTGAGAAGGTTTTAAATACTTGGGTGTTTATTTAGGAGACACATTGTTTATGCAAAAAAGATGTTGACTCATCAGTTGGACATTTGTGAATAAAATCAACTCTCATAGTCTCTAAATTATTTGAGAAGTGGAGATCTGTATAATTTTTTATCTTTATTATTATTTCGGCATCATTTTATTTCATTGTCCTTTAATTACAAAATCACTATAAAAAAAAAGTTAATAAGAAAACACTGAACATGTGCAGCGCAGCCTTTTTTCTTGCCAGAGCGGGAAAACACTGGAAAAAAAACTGCAACAGAAAAACGGGTCTATCCGGAGCTCCCGAGAAGAAAAAGTGTCTTTGTTCGTATAATACAGAATTGGAGAGGGCGTTCGTGGAGAGGGTGTTTTCACTGATGACCGCTGGATGGACAGAGACAAGGAACTGAGCATCTGTGGTCCTCATCAAAAGTGAACTCCTGGTGAAAGTGAACTACAGCTACACCTGCCAGGAGTTCTACAGTCATAATGAATGAGAAGGCCCAACTCGAAGCAGCCAGATCAGACAAAAAAATGTAATTCAAGATGCACTAAATCTGGTAAGATCACATTTCATCTTTCTAGTCTTTAATAAAGGAATTGATGTGCTTATTTATAAATGTGCTTTTTAACGATTAGATTATTAATATCACTTCATTATATTTACATTGAGTAGGTCTGAGCTGTTCAAATGAGTTTGTATCGTAGACCTTATGCCAAACTGAGTGACGTTCACAGCGACATCATTAATATTTAACATCACTGCAAAAATATATCTAATATAAAATCAATATTTATTCACCTAGTACAATAATAGTAAGTTATCTCTCCCTTGTGTTCCTGCCCCTCACCTTTTTTGGGAATGTGCTCACACAGTAGTATTTGAGATTTTTTTTTTTATATATTATTTAAATACTCTTTGTACCTCCAACAACTCCAAAGCATTGAAAACCATTACACTATGTAATGAATATAATATCTTGGCATTATTGTAAAATATATCTGTAGTATTGTGTACTATGTGGCTCGTTTCTAAAAAAAATATATATATATCTGACACAGGTGTACATTGACGGGTCCTTAAACAAGTCCTCATAATAAATCTCCAACTGATTGACAAATTCACTTGTAAATGGACTGTTGTGAACTGTATGCCAATGATTGTCTAATGATCAGTAATATGGTAATAAACAATACATTGTATTCTAAAGCCGCTTTTTATATTGTCTTATCAATGATGAACTCTTCTGCCACAATGTAATGCATTTTAATTATCAGAAATGTTTTTATTTTATATATATGAGATACATCTCCCTTAGTTCACTGCCCTCATCACTTCCATCTGCTCCTCATCATCCTCACCTGTATTCCATTCCCTCATTTAGCTTCTTGTGTATAAATGCCCTCTAGTTTTGTTCATTTGATTGTCAGTTCTTGAAGTGTTACATTTAATGGTTTGTTGTGATGTTTAGCTTTATTGTTTTATTCCACTCCAGCATTTACAATTAAAAGATCGAAAGTATCTACTCATGTGTAGCGAATCAGCTCTATGAAATATTAATAATCAATCATAACTTGTTATAATCGATTATGAATACTTGGATCAGTTAATCGGGTTAACTTGATGTAGCTACATTAACATTACAACCAAATACTCGGTTCATCCCGTGAACACTCAATATTGGTAATTAATTAATTAATAGAAAGGTACATTTCCAGGGCATGGGAAATGTCTTTCTTACTAAGTATTAAGAGCAAGTAGTCAAAATCTATGATTAGTGACTTTAGATATGAGCTTGAGACACAGACAACTTTACATGTGACATGAACAAGACTTTATTAACTAGACTAAACATTTAAACTACTCTAACATACATATACATACATTCATACAGTTTACCAAGGGAAAGAGGGCTGAAGCAGAATACAGGAAGGCAAGAAGTTATAGCATTGTTTGAAGTTCAGCAGATCAACAGCCTGAGCAAACCATCATATTAGTTCTGACACGCCCTTTTTAGAAAGGGGTTAAGGATACTTAATGTATCAAATAATGAGACTAAGTTTGATACTTGCATGTCCCATTTGAATTAAACTGTCCTGATGCAATTTGTTGATGGCTTGAGTTGATCTTTGATGATGTTGTCTTGATGAGAGAGAACCAGTGGGAGTCAGAGACAAGGCCGTAGCCTGGCGCACGCTTGGGAGTCCTTGGGGCCTCCTAGTTCAGCATCATTCAGCAAGAGACTGAGAGAGCACAAGGCTCAGAGGACCAGAAAACAGGAGAGGCAGGAAGCAAGAGCGAGAGAGCTAAGAGAGGGCTAAGAGCGCGAAGAGATAAGATAAGAGATAAGAGAGGGCTAAGAGAGGGCGAGGAAGTGGGCGCAGCAATTTTATACCCTTAGAAAACATGTCCCACCTCTCATTGGCTCGACCAATAAGAAGGGTTTGAGTTCTAGGCGGGAATTTGGTTTATTGCTCTTTGTTGTAAAATTGCCCATTGCATGTGCAAGAAAGAAAATAGGAAATATACTTGTAATACTAATATGTTGTTGTTATCGACATATCATGTACACAGTCATTTCAATCTTCAAAATACCAAGTTATAGAGACCAAATATGCCACACATATGATTTTGGTTAACCATAGTATGCAAAGTCTGAAACATTAACCCATTAGAGTTTGCAAGAAACATAGATCAAGCAACATTTAAGGGAAATTGTGAGATGGCACATTAGATACATGTCAATATTTTTATCACATGGATTATATATATATAGCATATATAGGATTAAAAGGTGTCATTTCTCCTTCTCAGTAAGAAAGCAGTGAGCTTCAGCAGTCTGAGCATTCCTTTGGGGGGGTCGTAAAAGTCCCCTTTCTTTGGGCAGGAGAATGATTCCTTTGTTCCGTCCACGCTCATTTGCATGTTTCTTATGACCGGGTCTGGCTTTGGTTTGAATAACTCAAAAGATGGTAATACCTAGCAGAACACCATTCTAAGGTAATCTTATATTTATATTCAACTAGGACAAATCGTAAGGTTTAATTTGATACCAAGAAACGTGTGTTTAGTACACTTAAAAGGGAATATACACTGAGGCTATTAAATATGAGGCCTCAGAGTTTAAAACACACAACGAAACAGTTCTAACGAGTTTGATATACCTCAGAAATACACAACATACAGGGATTACACGTATTTCATTAGCAATATGCAGTTCTGTGTTTAACTGAAAACACACACACACACACATTGTTACGTTCAAAGTTTCCCCTTCCTGTCCACACGATAAGCACGTGGTGAGCATGCGGATGTCACATGCGGTTCTCTGTCAATAGTTCATTGTCTCTTTGTCAATACATTTATTGTGCTTGTGGAGACTAGTTGGCTTATTTCAGTAATTAGGGGAGTTTCAACAGTAAGTTCTTGTTTGTTCGAACCTGCCGAGTTAATGATTCCTTCATTGATTCCCCCAGTCGCTACAGTCCCCCTTTTCGCCAGGTGATGTCCCTGTTGGAGACATCATCGGATGACAATCATCACAATGGCGGATGGCAGGTGAATCATGAGGGTTTTGTAGCAGGTGGTTGTTCCACGGTGGGTGATGTAGACAGTAGCCACATCCAGGTCTCTGCAGCAGGTGCAGAGGCAGCAGGTGCAGAGGCAGCAGGTGCCTTGACAGTGTGTCACCTGTCATTATGAAGTCAGTTCGTTTGAGGCAGGTGCTTGTTTTGTGGCTGCAGGGAGTGGTTATGGGCATTGTGTAGTGTGGAGAGAGTTTCAGACTGACCTAGTACTGGTAGCAAAAGGGCAGCAGGTGGCCGTTCGCCCTTGGTTCAGCACCCAGTCACCAGGTGTCTGAAGTCTGCAGTGTTACTCTGCTCTGGCAGCAGTGCTGACTTGAGCTTGCCTGAGTGGTGTTGGGCAAGAGTCAGAGGTTTGTTCTTCCCAGTACTCCTCAGGGGAGTTCTGTTCCAGGAGCTCTTTTGCTAGTGCTAGCAGCTCTTATAACTCATAAACAGGCTTTTCTAGCTGTCTTTGTGCAGCCTCTGTTTGGCACCTGTTTGAAAGGTGTACAGGAGGATGTTGTTGTAGACTGCTGTGGGACATCCTGTGGTGTTTGCTGGGTGAGGCCTTGTGTTTGTTAAAGGCCTTCTGTGTCAGGTCACGCAGTTGTTGGATAGGCATTGTGTGGGGGCAGGCCATAATGCCTAAATGGTGACTTACCATAGGATGGAGGTTTCGGAGGAAAAGGCTCTTGAAGCTGGCGTCCTCCTCCATCCCAGGTTTGTTGCGAGCTCCGAAGTAAGCTTGTCTGAGTCTGTGGTAGTAAACATAGGGAGTTTCATGCCGACCCTGTTTGGTGTCTAGGGCAGCGATCAGTCCATTGTTAGACTCTGAGAATTCCCTTGTGATGGCTTGTTTCAGCTGCTGGTAGTTAGACTGGATGTTTTCTGGCTGTCGAGCCAGAAAGCGTCCCAACTCTGGGCTGGATGTGATCCAGATCAGATGAAGTCTATCTTGATGGTTCACACTCATCAAAGACTGCAGGTGAAAGTCAATGTCTCGCAGGTAAGCATGGAAGTCGTGGTCTCCTGCAAGCTCTGGTGTAAATGCAGGGATATGTCTGGCCATTCGGTTGAGGTCTTTGAGTGTCGCTACACGTGTTGTTTCAAGATTCGTCTGAATCAATCCTTTTCCTTCCGCGGCTGCAGAAGCTTTAAGGAAACTGTCCGATGACGTGTTAAGCAGAGGGGTTTGTCCTTTGTAACTCTGTGCTTGGCTGGGGGAGGTTTTTCTGCTGATTGCGAGTGGGGGAGTGAGATGTCTCTCCTGCTGTGGTTCCTTTTGCAGCAGGTAAGAGTGTCTCAGTTCTCGTTGGACCATGTCAAGTTCATCTTTGGTGTTGTCCAGCTGCTGAGTCAGCACTTTAACTCCAGCTCTGGACACATTCAGTTGACCTTCACAGGCCATGATTCTGGCATCTTTGTCCAAGAGTTCAGAATTTGCTGTTTTTAACAGTGAATCTTTGTGAAAGAGTACCTTTTCCAGGTGCTCTCTGGCTGTCTTTTCCAGCTGCTCTTGTTGTTTAGCAGCTGTCAGAGCCGTTTGAAGTCTGTGGATTACCTCCTGTGACTCCCTTCTGCCAGGGTCCTTGTGTCTGTCCTGAGCCTCCATCTCTAGCTGGTCTATGGGGTTTTTAGCATGTGTCAGCTCCGTTTGGGACTCAGTGATCTGGCGTTGGAGGTTGTTTACCTCCTGTTTCAAACCTGTGAGGTTGTGGGCCAGGACGATAACCTCAGTCAGATATTTGTGCTCATACCTCTGGTTTGAGTCGTCTGTCATTAGTTCTTTTCCCTCGTTTTCCAGTTGCTTTTTGTTCTGTTGCTGAAGGTCGTCAGCAGCCATGGATAAAAGGGTGTTCCTCAAAACACCTAGCCAGTCCTTTTGGCCTGCCATCTGGGCAGTTAGGCTAAGCATCTGCAACATTTTGGCACACTTCTGGTGAGAGTAAGGGCAAGAGACTAATGCAAGGTCAAACAGAATTTGGAGCTAAAGGCAAAGTGAGACAGCAATGTGTATAATGTACAGCTAGGTTTTGCTAGGTGTGGTTAACAATTGAAATGTGTTCCTGATTATTACTATCTTAGCTGCAAATAGCAGGGTGCTCAGATTTGTGTGGATCTGAGTGGCTTTGCTAAAAGAGCGTAAGCCTAGATTTAATAAATGACTTAAGATTTTTCTTTGGGTCAAATTATTTATCAGCACTTACTGATAGCATACAACAGGCTTGATCTTTGAACACATGAAGAGGAGAAAGAAAGAGGAAGAAAAGAGCTTTCCTATTAGATTGTGTCTATTAGTGGTGCTCAAACTTATGCCATAGAAATCGTCTAGATTACTAGTGTAGCTGGCTCATAAAATTTAAGCAACTTGTTGCAAATAAACACAAAATCGAGAAGAAAAGTATGTCTAGTTACTTTTGCAGTTTTATGGGGAAATAAACTACTCTAGACCAAGAGGGTTAAATGGGAAAATGAATAGCTGACTTCTATTATTAGTAAAAATAATAAAAAGACTTGAAGAAGTGATTAAATTAGCAGAATAACCTTGTATTGGGAATAATCAATAGCACTTATGATCAACAATTAGATTTGCTTTGGGCATCATTCTATAGTTGGTCACAGCTGTTGCGTGTTCAAGACCACACAATGTGTTTGTCCCTCTATAAAGTTTAGTCAACGTGCCATTGAAAGTTCCCAATAACTATACAAATTATTCTCTATCTAAACAGTTTACATGTAATTAAGTTTTAGATTTAATTAACAAAGTAACTGCAAATTTAGCTGAACAGTGTTCAGTAAGGGATGCACCTGAAAGGTGCAGGTGAAGTTAGATGAGAAGAATTAAAGTTAAGGAAAGAGAAAGGAAAATGGTTTAGATCACTTCACTCTGCATGCAAACAAGCTGTAGATAAAGGCTTCATGTAAATTATGCTAGCAGCTAACTGTTGAAGCTATTAGTTAGCTTAGCCTAAGCTAAGGGGCTGCTAAGTTGGGTTAGCTTAGCCACCTAGGCTGGTTTGTTTACAAAATGGCGTCGGAAGGAAACACATGTGCTATCTGGAGTGAGCACTTCCTGTGACAAGTCGTTGTCATGGGAACCAATGCACTTCAGAGTTTCAGTGAGTGAAACACAGTTTTGATCACCAGGAAGCTAAGCCTTTTAGATGCACAGATAAAGTTTAGATGAAGGACATCAATCTAACTATAATTTGTAAGGCCTTTATACTGTGAAAAGGGGAGCATCGCCCAAATCTACATTTATATAACACTGTACTGAGATTTCTTCATCAGAAACAGGTTAAGCAATCAGTTCTGGTACAGTTTACATGCCGCTGAGTTGAGATACCTTCATCAAAACAGACTTACACTTTAATACTGAAATTAGGGTTTCTCCGCTAAAATCATATTACTCGTACACTGATGCCTTTTGAAAATATGCTTAAATGTGTTAAGACTCTTTCAATTACAGTAGAGATGTCAATTCAAGCCATCACTTTATCCGCATCCAAACAAGCCAGCAACTAGTGAAGCAAATGCCGTTTCGCATGTCATGTCCTATTCTGACCGGAATTATTCAATGCACACTTTTAGGTTGACAGTGCTTCAAGCTCATAACCTTTGTTTAATCATGCCCGCATCATTCTCCTCTCTGTGTTTAACTGAAAAACACACACACACACATTGTTGCGTTCAAAGTTCCCCCCTTCCTGTCCACACGATAAGCACGTGGTGAGCATGCGGATGTCACATGCGGTTCTCTGTCAATAGTTCATTGTCTCTTTGTCAATACATTTATTGTGCTTGTGGAGACTAGTTGGCGCTATTTCAGTAATTAGGGGAGTTTCAACAGTAAGTTCTTGTTTGTTCGGAACCTGCCGAGTTAATGATTCCTTCATTGATTCCCCCAGTCGCTACACATGCGTCATCTCTCCAAGAACACAACGTTACACTTGTAAACTCTAGGAGTTTAAAGAGTGGTGGTGGCGTAGTGGCTAAAGCACAGGGCTGTTAATCGGAAGGTCATTGGTTGAACCACAGCCACCACCATTGTGTCCTTGAGCAAGGCACTTAACTCCAGGTTGTTCAGATTGTCCTGTAATAAGTACTGTAAGCTTTGGATAAAGCCTGCCAAATGCATAAATGTAAATGTAAATGTAAATTGACTTTCGATATTATAAAACTATGAACGATCTTATTACTTTTGAGGTTATTTGGTGTTATAAAGGGATTTCGTGTATAAGTTTTGATAATAATTTAAGGTTTGAATACCTTTTTAAGATGATGTTTTCAATTTCTTTTATTATTATTATTATTATTAAAAATGTAATGTTTTAACAATTATAAGAAGATAATTTTTCTCTCTCTCTCTCTCTCTCTATCTATATATATAATAAAATAAAATATTTTCATTAACATAAAAAGATTCTAAGACATAAACTGAACATGTTTCACAGACATATGGAATAATGTGTCCCTGAACAAGGGGGGTCAAAATCAAAAGTAACAGTCAGTATCTGGTGTGGTCACCAGCTGCATTAAGTACTGCAGTGCATCTCCTCCTCATGGACTGCACCAGATTTGCCAGTTCTTTCTATGAGATGTTACCCCACTCTTGCACCAAGGCACTTGCACTCACCTTCCGATACAATAGATCCCAGATGTGCTCAATGGGATTGAGATCTGACCTTCCTGTCTTGCAGGAAATCATGCACAGAGCGAGCAGTATGGCTGGTGGCATTGTCATACTGGAAGGTAATGTCAGGATGAGCCTGCAGGAAGTGTACCACACGAGGGAGGAGGATGTCTTCCCTGTAACACACAGCATTGAGATTGCCTGCAATGACCACAAGCTCAGTCCGATGATGCTGTGACACATCACCCCAGACCATGACGGACCCTCCACCTCCAAATCGATTCCGCTCCAGAGTACAGGCCTTAGTGTAACACTCATTCCTTCGACGATAAACACGAGTCTGAACATCAACCTTGGTGAGACACAACCATGACTCGTCAGTGAAGAGCACTTTTTGCCAGTCCTGTCTGGTCCAACGAAGTTGGCTTTGTGCAACTTCTCAGTTCAGCCTCTCTCAGCCTATTGCGGACAGTCTGAGCACTGATGGAGGGATTGTGCGTTCTTGGTATAACTCGGGAAGTTGTTGTTGTTGCCATCCTGTACCTGTACCGCAGGTGTGATATTCGGATGTACTGATCCTGTGCAGGTGTTGTTACACATGGTCTGCCACTGTGAGGATGATCAGCTGTCCTTCCTGTCTCCCTGTGGCGCTGTCTATGCATCTCACAGTACGGACATTGCAATTTATTGCCCTGGCCACATCTGCAGTCCTCATGCCTCCATGCAGCATGCCTAAGGCACGTTCACGCAGATGAGTAGAGACCCTGGGTATCTTTCTTTTGGTGTTTTTCAGAGTCAATAGAAAGGTCTCTTTAGTGTCCTATGTTTTTATAACTATGACCGTCTGTAAGCTGTTTGTGGCTTTATGACCGTTCCACAGGTTCATATTCATGAATTGTTTATGGTTCATTGAACAAGCATGGAAAACATTTTTTAAACCGTTTACAAGAAATATCTGTAAAGTTGTTTGGATTTTTAGGAAATTATCTTTAAAATACAGTGACCTGAAAAAGGGACGTAACTTTTTTGCTGACTTATATATATATACTATGTGTACTGTGTTCCTTAAAGATCACCCTAGGCTCAGCTGGTACACAGCATGGAATTTACATCAAAGTTTGTGGTTCTTTCATTCTTCCTGAACTATATCACATAATCAATATTTCTCTCTTCATCTTGAACTGTTTCTCTTTCTCCCACACAAGACTTTGAAGATAGCGATTCCCAAAAGTGATTAAAAAACAATTAAATAAGTCACAGGACATTTTTCCCTGATATTGAATGGGATATTATACAGAATGTACAAATGTGAAATAAATCCAAACTAAATGTTTTCCTTTTTTAAACAATAATAACAAAAATAAACTTGTATAATTCTGTTATCAAGTCAATCAATTACAATTCTGAACTGAAATAATTACATGACATGCCGAATAATTACTCGCATATTTCAATATTTTCTGAGAAATGCCGCAAAATAACGATAATTCAGTATATACATAAATAATACTGTCACATTTAGTATAGATGAGACAGTGGGATCAAAGTGCAGCAATCCTTTAATTGACAATGACAAGAAGGTGAGGATACACAGTAGACAATGACTTGGGCTACAAAACAAGACAGTAGTTTGAGTTTATAAAAACAGTGTAACAACTAACAACAAACAAGAACTGACAATGATGGAACTAAACTAGAGGGTATTTATAAACTAAAGGGCTGAGCCGTGGGAGGCTCAAGGGTCGAAGCCTTGGAAAGCATAGCTGTGGAAGGCTTGAGGGGCAAAGCCATGGAAGGCAGAGTCGAGAGAGGCTCAAGGGATGAGACAGAGGAAGTCTCGGAACTAAGAGCCATGGATTACTGGGAAACGAGTCCCATGGTTGAGAGCACAGGTAGAAACCGGGGAACGACCTCTGTGGTCGTGAACATGGGCAGAGACTGGGGAAGACCTCCATGTTTGTGAGCATGGGCAGAGACTAGGGAATGACCTCCATGATCGTGAACATGGGCTGAGACTGGGGAATGACCTCCGTGGATGGGAGCATGGCCAGAGACTGGGGAACAATCTCTATGGTCGTGAACATGGGCTGAGACTGGGGAACGACCTCCGTGGATGGGAGCATGGCCAGAGACTGGGGAACAACCTCTATGGTCGTGAGAACAGGCAGAGACTGAGCAACGACCTCCGTGGTCATGAACACAGGCAGAGACTGGGGAACGACCTCCTTGATCATGAACATGGGCAGAGACTGGGAACGACCTCTGTGGTCGTGAACATGGGCAGAGACTGGGGAACGACCTCTGTGGTCTTCAGCATGTGCAGAGATTGGGGAGAAGGTGTCCTTTTACTTCTCCTTTTCCGTACAGCTGGGAGCATTGTTACAAGAACGGTCGAGGCTACAGGCATTGGCTCTGGGACGATCGTGGCTACAGGCATCGACTCAGGGGCCATTGAGATTATAGGCATCGGCTCTGGGACGGTTGAGGCTACAGGCATTGGCTCTGGGACGGTCGAGGCTACAGGCATTGGCTTTGGGACGATCGTGGCTACAGGCATCGACTCAGGGGCCATTGAGATTATAGGCATCGGCTCTGGGACGGTTGAGGCTACAGGCATTGGCTCTGGGACGGTCGAGGCTACAGGCATTGGCTCTGGGATGGTTGAGGCTACAGACATTGGCTCTGGGACTGTCGAGGCTACAGGCATCGGCTCTGGGATGATCGTGGCTACAGGCATCGACTCAGGGGCCATTGAGGTTACAGGCATCGGCTCTTGGATGGTCAAGGCTACAGGCATCGGCTCTGGGACGGTCAAGGCAACAGACATTGGTGCTGACTTGTTAACAATGGCAGGCATGGGTACTGGCTCATTAACTGTGGCAGGCATGGGCACAGGCTCGTTTACCATGGCATGTAAGGGCACTGGCTCATTATCTGTGGCAGGCAAGGGCACTGGCTCATTATACGTGGCAGGCAAGGGCACTGGCTCATTATACGTGGCAGGCATGGGCACTGGCTCGTTAACTAGCATACAAGGGAAATGCCACCTCTGTGGTCGCTTCTGCTGACTGCGTTGGGGAATCGACCACCTGAGCTTGGAGATGGTGAGCCCCCCTCGAAAATGTATTTAGGGGAAAGTATGAAGAGGTGTTACCTGGGAGTTGGATGATAGCGAGTGATAATGGATGGAAAGCATAGCTCAGACATATTCCAGGAAGGGAAGATTCAGAGCAGTGGGACGAAGAAATTTCAAGCCCATTCTGTAGATGGCACTGAGGTAGGGGTTCGAGATAGTGGTGGATGGCACGAGTTGACAGAACTTGATGGTGTATTACAGGAGAGGAAGTTCTGGTTTGAATAGTTTCAAGAAAGGACCAGTCAAGAGAAACTTGTGATGTCCATTTGTGGGTCAGTTCTTCGGTCACATGTTGTAAGGAAGAGGCGATAGTGCGGGATCAAAAGCAGCACTTATTTAACTGACAATGACAAGAAGGTGAGGATACAGAGAAGACAATGACTTAGGCTACAAAACAAGACTGTTGTTTGAGTTTACACAAACAGTGTAACAACTAACAATGAACAAGAACTGACAATGATGGAACTAAACTACAGGTTATTCATACACTAAAGGGCTGATGATAAAATCGACAACAGGTGAGAATGATGGGGAACAGTTGGCAGTGATGAGGGCATACCTACTGGGAAAAGTAGTCTAGGGGAAACAGAAGACAGAGGACGAAAACCACTTATGATATGAGTCTTTGGAAACACGTTGACAATGAATGTGACAAATACATAATAATTAAAATAATTATAAACATTAATATATTTTTATGTGCATCAGACTAATGCTTTTGAAATGTCTCACTGGTTTTTTTTTGCAACAGAATAATTACTTGAGAACCTGAAACAAAGCAAAACTGGTTCATCAAGAATCATGAAATTTCACTGGTATTGGTACCAACTACTGAAATACATATCTGTCTCATTTCCTTTCACACATGTAGTTTGTTTTCCATTATTCCATGCCATTTTTGAAATCTAATCCAAAATCCGACAAATACCTGCTGAATTGCTTCTCAAAAACTCTACAACGTTAAGGCTAAGCTGACCCAACAAGTCCTCCACTGGCTCCTCACCTCATACTCCTGTTTGAAGCCATATGCTTCTCCAGTCTTCATCTGGTTAATGTGCTGGAGCAAGTCAGCCACTCTCACAGCCGGGTGGAGCTGTCCAGTGTGATACGGAGAACTCTTCCTCCTGCAAAGTTTTCGGGGAGAACCACCCAATAGGCTGCTGGACTCGTTTACTGTGCTGCGCTGCTCATCTGAATAGCAAGAGAAAGAAGAACAGAGAGAAATATAAACATACCATCTGTTCGACTTTATCCCAGTAATGTTGTAGTTCCTCATACAGTTACCAGCCAACTAGCAAGTAACTCAGTTTTATTTACTTGGCCATGCCATTTTTTTATTCTAATTCAGAAAGTGATCATTTTGGATCTTGACAGAATGACACTTGTTACAACTGGACACACTGTAACAGTGTAAAGTGATATCTTGAGTTGTCAGATGAAAGGAACATCATGTTTAAGCTTGTCTTCATGCAAGTTGTAAATTGCAGAGAGAGTTGCTTCAGTGACTATGAATCGTAACCACTGAGGTAGTTGTCTTCCTGATTCTGTGAATCACAACCTGTGATTGCTGTGCGAGTGTGTTGGATCAAAGCTTCAGTGGTAGAGATGTTAGAAGGGTGTTGTAAGCAGTGTTGGAGCCCCTTTCTCCATTGAGGGATGGTTGTTTTAACCTCCAAATTCCACTCTTGAACCATTTACACCATGGATCCATCCACTGCTGAGCTTGAAAGGTTGGTGCTTTTCCCCAAGATGCAGGCACAAATAATTGCTTATTTGCTTATTTTGTGTTCAGGTTTAGAGTTCTTGAAATGTACAATTCTATGTCAGAGGGTTTTGAAGACAATTCGGCCATGTAGAATGGAATCTTTATTGCCTCACTATAAAAGTAAATGGAATTTGTTTCCACGACTTTAACATGACATTTCCAAAAAACTATTCTATTTCAATTACAGTAGCTACAGGAGGTGCTTTGCTCATGAATACAATAGGTAATGTTAATCCCTTGCAGGCTTCTAACCTGCAGTCTTTTGGTTCCCAGCCCATCTGCATGGTCTTGTCCCAACATCCATTTTTTCCAGTGTTGTCACTAGGCTTTTGGCTGTTTTAATGAAGTTCCTACCTGGTTAGCTACAGGCTGTCAAGAGTTCTCTTGATGTGTTTCTGTGTATTTTCTCCACACACTCACTGGCTGAAATATTCTCTGCTCTGTGGTATTCTCATGACACTCAGTTTGTGTTCCAGTTAGTGATATGAGGCGAACAACACATATTGATCTGTGTGTTGGTTCCTTGTAGACAATATACAGTAGCCCCTATCATTACAAATATAGCACAGCCTTAGTAGGATATTTGATAGGCTTGTATATTTAGCTGAGGAATAGAACAGTGGAATAGAGTAGTAGTGGCTAATGCACAAGGCTGTAATCAGAAGGCAGAAACATAACTATCACCATTATGAACTGAGCAAGGCACTGAACTCCAGATTGTTCAGAGATTGTCCCGTAATAAGAACACTGTAAGTAGATGATAGATGTACACGTAGAACTCACTAGACTAGAATGTTAGAACACACATAGAACACAGCAGATAAGAATAGAATAGGACAGAACAGAAGAGATAAAAAAAATAACACAATAGAATACAACAGTACAAAGCAGACCAGCATAGAATAACATAAAAATGAATAGAATAGTCAAAACCAACAATATTCATCATAGTACATGACATGAGTTCACACACACACACACACACACACACACACACATGCAGAGCCAGTGATATCACTGTGAAACACACATCTGTTCCTGGAGATAAAAAAAGGACACTCACTCCAGACTCACAAATGAGTGGGACGATCTTTAATATGTGCAGAGAGATTTTAGTTATCCATCTGCAAAACAATGACTAAGATATATGTAGTGTCAAGTGCTTGTTATGGTGTCGAGAATATACACCACATATAATTTCAATAGAAGATTGCTCACTTAATTTCTGGACCAATTCAAACTAAAATCTTTACATATTGGTATGTTCATGTGTCTCAAATACTAAAGTATTGGTCTGATTCTTTCTTCTGGTTCTGGTTCTTGACTGATGGTTTTAGACAAGAGCATATTTCTTTTAACATGCATAGTGATAATTACCTCAACCACAGCTCTCCACAGACTCTTTCTTACTATGGATAATTTGCAAGGTGGTCTGGTCTTGGACTGGGTCTTGGGTGGTCTGGTATTGGTCTTGATATAGGTCTTAAGGGGTATATTAATGGTCTGGGTTTAGGTATTGATGTCAGGTCTTAGTCTAGGTTAAGGTCTTAGATGATATGATATTGTTCTGGGTCATGTTTGATGGATCACCAGCTTTCTGACAGATAGGCAGCAGCTAGTGAGACTGGGAAACTCACATCCGGGACCCTCACTGTTAGCACTGGTGCACCTCAGGAATGCGTTCTCTCTCCACTACTCTTCTCCCTGTACACGAATGATTGCACTGCAAAATTCCTCACTGTCAAGCTCCTGAAGTTTGCAGATGACACCATTAAGGTATTGGAGGTCTGGTCTTGGTCTGGGACTGAGTCATAGGTGGTCTGGTATTGTTCTTAATCTTATTAAGTCTGATACTGTCTGGGATTTGGTATTAGGGTCTGAGACTGTGTCTTAGGTGGTCTGGTATTGGTCTGGGTCTTAGGGAGTCTTGTATTTATCTGGAATTATGTACTAGGGAGCGCTTTTGGTTTTGGTTCTTAGGTGGTATGGTATAGTTCTGGGTTTTAGGGAGACTTATTGTCTGGGTTTAGGTATGAGGGGTCTGGTCTTGGTCTGGGACCAAGAAAGGTCGTAGGTGATCTGGTATTGGTCTTGGTCTTACAAAGTCTGGCATTGGTCTGGATTTAGAGGGGCTGGTCTTGGTCTGGGACTGAGCCTAGATATGTCACTGTTCTGAATTTTAGGGAGTCTGGTATTGGACTGGGATAAGATATTGGGAGATTTGTCTTGGTCAGGCTATTAGGGAGTCTAGTATTACTGTGGGTTTAGGAATTGGAGGTCTTGTTTTGGTCTTGAACTGAGAATTAGGTGGTCTAATATTGTTTTGAATCTTAGGGAGTCTGGGACTGGTCTGGGATATTATATTAGGGGGACTCGTCTTGGTCTGGGTTTAGGTATTGGGAACTGTTTTTGGTCTATGTTTAGATCTTAGGTTGTTTGGTATTGTTCTGGGTCTTAGGAAGTCTGGTATTGATAAGGTATTAAGACCAGACTTGGAAACTGGTCTTGACTTTAACTCTGCTGTGTATATATGTGTACATCTTTAAAGCATGCTCAAACATGTTACATTCCCCCCAACACATCACACTTTCAAAGTGGGCAGAAGGTATTCTTGATAAATGTTTATGCTCAAAGAAGACAGACCCGCTCTGATGGGCACAGCACGATATTCAAATGAGTGCTGCACAGGCTCATCGCTACTGGGGGGAGTGCCACACACCCTGTGGGGTGTGACACAGTGAGTCATTCAACCTGAGCTTTAATTATGCTAAATAATCAGTCGCTCTGTTATGAAATCGTATGTGTGTGCACAAGCAGATATGGCCTTTGGCTACATCACAAACACTGAAAGTGTGTGGGTTCCCTGTTGCAAAAACCAAAACAAAAAAATACTTAAAATGGCCACAGGTGTCTCTGTTCATGAGGTACAGTATGTATTTCAATACTCACTCCTAGCAGTGCAGTTGTGTGAATCCATGAAGGTGTGTGCAGTGCGGTCATCCTGTTGCAGTGTACTGCGCTCGGTCGTGCTGCAGTCCAATGAACCCAGCTTATGAATCTTGTCCTGACGATATGTCATGACCGCCTTGTTTATGTTTACCTTTTTCCTGCTGCAGAGATTTAAAGAGATGTAAAGAGAGGAGGAGATTCAGATGAGTTTGTGGGGTAGACTGGAGGTTTTCAAAATGGGGTCCGAGGACACGGGGGCCGCAAGGTAGCACAATTATACTGTATACTATTTTACAAACAATGGGGCTTCATTCACTTGTAATTGAACTGATTCTGTGTACTTATGCAAATGCAAAGGAAAAGTTTTCAAGAACATTTCCAACCGATTCACAACAGGTGATTACACACATTATTTTGATCTTATGCTAATGAATCACGATTATTCAAACTTGCACAAAGATAGTCATTTGCATAAAACACGCCCAAACCGTCTCCATGTAGGGGCGTTCAACGAGGCCAGCGCCACCGCTCCTGTACAGTTACTAATGTGTAATTTGCAAACAAATTTGTGGTCTGGTGTTATAATATCTCAATTTAAAAAAAAGTTTACACAGTATAATCGGGTCTTTATACATAAAAAAAAAATATATTATTCCAAATTATGGATAAATGAAAGATGGAACAGAGAGAGTTTGGCTAATCTACATGAGAACAAAGCTAAACAATAAAGGTGGGGGGGGGTAATGTGAAAACAATGCATGACTTACGGGTAGTAAGGGTATGAATAGATGTCTCTTCTGCATGGAGAGAGAGAGAGAGAGAGAGAGACTAATTAGGCAAGTGAACAAGTTTCTTACTCAAAGATTTTAAGATAAATGTCTGTCTGAGCTGCACTGCAAAAATAAAACAAATTTTACACTTCAAATCTCATTCATGCCTTTGGTTTCATTTAAACATGATGCCCGGTTAGCGATGTCAAACATCATTGGTTCTAAATGTTGCCATAGTTGTCAAACCGTGTTCTGACACCACATTTAAATGAAATGAGATTTGAGAGCTGCGGCAGGGGGACAGAGATTTACAGTGAATTCTGACTTAAATTTCAGTCATTTCCTCACGAAAAGTATGGCGTCAGAGGAGTTCAAATATACAGCACAAGTCATACTGACTACATTAATGATACTTTTACAGCTTTATTTTATTTTATTTGTTTGGGAGTGGGGGAATTATTTGAGCTTGAGAGCCACAGTCACCAGCATGAAAAAGAACACACTGAAAAATCACAGGTTTGCATGAGAGGGAGTAAATTATCACAGAGTTTCAATACTGGGACGTACATTTGTGGCAAAGGCTGAATGTGTGAAAACACCTATTATATTCGCACAGGAAGAAAACCAACAGGTGCCTCTAAAACTCCTCAAACATGAGTCATGAAATTGCAGACCAGTGAAAAGAACTATTCACTAAGACATTGAATGACACATTTTTACATCTCATGAAACTCTCAATGGCAGTTAATAATGGAGGAGGTCATCAAGGTGACAGCATTTAAAAATCCTTATTTTTATTTTTTTCCACTGATCCATAAAATAAATGTTTTTACCAGAGCAAATGTGTGAACTAAGAGAGTGTTATTTAATGAAGTCTCTTGCAAGCAAAAGATTTGGGGTGAATTTCACTTTCAATGTGCCATCTGCTATAAATGGTAGTTTGGCTTGGGCAAGCCCAAATGTTTAAGTGAGTTTTTTTTCTGTTCAGCTTTCTTTTGACTGTCAAAACTAAACATCAGCTTATTTTGCCCTGTTCTTGCTGTCTTTGTTAGCAAACTGCTCCTTTTCAAAAGAAAGTACACCATCTGTTTTTGCACCACTTCTCACCACAGTCCTAGCTACAATTTTGGCTTAAATTACACACTTTGCTAGCAAAATCAACTAAATCAACTGGAGCTTAACCTCTGAATCCTTGAGACTTATCTCAAGTGAATATTCCAACAGAAAACACTTTATCAGGCATTAAATATACATATACTGAGAATACACTCATCAATATTTGTATTTGGAACTCCTACGTATTCGTGTGATTATCTAACCAGGCAATCGTGTGGCAGCAGTGCAACCAGTGAATGGCAGTGATAGAGGTCAACGGAGAATGGCCAGACTGGTTCGAGCTGAAAGAAAGGCTACGGTAACTCAGATAACCACTCTGTATAATTGTAGTGAGAAAAATATAATCTCAGAATGTACAATTGTAGTGCACAGAATAGTATCTCAGAATGCACATGCTGAGCAGATAATTCGGAAGTATGGCCTGAGCTTTCACTGTTACGCGGATGACACCCAGATTTATATCAGCTCTCAGCCTGATCTTAATTCTTCCTCTTCAAAACTTTCTGACTGTTTGTTGGAAATTAAAGCGTGGATGAAACTCAACTTTCTAAAACTAAACTGCTCCAAAACTGAAATCGTATTAATTGGTACTCCAATTAATGTCAATAAATGTAAGGATTTAAAAATTTCAATAGACAATACCCAATTGTCCTCTTCTGTCCAGGTGTGTAACTTGGGCATGATTTTTGATGCCCAGCTAACTTTTAATTCACATTTTAAAAACATAACTAAGGTTGCTTTTTTTCCATCTGAGGAACATTGCACGTATTAGACCATTTCTCTCTAGGCCTGATGCAGAGAGGCTTATCCATGCCTTCATCACATCAAGGCTTGATTATTGTAACTCTCTTTTTGCGGGTTTACCAGCAAATTCTATTAGGACGTTGAAATATATACAGAACTCTACCGTACGTGTTTTGACTCATACATCCTCATGCCATCACATTACACCCGTGCTCCAGCAACTGCATTGGCTTCCAGTTCAGCCACGTATTGACTATAAAATTCTGATTTTAACCTATAAAGCAGTACATGGGTTGGCTCCAGATTACATCTGTGATTTGGTTACTCCATCCATTCCCGCTCGCTCTCTCCGCTCTGCTGGCTCTCTCTCTCTGTGTCAGCCTCGTTGTAAATTAAAAACCATGGGGGGAAGGGCCTTTTCCTATAATGCGCCTAAGTAATGGAACACACTACCCTCATCTATTAGGGATGCTGCTTCTGTGGATTGTTTTAAGAAACTTCTAAACACATCTTTTTAGTCAAGTTTTGAATTTATAATTGTATTATTTTTTTACTTATGTATTTTTTCTTTTATGTATTTTTTTCTTTTTTTGATACTTCTATATATATTTTTATTCACATCTTTGATTATTTTGTTCTGTACATGCTGTAGCGCTTTGAGTCTGAGAAAGGCGCATTACAAATAAAATGTATTATTATTAGTATTATTATTATATATAAATCCCCTTGCAGCAGACCTAGACAAGTGATCCTGGGGAGGAGGAGGGTTTCAGAGAGAACACTATTGTATCATGCTACAGCTTATATGCAAACAAGTAATAATAGATATGTATTTAAGTTTAAATCAGTTATTTAAAAGTTAGACAAATAGAGAAAGTACGCAAGTTGATTGGGTAACAGATTACGGGCTCTATTTTCGTTCCAGTTTTCAGCACAGGGCTCTGTGCTCTGGACTACAACCATGCACTCAAACTCATCCAATTTTCGTGACCATGGGTAGAAGTGTTCGGACTGTCTGTGGGCATATGTGTGCAAAAAAGTTTGTGTATTCTAAAAAAATATATGGGAGGTGTATTTAAATGAAGTGGCACAAACCTTATTGGATATATTTGTGAGAAATAAGTAATTGCGCTTAAGACGTCTGAAAACCACATCTCTTATAAGTGCAAAGTCTAAACTCAGTATGTGCATTTGCATTTTGGGATTCCACCAGCAGGTGCTACTGTTTTGAATTACATGTCCCTGACAGTTACAATTAATACATGATGTTGTGCCTCGATAGAGCAATATGATGAAATATACTTACATTTGTTTTATTAATTAACAGCCTACATCCAATAGTCTACAAGGAATACCAGCTACAATGACATAAATTGATGCCTATGCATACAGTCCATTTACATTAGCTATCAACATCTTATCAATGGTCTTAATTTATTGCTTGCATGCACAATTTTGCTAGCCCACTTACTGCTATATTTACCGCATGCTTGCACAAAAATACCAAAACTTTTTGGCAATGCCCACTGATGCATGTATTACATATCGCATACCGCTGCACATAAGACATAGCATTAAAATAGTGGGAAAATAAACCCCAACATGTCAAAGGGCCAATCAACTTACACCATGTAGAGTTTCATGACTGAACTTATCACTTAGAATAATTTTATCACTTAGAATAATTGAAACCTTTAAAGTTTAAAGTCAATCTAGAATTGGATTTGAATCGCATGTGACAGTGGACACATGCTTACCCCTTCTTGATGACAATCACGATGGCTCCCAGCAGCAGGATGAGAACCACCAGTCCCCCCGCACAAGCCCCCAGGATCAGCCCCATGTCCTCCGCATGCTGGGAAACTTCCAGAGCATGCTTATGGTCCCTGCAGGCCACTGAGTGAGGAAAGAGGAAAAATGGTCATAAATCATTTAGCTGAAAGTCAGTAATACTGTACAGTTCACAAAAATAAGAATCTACTAAAAGATCTACTTGTGTTTTTTAAAGATTGAGCAAGTTTTATTACTATGTATTGTAATATTAGTCCATATGATTAAAAAAAGAGACTGAATATAATTCCGACTTGTGTTCACTTCGTAAGAAACTACATAGAAAGCATACCTTGATTATTTCATATGTCTTGATAATTAGAGTTTTATTGCATTGTAATTGCTTGTGTAATTATGTGTAATTATTTCAATAATTACAGTATAATTATTTGATAGAATAGCATTGCTAATTAGGGCTATGCAATACATTGCACAAAGATTATTCATTTAATATTATTAAAAATTGCATTTTGTTATTTATTGTGGTGTATTGTTATTGGTGCATATATATATATATATATATATATATATATATATATATAAAATGTATTTTAATTCTTTTTGAGTGTATATATTAGTATATACTGTACATACATGTATATATGTATGTAAATATTGCTGTTATACTATGTATTGTTATATTGGTGCATTTGATGAACAGTATTAAATATAATTCTTGTTTCCAAATAAATAAAAAAAAGTGTGAAAAGAAGGCCTTTTTTATGCCTTGAATTTTTATTTATTTTAATCGCATTGTAGTTGTTTGTGAAATTATGTACAATTATTTTGATTATTTTCATGGCAATAAAAGTAATGAACATTTGAAAATTAATAATATTTCCTAAATATACCGTACAGTGTATGTAGGTAACTGTTGTTGTCTATTACTATGTATGTGTTATTACATTTTAATAATTATACATTTGAAGGAAAATTATTATATTTTATTCTTCCTTTTGTTTATTTGGTGAGAAAAAAAACATATTTGATTATTAAACTTTTTGACATTTTTTTTTCATCATTTCAGTTAAATATATCAATATTAAGATGAATATCGTTGATAAGATACTGATAAACATACTGAGATATGTGTGTATTTTTAGCTATGTTGCCCTACAGAACCTTATATAGCACGTTATCTGAAGCAGCAGATGAGTATTATACGATTAGAACAGAGGCCAGGTGATGCTGGCTCACACTACATGTTAATCTGGTGAAGGTATCACAGGGGTTGGAGGGAGATGAAGAAACACTTTATCAGCATCAGGCAGCCCATGAACCAGCCATAGGGTAGGGAGCTCAACCCGGGGTGCCCTCAGAGAGACAGTAAATTGGACGTTGACAAAATGAGAACATATTTCTGTTTGGACTTGTTAAACACTACTAATTAATACTGGATGGACGTTCAAAATTTCAATTTAAACCCAATCTCATGGCGGTCATCAAAACTGCCTATTACTGCCATCACTGAAAATCTCCTTTTAAAAATGTGGTTTTGGCATACAAGCTTGCAAATTGCACATTTGCCATTCAGTAACTGAGATAATTCGAGATCTTTAATCATTGTGCGACTGACTTTGTTACAGAAACAAGACTTTATTTTGGACATCAAGTGGCGACCCAATCCTATATACCGTATATTACAACATGAACTATTAACATGAGATAGGAAGTTATTTTCTAAATAACTTGGTTGTTTTAATAATTTCGGCAGCTAATATTTCACTGCATTAAACAAATTGTGGTGAATGTAGTCTGGGTCACATTTTCTCTTACCATTCATAGATTTGTACATGGTTTTCATGGATGAGGCCATGTCACGCTACATGCCCATTTTGGCATCTGTCATATGACAGATAAATCAGTCAAAATATCATAGTTTGATTGGATACACGGCCTTTGACATCAACAACAACAACAAAATACAGGAAATGTAAGCGCAGCGTAGTTCTAGCGGGAAGACTAGCAGCTGTACATCATCGCACCATTAGCTGGGTAATTCCCAGCCAATCACATGTCAGCCGTTGCTTTAGAAGTCTGCTCACGAATTTATCCCATTGCTGTTTCAGTGTGCTAACACAGTAACCTCCACCACCCCACCACCACCAGTTGAGTCCCGTCCTGCACGGGGTAGGCTCCTCGTCCCTGCCTCTTATCTCCGGCAGGACATGACGGTTCCGAGTACAACTTCTTCGGACTGCCAGACGGGGCCTACGCCAAACAGAGACATTACTTTTCTGTTTTATATTCATCAAATAAATGTCATCTTAAATTTCACTCAAGTCTGCAAGTCTTTTTTTCTTGGTGGTTTTTTTTTTCAACCTTCTAAAAGCTGATAAGCCTATTTATATTGCTTTCCAAATTCTGCAAGATTATATGGTTAGTTGAATGTAATTAAATGCACTTAGTATCTTTTTCACCTGCTGTCTGCGACCCTATCAGAACTTTCATTTTTGGGTCACAACCCACAAAACGAGACGCATTTATCTAGAACAGTGTTTCTCAACTGGTGGGTTAATAGTGGGTCACAGGTGTGTTCTGATAAGGTGGAGGACAGCAAGGAAATAACATTGCCATGGCTCTCCCTCCTTTGAACATTTTCGCCAACCACCCAAGTGAAATTTCGGCAAATGTTGCAAAAGTCATCTCACGTTCAATGCTTTAAATGCACTAAATATGCTCCTCATCTGCAACACAATATTTTCATGGTGCAAGTAAAGCCTGGTTTCCATGAGTGTGTTGCGCCATTGATCTGCTCTATCCTACTATATCGCTGGAGCATGCGCGAGTCAAGCGGACTTCCCTCGGTGTCGCAGCGCAGATCACAAAAACTGATGCAACCCATTTGAATTCTACAGAGAATTTAAAGTGCTATGGAGGAATTCAAACCTCTCAAACAGTAGACAGACACAAATACTACAATTTAATATTATTATTATTTAGAAAGACAGCTACGATGAGCCATCCATGTCGTCCTGTGCCTAAATGGCATTGCACTGTAAATACAAGAGCAAGTACATTTAAGGGTTTTAAAGTCTGGACCTCCTAAACTTCTGAACAAAGTTCTCCGTCTGTGTAATACATGTTCTGTTTAAATGACGTTTGATATTAGGAAATAAACTGGATAATATGATTAGGATTAAATAAATAGGCTAATAAACTTGAAAAAGTGGGGAGAGAAAACTTCCTGAATCTAATTTAACTTAATACGTGACGTTATACTTGAAGACCACGAACAAAACATTGTAAGTTAAAAGAAAATGTGACCCAGGTGACATTAAATACAGGTATTTATTATTTATTACACGTTAAGTCGCCACTTGATGTCCAACATAAAATCTGGGTTGAAGTATACCCTGTTGAGAACCACTGGACTAGAACATAAAGTGCCACAGTAAAGGGCCTCATAATTCACCAAAACTCAGGTCTGTTGCCATCAAAGCATCCATTCCCCATTTAATCAGGTCTAATCAGGCAAGGCCAAAAGTTAGCCATTATTCTGCCCAGCTTTGAATGGAATTGCTTGCACATCCAGGAACAGACATGGCGACATTTCAGCGACCACAAAATTTGACTCAGGACAACCATTGAGTGTCCAGTGACGACAGCCGCGTGTTCTGGCCAAAAACTTGAGAAAGAATCAAACTGTGTTATGAACTGAAACTAACAGCCATTTTAAGTCTTCGTGTCTCCATTTTCTCTGCCTGTAAATGCAGTCAATTTTCAAACCGCTCAGGAGAACAGCATGCAATCGCGCGCTCTCTCTCTCGATTAATTTGAGCCCCTGCAGAGCTTCCAAAAGAAGAACTTGCCATTTTGAAAATCACAGAAATGGAAGTACCTCATTATACCATCTGCTAAGCAAACATTAATTACAACATCCTTGATCATCAGGATAAATAAATTCATAAATATCAGAATATGAGATGAATACAGCAGGTAGTGTTATTTCAATATTTAGCAATAATGAGCACAACACAACATTGCAGTTTGATTTTCGCTTCATGTATTTGTTAAGGTTTTTAATTACATCATACAGAAGAATATATGAACTAATTAACAAAATAATGAAGCAATTACCAGTCATTTCAAATAAATGAATTGCTCATTCAACTGGTAATATTACAGAGCAACAGCCTTGAACAATATCTGGAGGCTTCATTTGATCATATTCGTAAGCCTTTTGGCCATCGAGTTAGGCAGCTCACTAGGTTTTGGACTTGGTTTTCCTATCAACCAATTTCCTTCTTGCTTTTACTCATTTTCTCTTTTCCATCAGTCTACAGTATTTTTGTTTTATTAGCTCAGTGAGCTGAACTTGAATGAAAATGTGTATGTAATATTTTGATTACAATACCGTGTGGATCGTGCTCAACTATCACCGCACGCATTCAGAGAGTGTGCCACGTAAAGATAAAAAATACAGCTTGATCTGTTGATAAAGTGTGAGTGAGACCGCAGAAGAGACATTTGGTTAGCGTTGATGTATACGCTCTATCAACGAGACATGCCCTCGAGCATGTAAACACTAGTGCAGATAAAGAATGAATTACCTTTACGAGCGATCCGAATGCAGTTGATCCGGGTCTCCTGAGGACAAAAGAGAAAGAGGATGTAAGCTATCAGGGCAATCTGAGAGTGAGAGAAATGTGGGTGTATGTGATTTATGTGATAATATGAATAATATCCCCGCAAGCACACAGAAATAAATTAAAACACTTGCTTTGATGACATTTACTAGCAAATGAATGGAAATGTCAGCATGACATTATGGCTCTGTTCTTGCTATTTACAGTATACTTGAAAAGCAGCTTCACAAGAAACAAGATACTTATAGGTAAACTACAGTAAATCTACTCCATTCAAAAAGTAGTTAGCTACATACATGTTGCTACACTAACTATATTGAAGCTATTTAAAGATAATATGTTTAGATATGTACAATGCAATGACTGCAGAACTCAATAATATGGATAGTTATATATTTAATAAGGGTGATGTTCCCTTACAAAAATTAACCATTGTTGTACAACTACAGTAACTACAGTTAAACCATGATGTTTTTACTAAAACCATAGTAACCACAAAATTAACCATGGTTACTACATTCAAGTTTACTGCAATATTACGATAATACAACCATTGTTCATTTTCACAAGGGCTTAAGAAATAGGGCGACAACATTAAATTGAACATACATTTGAAATCCAAAGTCCTTTTAAGGTTGTCAAGGCTCAAGTGAATAATTTATGTGATTCATTCGAAAGAGCCAACTCACTGAAATGAATCAGTGTTCCTGAAGCTAAATATAAGGTAATCGTTCATTTGCATGAATTGACTGAAATAACTAAATGATTCAGATCTCACCACACTCCTTGAGAGAGAGAGAGAGAGAGCGAGAGAGAGAGAGAGAGAGAGAGAGAGAGAGAGAGTACGGTTTAGGTGAACACAATTAATGCATTCACAACACAATGTCACAACTGTAGCGGTTTGTTACGTTACATAGCTTCACGTTGGGAAATCTTGCTCATTACTATAAAAGCTACATTGTTGTAAAAATGGCAGAACTCCAATCACTCTACTGAAAAATGTTGTTAGTAGCATCGCTTCTTTTAGTTAACTACTTCCCAGCACTGCTACATGGTTAGATTGCCTTCTAAGGGAGCATATTTGGAAAGCTCTACGTATGCCACATCAATAGTGCTCTTTATGTGAAGAGCAAGGGAGACTCGACTTACAAATTGATTTAACCCTACTATTGTCTTAAGAAACTGCACCCTCCTTTTGTCCTTCGGGTCATTTTGACCCGTATTGAAAACCGTTAAAAATACATAAATTCTTGACTAGTGTACAACGGCACTAAAGACCCAAAATTTATTTGTAAAATAATAATAATTAAAAAGATTAATGGTAAAAATGGTAAATGGTCTGCACTTATATAGCGCCTTTTTAACCTTAACGGTATTCAAAGCGCTTTACACTGTGACTCATTCACCCATTCACACACACATTCATACACCATTGGCGCTAGCCTGCCATTGGGAGCAACTTGGGGTTCAGTGTCTTGCCCAAGGACACTTCGGCATGTGGAATCGTGTGGGCTTCGAACCACCAACCCTGCTATTAGTGGCTGACCCGCTCTACCAACTGAGCCACAGCCGCCCCTAAACTTGTCAAACATTAGTTTAGGATGTCTCAATTTAAATTTATTTAAATCACTTTTGGCATTTTAAACTATCTTAACTACATTACAACAATGTCTGATTGATTCTGCTTGTAGAAAATCAACCGTGTACATGTTAGATTTACAATATTAGCACATGCCTATTTCACAAATGAATCATGTGCTTTTCCAGCAGTCAAAATGGGCAATCTTTGCACATCCATTGCAACAAATCCATTCCTTCCATTCAAATCCATTTTTCTGTTGCTGTGTCAATGAGGTTAAATTTATGTTCAGTTAAATTGTGTCGCTCTATTTGTTAAAAGCTTATGAAAATTAACCATGGTTTTATTATAGTAATATTGCACTAAACATGATTGTAGTAGCAATAGTAAATTTGGTGGTTATTGTGGTTTTGCTACAAATATCACGGTTAAAATCCCCCCCCCCCCCATATATTTATTGGTATTTGTTTAAACATCTAAAGTAACAATGCAGAGCATATTAAGAACATCTCCCACCATCCTGCCCTGGATTAAATACATAAATAATTAAAATCAATCAGTGCTCATTCTTGTAAATCACAGTTCAAAGTTATCACCATTATCATTTGACCATTTACTGCTTTTCCAAAGTCACTATTTGTTCTGCTGGAAAACAATCTATCTTCATGGTATGCTAAACAACCTCAGCACACAGAAGATGATCGGTCATCTAATGTTGTCTAGTCCATCTGTATGCAATATTGTAAAAATAAGTCCAAATCTTGTAGAAGTCTTTTAACTTCCCTCTAACTACACATCAACTTTTCCATGGTAAGGTTACAGATAATTTCTTTGACCCATTGGGAAGAGGAGGGGCTTTGGATATATTTCCATTTTAGTGCAATAACATGCTTGGCCTGTAGCAAACTAAAATCTACTTTATTAGCTTGTGTTTTCTTGCATTTACCACCATATTTACAGGGTATATATGAAGTAAACATAATTTGGCATCTGGAGGAACATTCACAAACCAGCATAAGAACCTCCTTTCTTCTTTGCTTTTTGTACAGCTGTCAGGGATTTTAGGATTAAACCTATGTAGTTTGACAGGGGTAATGTATGTCCTAAAGAGCCATTTGTATTGCAATAGTTTGCACCTGGTATTAATGCTATGAGTTTAGGCAAGGATACATGATTCTTCCCATTCTTCTCTAGAAATATCTACCTGAAAATCATTCTTACATGCTGATAAGTAAGCTAAAGAATGTTCTTTTGATCCCTCTAGAAGTATATTATAAAGCAAGGATAAATTGCCTCTGTCATGTAAGTGCTTTAAAGTGTGGTTTATTATGGTTGATAGTGGGGTCCTGAATAAGTTTTCATTTGAGAGTATATACAACTCCTGATCTGTAGATATCTAAAAAAGTGTTTCTGAGGGAGGTCATATTTTTTCAACAACTGTTGAAATTACATCAGTATACCATCCTCGTACAAATCTTTTACTTGACATATTCCTTTATACATCCAATTTTAAAATCCAATTTCACCTCTCCCAGGTACAAAATGTGTATTGCCCAAAGTTGGTGAGAAACCAGACAATGTTATTACTTCATTTAAATATCATGACGTGAATAAAGCTACGTCTGTAATGAAATCATTATTCTGTTTTTTTCTACATCAATCCATTCTGGGAGGTCTATTGAATAATAGAGTTTTATATTTGGCACTCTAAACCCGATCATACGGTAGGTACAGTATGGACAAGCGTTGCCGAGGAAGTTAATTATTCCATATAAACCTCTTAAATATTTTCTTGAGGGCAGAAAAGAAGGTGACTGGTAGTGGGAGTGGGATTGACTGAAAAATATATAAATATTTAGGTAAAATTGACATCTTAATAATTTTTATAATTTCTTTCTGCAATTTCTCATATTAATCATTATCTTGATCCCTAAATATGTGAATCCTTCAGGAGCATTAGCAATAGTTTATGAGTCAAAGAGGGTTTTTCTCTCATCCCCATTTAGTAACAAGACACTCTTGTTGTTATTAGTTTTATAGTCTGAGAATTCTCCAAATGTTTTAGTATATTGTTATGTGCCTGAATAGAAGTTAGTATATTTGTAAAAAATGCTACAATATAATCTGCGAATAGAGGTAAGCGATGTCCCCTCTCACCTTCTATTATGCCTTTCATTTCTGAAATGTTTCGAATTGCCATTGCAAGGGGTTCTACTGCAAATAGCAATAATGAGGGAGACATTGGACATCCTTGACATGTACCTCTACCTAGACCGATAGGTTTTGAAATATGGTTATTTGAATTGACTTCTTCCTGTGGATCATTACACAATAACTTGAGCCATTTAAGATACCCATCACCCAGTCCAAATCTTAGAAGCGTCTCAAAGAGATACCCCATTCAAGCCTGTCAAATGCTTTTTCAGCATCTAATGAGGATTACATGGTCTTTAGCATTTCGTGTTTTATACAATATTTTCAAAACTCTTCATGTGTTATGGAAGGTCTGCCTTCACAGCACAAACCCATTTTGATGGGTTGGTTCGGTATATATGTTTCCATTTTCTTAGCTAAGGCCTTACAAAGTATTTTGGTGCCACAAGACATTAAAGATATTGGCCTATAAGATGACATTTCAGTGGGGGCTTTTCCCAGTTTTAATTTAAGAGATATTAGTGCTGATTTTAATGAAAGAGTTAATATTCCTTTTCTAATGGCTCATTAAACATTTCAAATAGATGTGGCACAAGCTTTCCTGAAAACGTTTTATAGATTTCTACTGGCAGGCCGTCTGGTCCAGGAGCTTTTCCGCTACTCATACTCTGTTGTGCCTCTAGCAATACTTCAGTGCACACATTTCTCTCTAGGTTACATCTTGCCTCCTCTGATAGTTTAGGAAATTGTAGTTTCTCTAAAAAAATGTTTGCCTTTCTTAAATATCGGGTATTCAGACTTGTACAGGTTTTCACAATAAAGTCATTATTTATTTCCATTGTAACGACAATGTTTTTCCCATTCTCTAATGTGACTGAATTAATAGCTCTATCTGTTTGTATCTTTTTAATTCTCCATGCAAGTAGCTTTCCTGTTTTTTCTCCCTGATCATAATATGATTACTTTAACCACATTTATTATTATTATTATTATTAGCAATTTTACTGCTAGTTAATTAATTATATTGGGCTTTTAGTAGAAGAATTTCTTGTTGATTTAAAGGGTTATTGCTGCTAAAGAGTTGTGCTAAATACCTTGATTTCCCAATTGTCCATAATGTGTTTTGGATTATCTTATATAGCTTATTATCTCACATCTAATATAAGCTTTGAAGGCCTCCCATTTTACTGAGGTACTTGTCTGATTTGTATTTGTAAGGAAATAGTCATCTAATTTACTATCCCAAAAAATCAGGGTTTTGGTGCCATCTTGCTTGAAACCGAAATCTAAAAGCGGAGGAGACAAGATTGTTCATCTGCATTGTAAGTGTGTTTGAGGCATGGTCAGACAATATGATACTATCTTTCCACAATTAAAATCTCCTCCAGTTATATATTGTCTGGGGTATGATGATATTGTAAGCATCTTTTAGTGACCCTGCTAGTATCATCCTTTGACAAATTTGTTTCCTGTGCAAAGACTATATTGGATTTCATTTGTTTAATCCTACCCAATATTTGTTTAAATTTTAACAGTTTATTCAATTCTCTTATATTCCAGCTACAGATCTTCATCTCAGACCTATTAATCATTTACTGTGTTATATTGTTATTGACATGTAGATATGGCTGTGTCTGACTGTGTAAAAAAAAATCAAACCCAAAGTGAAACCAATCATGTATTTCCCCAAAAGAAAAGCATGAATAAACCCCCAGGAACAAGCTTTGGCTATGAAAAACGTTTAATCCACATGATATGGAGCAACAATTTGTGAGCCTTCATTCATTATTCTCCCATTGGCTCGCTAATAAATGAAGGAAACCGGACCACAGACCTTATCAACCCAAACCCCCACTCATAAAAGTGCATTTCAGCCACTTACATATTTGTCCATGTATATGTATTTTTTTCCTTTTTAAATGGCAAAGTGTTCTGTAGTGCTATCGTGGTTTAGCTACTCCAGATCCATGTTTTTGCACATAATAGAGCATTGTAATAATTTGTAGAATTTTACCTTTGCCTCTTTTAAACATGAAAAATTAAGACCTGTTAAGTTGTCCTCAGTTGTCCACATGCTGATGCATATACAGTGGCGTGCACTGCCCGAATGAAGTCCTCTGCCTCTGGAACGAACATGAAGATTCGGTGCTGGCCGGCCTGTGTAACTATCAGGTGCACTTGGTGGAGCATGCCATAGCGCTTATCCATGTCCCTGAGTTGGGATTTTACTCCATCGAATTGTCGCTAACGCTGACAAAACTTTTCTCTTTTCTGCCTCTCCAATTCTTTTAGAGTGTGTCAGTAAATCAGTTTTGATGCTGTTTACAACTTCCAGCCTATTGGTGGATTGTTTTGAGAGATCAGCCCTCAGCGCATGAATATCATTATTTGTTGCTTTGTTAGCTTCGCACTGTACCTCAGCCACCTGTTTGCTAGCCGGGGCTGAGTTATCACCCATCAGTCTGCACAGGTGACTTTAGTGGTTTTTGTTGGCATATCTTCTTGTAGGTCTTTTCCTGTGGCTTTCAAACAATTGTACACAAGTTTTTGCTCATTCACAGACACTTAGCGATGAGCCCAAGCCATGCGACTTATCAGATATGTTTCCACTATTGCTATGTATTGTTCCTTCATGGTACACACTAGACTTAACATGCCACCAGTTACAAGTAGAGACCCACAGGGACAATTACAGTCATCACTAAAACCAATACAATTCCCATTATAACCATTAAAATCATTATGGTTTTTGTGAGGGTTGTTTTTTTTTTTCAGCGGGGGTATCTTATCTTTTAGAACAGTCATCTCAGTTGGTTTGTGCCTATGATCCTTAAAATGCTGTCTACCTAGGCAGCTCACTAGTTTACAGAATAGAGCCTAATCCCAATTCAACATTAATAAAACACATTGATTGTGCTATGTTTACTCAACTTATCCACACTAAAACTGCATTTTCCACTACAGAAATGGAGAATTTTGGAAACACTCTAGCAATGCATACTTTCGAAAACGATGATGTTAAGAAAGTGAAAAACTACTGTTTGGCCTAAGAGTCCAATCCACCCCATTCATCTGCACCCACTATAACACACATTTGATATGATCAAATTAAGAGTTACAGATGCAAATTGTGGCTTTATGGGGCAATTATGCAAATGCACCCACCTAGATTGAAGTCAAGACCTTTTTTCCCCAACGGCTGTTAAATTGCATTGAAAAACAGCTTCAAGTTGCCTCCTCTTCTTTCACCCAACTTTCAGCAGGGCAGGGTGACATATTTACCACCATATTCTAACGTGTCATTAAAATACGTGTCGCGCTGCTCTCTGTCGGGTTAGTGGGGCTGAGGAGGGGGCTTCTGGAGGGGCACTGAATGACAGCAGGGAAATGAATTGCTGTGAGATTATATGATATGCAGGTCACACTACATATTGGTTTACAAGGTCTGTTAAAGGGGGTAATGCCAAGTTCACCACCATCCAATATGGTCAATACTCAGAATGAAAATGTATCAGCTTGTCACATCCACAAATGACTGTTATGTGTAATGATGAATGGGAGCACTGAACAGCCATTACATTCATAATTAAAAATATGTCTGTAGAAATGAGCGGAGAGTAGCCATGCAAACTCATTGACTCAATATATGCATTGCTATGCAGTTGGTAAGGTGCTCAGAGGGGTTTTAGAGACATTAAATGCTCTAAAAAAGGGAGTTGTGGGCGGTTGCTTAGGTGTTGCCATGTGGTTGCACATTCAAATGAGTAATTATGCTTCCAATTCAGACCAAGTCTAATAGAGCGATCCATAAACCTCCACCTAATCATCAAAAATAATTGTCAAAATAAAAAGCATCAGCTGAGCATTCAGCGTAGCTTGTGTTAAAAAGATGTATTCACATTTATCAACCTGAATGATAAACAATCAAATATACAATAATCTGTATGAATTTGACTCATCTTGTACCACAAAACTCATTTTTAATGGTGAGTGCCAGACATTGACTGGTAAATGCTAATGTTTGTGACCTATTAAGCATTCATTACTGCCCAATAGAGGAGTGCATATCTGCACAATCTTATTAATGGATACAATGTTAACTTTGAGTGAACATGAAAGTAAGTGTGTTAGTTTTTGTGGTCTAAATCAATAGCCTCACCTGTATACCATAGGAACACTAAGGAGTCATTTCTGTGACTAGAAGACAGAATCTGACTCTATAGGGCTCATTAAAATGACAACTGATGATCAAATGCTTGTCTAAGCTGTACTTTTTTAGAAGCTCTCATGTACCGCAGTCTGGATCGCTATATAGCACGAGGATACATCAAACCCAAGCACCACAACAAGTAATAACCAGCACCTTAACAGAAGATGTATTAGATGTTGTGATCAACTGATTTGTCTGCTTAAACAGCTTTCAAAGATTGCTAAAGAAGCCTACATCTTCAGTGAATACCAGTTATCATTACACAGATCTCTGAAATATGTACTTGATTTTGATTGGTCAATTGAAATATTCAGTAATATACTGTATATATACATATATACATACATATATATATATATAATTTTTATTACTGAATTTTTGACATATATATATATATATATACATTTAAATAATCCATGCTAAACATGTCATGTCCATTTATGTACAGGTATTTACATTATTTGTAATAGGCAGGATAATATACAATCAGCTGGTCATTATGCAAGAGATAATGTACATTCAGCAATCCATTATTGCAAAATAAACCCTAACAGGGTGGTCAGGACCCCGAAGCGGATCGGAGGGCTCTTGTATAACGGTTTATTTTGAGATAATGACCAACTGACTGAGCATTGTCCTGCTTATTACTCGGCTACTTACCAAATATGTCAATAAATGGACATGAAACATCGATTTGAGTTGAAATAATTTTATAAGCTTGCTTGTAGTGATTGCAGAGTATTGTCAGAAGTAGGAAAGGTGGCTAGCAATACCCGGATGACAAGTCTGATTTCACTTTATTGCCATCAGTCTGACCGCTGGATGGTGCAATTGACCAAGTATTCCAAAGCGATGTGTAATAACGCAAAATAAACCCATTCAGTGAAACAAGATAATCCTGTTCAACATGTCATGGTGTTCATTAATCTTTTTGGAAAACATGATGGAGGGATTTCTTATATTACTACCTTTCATTTCATAGCTAATTGTACTTGTTCATTTTGATTAATTAAAGAAGCAAAACATTTATTACAGTTGTCCCTATCTACAGGTTTCCTCATTTGCTGACTGGGTTTCCCAGTTCTTCCCCAGAAATAACAAAACATTTTAAATTTCAATCCTGTTAATTTGAGTAAATCTGTCTGTCTCTTACAAACTTTAAATCCTCTAAGAAAAGAGTCTTAACCCTCTGGGGTCGGCAAACACGCCAGCGCGTTTTGCTGTTTTTTTTTCACATAGCAGCAACATAGACTTAAAATACTCCGTCATTTATGGTCATATAAATACAATCAATACATGATTATAAACTATAGAGGGTCTTCTTTTTTTGTGTACACTCATATTAACATCAAAACCTTGTGTTTTTTTTAAATAAATAAAATAAAAAGGGTGAGCTTTCAGCAGTCTCTGTGTTCACGATCATATTTCAGAAACACGTCACTAAAATTAACTTAAACTCCGCGAATTCTTCTCACACAAACATGAAACATATGTCTAAAGAAAGATTAAAATGTCTACTTTTAAATAAAACAATTCAAATTTAAAACAAATATACTCCTGCAATGCAATCTGTATGAAACAAAGCGATGTACGGTTTTCCTGGCTCAGCTTCATTATCTGTAATGTGATCCCACCCACCAGCAGAGCGCGCCATTCATACGCTAATGTGCTGAGGCCATCAAGGGAAAAGTACACGCCCCCGACTGCGAGATTTGATGTAAACACAACACAACTAAACTTTTCTGCGTGCTTGTAATGATACTCCTGGATGTAAGGATGAGTTAACAGAAGAAGAGCAGGACTCCGATGAACGTTTGTATTTTGAAGAGAGACTTGATCCAGCAGAGGATACAATTTCAGACGAGTAAGTCATTTAGTTTTCATTAGCTGACATGCTATTTTATATAAACATGTACATATTTTACTAGTGGGACTGTTTCCAGACAGGATTCAAAGTTTGACATTTGACATTCAAAGTATTGACATGTCCTAATAGGCAAGTTTTAGTTACATGTAAATGTTGTTATTTACATTGTATGCTGTATGATATAAATATGATATGTAATATGATATAAAAATAATATGAATGTTAGATTATATTTTAATGTGTTTATGCTGCCTCATTATCATCAACAAAGCTTGTGCTTGCAAATATGTGTTCAGGTTAAATGAGTAAAATGCACTTTAAATATGCCCATATTAGAAAATCAGCATATTATCATATGTATTTTGGATCAAATAAATGCAGTCTTGGTGAGCAGAAGAGACTTCTTTTAATGGTAGTGTAGGTCTAAAATTAAGTAAAGTCTTTATGTAAAGAAAATGTATAGTCAGATTACTTCTTTTAACTTAAAACTTGATTTTGATCATTAAATCTCCTCACATTAATTCTCTCTTTGTCACATTCCTCATTGATAGGCCCAGAGGAGTGGTCTTTGTGTCCTTAGGTGTGAATCACATAAATATTCATGATAGTTCACGCCTCCTCGCATATTACCATTCAGCACTAAAAGTGTCTTACAAAAGTTAAATTACTATATTGTTTTGTATGAATCAGGATGGTTTTCACATACTTTTGTAGCAAAAACTCTAGACTACAAAATCCAGTTCTCAAAAGTCTTGTGGACAAATGTTTAGTAACATTTTTTCAAAAACCACGCATAAACGTTATTTTCTCAAAAATACAAACCTGTACACACATGTTGTTCACATATTATTGTAGCCCAGTTTGTGCTGAATTCAGTGTTATCAGACTTTAGCCATTAATATTTTTTTAAGCAACTGAAAAAAACACAAATGTCAAGGCATGTCAAAACTTCTCCAGGGCCCAAAACACCCTCAGACCCCAGATGAGTTAAAAGTAAGGAGACATTTTCCATGAGAGTGTGCATTATTTTAGCCAGGTCTGATGAGTAGATCAAGGCTGATGGACTAGGTATTGATACTTGATAAATTTGCTTAATCTAGAAGAAGTAGCAATAACACCTAATCCTAGCTACTAAGCTGCTTTGTAGAATATTTTAGAGTGTTATCCATGTCAAGATGTTTAAATAAAAGCAAACATTCAAAATGTATGAGAATGGGAGACACGCCAACCAATGAGGGTGAAGAGAACCACCAAAGATTACTCAATAAGAAAGAAAGAAAAAAGAAAAATATATATATATATAAGAAATATAGCATCAAGAAAAACATGGGGTAAAAGTAAGTTCACGCAACGCTAGACGTGCTCTTGTGATAATGTCTCAAGTAAGATAATTAAAGAAGAAATCATCTGATAAGTTAAAAGAAAAGCAGAACTGCTGAATGAGTTGCCTCGGAACAAGTCTGAGAGTTGAATAGCTATGAGAATGAGACTTGACCTGAAAGCATGCTTAAAGAAAAAGAGAGATGATAACCCATGCTACTGTTGAAACCGTTTGAAAGGAACTGAGAAACTAAAGACACTACTAAGACACAACTAAGCAAGAAAGGGAATGTACTTGAGTAGAGCCTGTTCACAGACTGAGAGGTTTATAGTAAATGGATTGTCAAAGTGGCAATCAAGTCTAAATTGTCATTACGTTATGACTGCCACTAGAGGAAAGGAAATAGTGACTAAAATTCCTCAGGGGACTGCATGAAGTCCTGAACACATTGATAAATTGTTAGCAGTTACGAAGCATCATAAGGCCAATGTGATTAACACGGGAGAAGATTTAGATTGATGTACAGAAGCTTTTCCGAAGGAGATGCACACGGTACACAGCTAAGACGCTGGTGAGAGACATCACACAAACAATGTGTTTGAGTGGGGCATAGCATTGTGCCAGGACATATATCCTAGCCCCACCTGTGCCAAGTTTAAAGGATTAAAGACACCAAATACAAATGGAACCCAAGTAAAAACAACGTGACAGGGGTTTATTGGTTAGTTGTGATCGCTCACCCCTCTGAAGTTACTGGATGCCTGGAAGTAGATGAGGTAGCTCTTGCTGGGGTCCAGAGGAGTGTTCCAGTAGCCGTTGTAGGTGTGGTTGTCACCGACGGTGAAGGGAGTGGCCTCAGGTAAGCTGCTGGGCTGGAGTTCAGCGGTGTAGTAATGAGAAGGTGCGCCACTCGCTCCTCCACCTCCTCCTTGCGCATCCGCATGAGAGGACAGCGCAGGGAAACACTCCATGTGACCCAATTCCCTCCTCCTCACCTGTCTGGAGCTGTCCTCCTCCACCACAACCACATGATACGTGCTGCACAGAGAGACATGAGGCCTTTGACCCACTCAACTGTACACAATGCTCGAAATTCTGATTGGTTGAGCTATGTTTAAAGTTGTTATGAAACAGCCGTTACACCAAGACAACAGATCAGATGAATTCTCTATAGATGAAGTTACTGTTCACAAACAAATGCTGCGCTTTGGAACTTTTTGGGGTTTTGGGGTTGAAACAGGGCATTTCCAAAAGATTATCAGAGATTTGAGCTTCTTTAAATTTCTATTAGGACTGTGAAACTCTAATAATGCGTTTTGTATAGTGGAATATTTCCAGCTAAACACATACGAACACTGAAGAACGGAAAATCAAGCTTATGCGAATACATTTTGTATGACACTGCGTACGAGAGGACGCATAGACCAATAGACGATCGAAACGTCACAAACTGACCTCTTGGCTCAATTCAAGGGATACTTATTTCAAAGCTGCGTGTTTTATTTTTATCCCCTTTTCTCCCAATTTGGAATGCCCAATTCCGCTACTTCGTAGGTCCCGTGGTGGCGTGGTTACTCACCACAATCCGGGTGGCAGAGGACCACTTTCAGCTTCTGAGAGCTGAAAGAAGCGGATTCGTCAATCCGCGCATTTTATCACGTGGCTCGCTGTGTATGACACCGTGGAGACTCACAGCATGTGGAGACTCATGCTACTCTCCGTGATCCACACACAATTCACCACACGCCCTACTGAGAGCGAGAACCACTAATCGCGACCACAAAGAGGTTACCCCATGTGAATCTACCCTCCCTAGCAACCGGGCCAATTTGGTTGCTTACGAGACCTGGCTGGAGTCACTCAGCACGTCCTGGATTCGAACTTGTGACCCCAGGGGTGGTAGTCAGCGTCAATACTCGCTGAGCTACCCAGGCCCCCAAACCAGCATGTTTTTATTTTTCTGGAAAAGGAGTTGACAATATATGTTTACATTTTGAAAATATTATTACTTATTTGTTATTTGTGAACTGTTATATACTAAAACTAGAATCTCTATTGTGTGATTTCATATCCTGGTCTATTGCTCTGTCTGAAAAAAATATGTTTGCTCAAAGCCTAGTGAGACCACCCCTTAGAAATTCTAGTCAATTCTTCACAAAAAGATTTTGTATGGCTTCAGAAGACTTTGAATATATTGCACAAGTTGTATGGACTACTTTTATCCTCATGCGAGCTGACTGACTGAATGAATCCATTTATTTTTCATGTCAGCGTGCTGATAAACATGAAGTCCACATATATTGAAATTAGGATTTTTAATAATATTCAACATTAACACATCTGTAGGTCAATTTGCTTCATTTTAGTACAAATGGTGTTATTGATTTATTTTGTAATAACTGTATAATAGGGATCTATTCATTAACATTAGGATGCATTTCTATATATATACTGTGCTTTTTCACATTGAGAATAAATGTGTTCATGCAAAAGCTGAAAAATGTTGCTTTTATGATGAAAATATGGGGCATTTCATACTGTCCAGACAGCACACTAGAGGTTAAGTCATTCACTAAATAGAGAGCAAAGGTGCATCCTATTGTTCTCTATGCAGTTAAGTGTATTCACTCCTAAAATCTGATCAAAAGTTCAGTTTCAGATTGCAGATGATGTTTGGATCACTCAACATGTTTGACAGACATGGGACAATGATCATCAGTACATAGATTCACCATTTATAAAGTATTGTTTTATTTTAACATGGTTGACAGTGATTGGATGATGCTGGTCATTACTTTTAATCAGAATTATTAATTCAGCTTCATAGAAAATCAGCTGTAATGTTTATAACATCACAAAAACATGAGTAACCAACACTCCTGGACACATAATAAACTATTTGATGAATAAAATCTGACTTTCTGTAGCTTGATATTACTTCAAATTTCACAGCTTAGTCCCGCTGTCCACATATGTGGACATACATTTTTAGGAAAATTTTTATTAGTATTTTTTGAATACTAATTGACGCTGAAATGTATTTTCTTTTGTGATGCATGGAAGAAAACGTCAGGTGAGTAAATGATGATGATCAGGGAAACATAGTTATAGTACAATGAATCTGTCAACTTAAGCTGCAAAAGAAGTTCTCTACATGTCATTGGTTCATGTATGTGGGATATGTTACCTAACAGGCGCTCCTCTCCCCAGGGCTGGACGCAGCAGTACAGTGATGGTGCTCTCTGATTCACTCAAAGGAGAGGGGACGTCGTCATAATCAAACGCCGGCGCTAATTCAGAAGAATAACAAAAAGTGGGAACAGACAGAATGAAGACATTTTAAAACATACTGAATCTCACAGTCACACACACACACACACACACACACACACACACACACACACACACACACACACACACACACACACACATGGAAAAAGGAGTCACGTTTTGGTATGTTTCTCAACCAAAGCGCTTCAGAGGATATTAAATAAAACATTCAAGTCGTATGATTTACCTTGATCCTGACATTATGGATTACATTCATGCTGCCTCCTGTTTGGAGCTTAAAAGTTTTGGACCCCATTGACTTGCATAGTAAGAACAAAAAGTGCTTATCTATTTTTTGAAAAATGAAAATATTCACACTGGTTTAAAAGGACATGATGATAGAATTATCATTTTTGGGAGAATCTTTCCTTTAATGGAAACTTTTTTGAAAGGGAGTGTTGAGATAACGCTCAATGTTTGGTCAGAACAACCAAAGAGACCAAGACTGATCAGCTGCTATTTAATTATTGCTGAGTAACTACTGTAACTACTAACTACTGAGTCACTGAATGCAAAGCCTAGGAACATCACCACAATCCTGTCATTTCATTTTGTGGATCAAAAGAGTTCCCAGTCGTGTTTACAATTCTCCCCTCAGTTTACACTGTTCTCCCCATAGTTTGTCCACCTAAGCCTGGTAAACCTTGGTATCAATATTTCTGCTGTTCAACGAGTCAATTTCGCCAAAAGAGTTGCTTTTGCCTCACTGTGATGAAGTCTAAATGAAGTCCAAATAAAGTCTGAATAAATCCTAAAGCAATGAAAAGGCCCTTGCAGGCATCTAATATTCATTTGAGTGATAAAACCAAAGCTCATCTCGCTTCTAGTGGAATTTTAATGAAATACTTAACACGCAGCAATAGCCAGCAAAAAGCCAGCAAAGACTTCTATTTATAGTATTTTAAAGATATGCTATTGATTTCAGCATCACTAACATTTAAATTAAACTAAAACTCTGTTACGATTTACTCCGTGCAACACAAAAGCAGATGTTTTGTAGAATGTATGCTGCTATTTTCCATATAATGAAAGTAGAGTATACAGAGGCAAGAGTTTGACAAATGTAATGACAAAAATACTGTAATACTGCTAGAAAATTAATCCATATTGGATTACATTTTTGGACTTGTGGGCCATTTTCCAAGTGTTTTGAAGGCTTTGTGTGAGGAACAGACCAAAATACAAATCTTAATTATTTGAAAATCTTCAAACTTGGCACCTCAAAACGAGTCACACCAGCTGTCAATGATGTCAAACGACATTGGTCAAACACTCATGTGTAACGTGACTGACTGCAGCATGACAGGTTTAAATATGTGCAAGTGTACATGAGATTTGAGAGCTAAATGGAAAAGAACAGTGTGAGCATTCTGCTAACTATCTTTGTTTATGTTCCATGCATTTACATTTACATTTATGCATTTTGCAGACGCTTTTATCCAAAGTGACTTACAGAGCCCTTATTACAGGGACAATCCCCCCGGGTGAACCTGGAGTTAAGTGCCTTGCTCAAGGACACAATGGTGGCAGCTGTGGGGATTGAACCAGTGACCTTCTGATTACCAGTTTACCAGTTATGTGGTTTAGACCACTACACCACCACCACTCTCTCATGCAGGACCACAGTCAGACACGTTTGGATAAGCATGCGGTGTAAACGATGGACGAATCATTCCTTGTTTCCACACATTTTTCCCTTACCTGAGATGTTGGTGGTGATTTCGGTGAGGGCGGTCTGGCCGAAGCCCTTGGCGGTGCGGGCGCGAATGGACACCAGGTATGTGGTTCCTGGGTGAAGGCCAGAGAACATGTGATATGTCTCGTTCTTCAGTTTGGAGACAGTGCGGCGTGGACCAGGAACATTGATGCCGGGGTCTGATGACTCAATGCTCTGATAGCTGATCTAAAAATGGAAAAAACACAGTGAGCTCAGAGGAAATGATGTCATAATACTGTGTAAATGAAAGCTGAACGTTTACCCATTGTTTGAAAATCTAGTGGGCTGCCTCTATAGGCAGTGTATTTGAAGGCACTATAAAGAAGGTGCATTCCCGACACAAAGAAACAACTCCAGAATGCATTGAACTGTTTACTTTCTAAAAAGATTTGACTGTTGCCTTGCCTGTGCAAATAAACTACAATAAAACTTAGATTTAATTACATTTTATGGGGAATCATTTCAGTTGTGTCTCTCTGCACCCCACAAGATCTGTCACCTTATACGCTGCATTTTAAAAATATGTATTTTAATAAAACGTTAGCACAGCAAATCCACCACTGAGACATTATTATCAAATCTATCAATAGAACTTAGTCCATCAACAACAACTTACAATACAACAACACGTCGCTTCCTACTAACGCAAACAGAGTATTACATGTGTATATTCTGACAGCCGAGGTAATTGAAGTGGGCGGAGGTGATGAAATGTATAACCATTGTAAAGCACTTAAACACAATTGCCCCATCTGACAGACACCACAAGGCAAAGAAGCAATTATAAAGTTTGTCTCTGGTTTAATTGAAGTCTGCAGAATGAACTAGAAGATGATTAGCATGAGAACTAGAGTGTATGTGAAGGGAGGAGAGAGTTTACAAACACTAATGACTCAGCTGATGTGGAGGGAGGACAGAAAACAAATAAAAACCACAATACATGCACTTGTGTTCATTATCACTTATTATGTGCAAATATTTACACTTAAAAAAAAAATAGATTTCTCTGACAACAAGATTCATATTGACAAAGTCTTTGAATAAAATCAGGCTGTTTTGTTTGCTAATCTCTTTACATGTGAAATGAGTAACAATGAAATCCAGATTCTCGTCAAAAGGGATCCTTTGAATTAGGTGAGTTCACATGTACTAAAACACATTACCTCATACTGTGTAATGAGACCATTGGGCTCCAGAGGCTCCTCCCACTTCAGAAAGATCATATCGTCCAGTGGGGTGAAGGTTAAAGACTCAGGCGCAATGCCACCTGGTACTGCAGGAAAGAAGATAAAACAATTAGATTTACCACCATGGCTTGTGTACTGCTGCTGCTCTGAAGAGCCATGTGCACCAAGTGCATGTATGCTAGTTATGTGTGCCCTGGCCTGCTTGGCCAGGAGACTAAACCAGTAAAGCCCAGAGTTTATTAGCTTGTGACTTCTACTAGCTGTGTGGATTTATTTAATCTAATGACCTAAGATTGGTGTCATTGCCTGGATTGGCTACAGCATACCTTGATAAAGACACACATCTATGTGCCATTGCAAAAAGCAGACTTTACCTTGCAAGCCAAAAGAAGAAATAAAAACCAGCAATTTTAAATGTTGGGCAAAGAGAGAATACGTAAGTTGACTGGCTACCCAATTACACATCAAAGGACCAATCATCTTACAGCTTTCAGAGTTCCCTGCCTGAACTTAGTTATTTTAAAGCTTGTTTGAGTGCAGTCAAATTGTGCAGTATCTCAACTGAAAGAGCATTGCACTTGCCGTGCAAAGGTCTGAGGTACGAGTCCTCAAGAGCACGCGAGTCGACGCGTTAACCAAACGTGTCATAGAAGCACCACAAAATGTCGTAATTGCTTCTGCAATTGCATTTCTCACCTCACATTTAGTTTTAGGACATTATTGGTTAGGTTTAGGTTTAGTGTGGGGAGGTTAGTTTTGTTGATTTTAAACCCAAAAGAGCATTAACCTTAAAAACCTCATCTATTTGGGAGAACATTTAACTCACTTTAAGAGCCACCCAGTGGACATTTCACCTCTGCTCTGATACGCGATACATGAAACAATTAATTTAGCAAAAACGTCGCCACAGTCACAAAACTTTCATGTAATCAAGCCGATTTATTATTAGTCTGCCTGGAAACAGATTTGTGTTCACAAGGTGAAGCACTTTTGAGTACAAAATAATTTCTTTGTATTTTAATAAATACATTTTCCAAAAACAAAAACAATTGGTAGAATTGAAGTGCATGCCGATACAGTCACTCTTAATACTATCAATAATTAGTGTGTCAGTAGATGAATATGATTAATAATACTTACATTCTCTGTAATTTAAAAGAGTCTGATGAGAATCACATTTTCTATGCGTTTAAAAGGAGCATCCCTGTTATAGAAATATGCCTGACATTCAACAAAGACGCAATTAATAATAAAGCACAAAAGAATGCAAGTCCTTTTTTCTATTCTTCGAATTCATAACATACAGTCCATATACACTACCAAATTCTTATGAATATGCTGTCTTTGTTAATATCACAGGTGCTTGAGGTAATGGGTAATAATGGATCATAGGATGCAGACACTGCAATAACCGGAGAAGAACCTCCAAATGAATTCATAGTTATGCTTGATGCACGTAGTGGTAAGTAAAGTGGATATCAATGAGTAGAACTGCATGTTCTGCTTTGTTTACTTAGTTATGTCTTTGAAATAGTCTTCTGACGTTTTGTGTGCTATACTTAGGAAACTTTACACATTGGTTTTCCTTGAATCCCTCGCAGAGGCTGCAGCGCTATTACAGAAATAGTTATTCCCCTCATCTGTCTGTTATTACGAAATAATATATCTCCGGTAAACCTGCCCTTAAATGCCATTTATCGACAAAATTAAATGTGATTGATAGCTTAACATGTCAGATGACTCTTCCTGTCTAAGAAGACTAACCCTGACCCTCTGGAAAATAATGGGATTTATGGGAAAATGAGTAGTGTTTGGCTGGTCTTCCGATCTCAACATAGTGTCCACCATGATGGGAGCCAGACTCCATGTAAAATAAAAACTTTAATTTTTGTTATCTCATGTGAGTGAACTTGATTTTAAACGGATTTGTCAGAAGTGTTATTGATTTCTGTGCATAAAACTTTTTAATGAGGGAAAGATCTAAAACTCTCTTCCTGTCTGTTTCTGTGAGCATTGTGACTACCAGTAATTTAACATTAGTTGCAGAATTAGATAATTAATTATACTTGCATTTCTGATGTTGTTTCCCATTAACCAAACATATCAAACAAAAACAAGCACTATCACTGAGCAAAACAACCATCTAACAAAGAGGCAGCTCACAAATAAATAAATAAACCAGCAGAAAAGATGTTTTCAATTTCTAAAAATGATAAATGGAGAGCATTCATTTTCAGCTGGGATTCATTTTTATCCAGCAAGTTTTTCTCTTGACCTCCAAGGGTTTAATCTAAACGCATTTGCATGAGAATGCACCTCTTGCAACAAACGCCGCTTGACACACAGAAAAAAAAAAAATGCTAAATATAAGCAACAAAAACCTTTATTCTATTTTGTTGGTGGCCTTGGCTTATTAATTTTTCACAAACTTCCATTTATATGTATGAACTTCCATTTAATTATGCTGCGGCACGGTTTTCTGTGAGTCAATATTTGTGTTGTTGCTATAATTGGGGTTTGAGCTCTGCAGGCAAATGGAGCCCTGGTGCAGTCGCCATATCATAATTGCTCAGATAAATGTGTGTTTTGACAGAGATGGATGGGTTATGGGTATTGACCCGTGCAAAAACACCTTGGGGTAAATGAAAGTTTAATCAAACTCAGAAAGTTTATGGGCAACATGCAGATAATTTGTGTAATAAGCAATTCTTCATCAAAAGTGCAAATATGTGTGTGGAACGAGCTGTTCTTAGGTTAATTACAGTGCTAAAGAAAACTTGTATCTGGCACTTTAGATCTAGAAAATAGTCCTTGAGGACAAAATTATCATCTTTTTAATAAGCTTTTCAGTAGACAGCACTACAATCTGGTCTAATTAAAAACTCTATGAATGTATCAGTACAATGTCTAATAAAGAGTTGGAGATTCTCACGAAACCTGTACCGCAAATGTCCTGATTTTACTCTATATTATATTTTGCATATAGTAAATTAAACATACTTTTAAGGCCATAAAGAAACATTGCATTGTGACTATTTTCATGACAATTATGCACGTTACCCCCATTCTCATTACTGCAACATGAACAAATATTTGAATTGTAAAGTATTTATTTATACATAAATTTAGTACTCACTTCTTACTGCCTTTCATTTTCACTGATTTTAATTTTAAATAAAACGTATATGTACAACAGAAACTTTTTTACTGTAAATGTAGTCATAATCATGACTGAAATCAATGGGAATAGTTAAAGTAAAACATCAATACAGTAATGAGAATTGGGGTAAAATGTAAAAGTTTACTGAAAATAATGTCACGATGCAAAAAACAAAAAATGTTTTTAAATGTTTTGCTTGAAAAGAAATGTTCATTTGTTATCTAGTGCAATAATATATACTGTATACACCTTTAAGTGTGACTTAAGTTTGCAAATATTTTCTGAGGCCATAAAAAATATTTTCTAATAATTTCCATGATCATTGACAGCATATTATCTAAAGAAAATAAAGAAATAAATTGTGCGCTACACAGGTAATTTATAAATATATATAGGTATACTTTCTGCAAATAACAGAACAATATAGAGCATGATGTCACAGAACAAATATTTCAAAGCAATGAAATACTGTAAACAAATAACTTTTGAGTAATATAAGTAGTGTATCACATTACATTTTTGTGGCAGGGCGAAGGGGGGGGCCGGGTCGTGATTTTACACACCCGTTCCATTATCAGGCTAATCAAGCCTCCGAGAGGGATAAAGAACGACTGCGGATGATGGTGCAACAGAGAGAGAATGTTTACCGGCAGCTGTCCGTCATATGTGTGTGTTTGTTTCTTTTGGTTTATTTCTTCGGTTCTCGCCGCCTCCTTTCCATTAATCCCTTTACTCCGGTGCCTGATAAGGGAATGGAGGGATACGTCGTAGTGGAGTTCTCGCCGCTACCATCCACCACAACGGAGCAGCCGCGGCCATCTGCCGGGGGACAGAGGAGCTCGGCCGCTTGGAAGCGGAGGAATTGGTCGCCAACCGCGAGGGGAAAAGGGGCTCCTAGATGACCGCCTGGAGCGATAAGGGCCGCTGCCAGGGGCGGGGGAGAACCCTACCAGCCACTGAAAACGCGGTGGGGTCTGAGAGTAAAGGAAACAGTGGAAAGGAGGGGGCAGAGGAGACCCCTACCAGCCGCTGGGTCTGAGACCGCCGACCGCGAGTGGGGAGGGGCTCACTGCCGACTGCCTGGAGCAGGAGAACCGCTGCCAGGGGCAGGGGAGACCCCTTCTGTTCCCCAAGAATGCGGCAGGGTGTTCCGTCCGCCAGGGCTGGAGGACTGCCTCCGATCCGCCCGGGGAGGCGTGGCTGTCGTCCACTAGAGGGTGGAGGAGTGGCCAAGGACAAAGCTACGGCATATCGGAGAACCGGCGAATAAATGTTTTTTTTTTCTTTCTCTCTCTCACTCCCACTGCCACTCCACGTTGGCCTTTTCTCTCTCTTTTAAATTTTACAATGTTTTTTGTTGGGGTGGTACTACACTGTTACAGGGAGTACCCCCTTATTTTTCATTATTTTTTCCCTGTCCCCTCCCAGATTCAGGAAGGCGGGGATGACCTGCCGGAAGATGGGGCATAAGGCACGACCTCCCGCGGAGTAAAATGCCGTGGGCTGAGAGAACAAAGGAGGGATGTGACAGGGCGAAGGGCGGGGCTGGGTAGTGGGGCCGGTTTAATTTCTTCATTAAAATATGATTTATATTGTCAAGCCGGTTCACGCCACCTCTGAAAGTAGCTTAAAAGTAAAGTAATTAGTAATGTGAGTAAAACTAATCAGTGAAGCAATCAGATTACAATTTTAGAGAAGTAATTATTCATTTGTAGTGTACTTTGTAAATATCTTACACAACATTGATAATAAAATGTCAAACTGATTTACTTACTGTCTTCCTCAGTCTGGAACGTCACTTCTCGGCTCTCTTTCTTGCCCTCGGGATTGGCCAGCGCCAGCCTCACGTGTACCGCATGGAATGGGGGCAGATCCCGCAGTGTGAAGCGGGAAGTGTTCCTCTCCACCGACAGACACTCCCTCACTGTGGCGTTATTTCCACCGGCTCCGCCCCCAGTCGCGGTGGTGTAGCGGTAACACAGCAACAGTGAGTACGTGTGACAGCGTGTCAGATTGTAGCCCACCGGCTCCCACTGCAGCAGCAGCTGCCGAGACTGAATCTCTGTAGCCGTTAGACCTCGCAGAGGACGCATCGGCTCTGCAATACACAGATAGAGTCGTTTTCTGATGCGTTCTCTGAGGCACATAGATTCTTTCTCCAATGATTCTGAATCAACTCTCAAAATCAATTCTGATCCTGAAATTCATTCAATCTCACACACATGGCAACAGGAGAGTTTAATGCTATTCTCTCCTCTTGTGCTCTATTTCTTTGGTTGTTGTTCATTGCCGGAACAGTGCGCATATATGAGATGCTTTATTGATTTCTTAAACAATAATCAGACTATATGTGTCACTTTCATATCTCTTGTGTTGAGGAGAAGCTGACATCTGGACTCTCACAGAAGCAGATATCTCATTTAACCATCCTGGACCAGCAAATGTTGATTGTGGCTATTGTTATACATTTTTAAGCTGAATCATGGTGTCAGGTGAGTTGAGACACAAAGAACACATCTGGGTTTGTATTGGGTACTTTAGGTGCAAAACTTTAATATAGGAAATGTATTTAAGATGTAATGAAATTTTGTCAGTCGTATTTGACATGCAGGATCACAGAATGAAACTCTGATGATAATAAACACCCTTATTATTGTAACTGAATTCAATAAAAGGTAATAATAATCAGCAATATGCATTCACATACAATGACTATGTTTCACATTGAATATCATGACACCATTATTATGCACTAGTGACATCAGTAAAAGAACCACTGAATCGTTTAGGAACGACCCATCTGAAAGAATTGGTTTGCAGAAATGAATTTCCCATCACTAATATACACCTCAACCCTTCACACACAAAACTCAATAACAGTGACAGTCAACAAACCTCATTCATTTATTTAAAAGTTGAGCTCTTCTCATCACCACACAACAACTGACTAACAATGGCAACAGCAATGCATGCAGGGAACTCGCAAATGTGAACATTGTTCAATATTATATTGCTCAACAACTCTGTTAGGATAGATGGGACAACATTTGGGGGAATTCTGATGGTCTAACATGTGTTTCTATGTAGATGCAAGGGCATCGGTTTGGTGTGAAAGTTGGTAGGGACATTTAGCAAGGATAATATTCAAAATGTTGGTTTTAAGAAAATGCAAGAAAGTCAGTCTGGTGTCTATGAACCAGTAAAAAAATGTAATTGAAAAAAAAGAAAGTCAGTCTGGTACTATATGCAAAAAAACAAACATAACCTTATTTATCAAGTGTCATTTCATATTTCTCCACCCCACAATATTAAATATTATCCTTTTTTATTTTATGAATTTCTAAAGAATAAATCAATTAAGAAATGACCACTAAGTCTGCATGGTTAGGAGGAAAGATGTGATATGCATAAACTTGGATAATAAGCAGCGATTTGCATTGAGATAACCCCAAGATTATTGGGTAAAAATCAAATGTTATCTATTGCGAGAAGATTTAACTTGAAAGACATGAAGTGACATTCTGTAAAATATATTATCCACCAATGAACAAACAGAAATCTAATCAAGAAATTAACGACGAAATATGTGCAAAAATGACATCACAAATAAGCAAACTACGAGGAGAATGAAACGCTGACATGTCCCCACACGTTCTCCATTCCAACTCCCCTCACTCCCACATAATCTCTCTCAAATTGCTTATTTATATGTACTTATATTTTTATCTGAAAAAGTAGTCCTCGTGAACAAAGCAGGCTTATGGTTAAGCCTACAATTAATGACTTTTTAAATGAATTTTGTTTTAATCACAAATGCCTTATTTCATTGACAAAACATTACTTTGTAATCCCGACACACTTCTTTTCTCTACGACGGCGTTTTGGTGCCACATAAAAAAAAAAAAGAGATATATTTCTTTTAGAGACCGCCTAGTAATTTCAATGCGTCCATTTGTCATTTAGTGGTTTTGATTACTTTTGTAGAAATCTAAAATATGCGAAATAGTAATAATCAATAATGAACGCGAACTTCTGAATGCAAGTGTATTTTGTCAAAGGGAAGCTAAAAGACACAGAGTGAGTGTGTCCTCTGGTAACACTATCTGTCATAATATTCAGGCCTTTTAACCCCACACTTATAAAGCAATGAGAGAGAACGCAATAAAGCACATTTAACCAGTAATTCAGTCATTTTATCATTCAGTATAATGAGCATTTTATATAGTTGATGAAAGAGAATTTCATCACAGTTCTGCCTCCTCTCTCAGCAGATGTGATTAGAGCTGTTATGAGTTAATTACACATGTCATGTGTGAATGCAGGGGTCTCAACTCAATTTCCTGTCACATTAATTCCTCCCAGACAGAGAGACAGACAGTAGCAGACTGGCACAGTATGGCCAGTGTGTGTGATGGGGGGGTGGAGTATGTATATGTATATATATACGCATACATACAATATATATTATATTGTACATATTTATATATGCATATAAACCCACAGCACAGATAAAACAATGCTATATATATATTTATTTTTTATGGTAGTATTTGTTGTACTCCCTTTAATTTGTTAATTTAAAAAATCATTATACAACAGATTTCTTTCATTAATGAGAATCTAATGTGAATCACCACTGAGAATTATGAGAATTACCAAAAAACTTAAAAGTAAAACATCCAGACACATTACAGTAAATTAAAATCACAGGGGAAGTGTGCTTAATTGTCATGAAAATAATGTCACAACAAAAACAACAAAAACCCCTAAAATATTCCTCATTCTCTATAAGTAAATGAATTCTTTCATGTGGTTCACTCACTCATCACGTGTTGTACTTGCACTCAGATCAGTCTTATACAGTAAGTGCTCAATCAACCATGCTGTGATTGCCCGCAGACCACCACACACACGCCCAGAGTCCTAAAGACAAATCAACCTTATTACACTAATTAATGAGACACAGCAACAAAAAAAACCCACGGGCCTGATGAGGAACGGCCTAACAGCAGGAAATATGACACACACACACACACTCACACACGCACACACATGCACACACTCGCACACACGCACACACTTGCACACACACGCACACACTTGCACACGCACACGCACACACACGCACACACAATCACAGAAACAACAGCCTCCATTTCTGCACCAAAAAAAAAATCACCAACGTCAGAAGCAGCAATAAAGAAGTCTGCTATATTAGCAGCATGTCGTGTAAAGTTTATTCTCCTGGTTACCAAGATGAATAGTCTAGGTGTGCCTCTGTCAGTGATACATTACACACATATAGTACAGCTGCGTTAAGTTTACAACAATCACTCCTCTGAAGGCCAACAATCACAGAACACAACGAAAATGAGATTAAATACTAATACACACACACAAAACTGTACTTGAATCTGTCTGTGTCACCTAACTCAACTAAATGCACTTTGCATGAAGTGAACTTGGGTAACACTTTACATGAATGCTCCCTTTTGTAAATGGTTTATAAAGGGTTTCATTAATGACTAATATATAATTTACAAATGCATTATAATCCACTATAGATAGTCAGAAGCAGAATAACTGAATAAATAAAAAGGGTGAATTTCAATCAATACTTTATCTTGTTAACATGTTATAAATGCTTAATAAATACACTTATTAAGCCTTACATTTATCAAAAACATGAAATGTCCTAATTCATGATTTATGTGCAGCAAAAAAAAAAAAAAACTACTGTAGTGAGATTAAAAGAAGGGATTATGTCATTTGTGTTTATATTCATGACTGTAATGTCTGGAGTCACTTGTGTTGTCACTTTTTCTTGTCACGCTTATGTCCAAGGAAAGATTTGAACTAGACCTTCTTAACTCTTCAAAAACACTTTTCAGATCTTTATGCTCATTTACCGCACATTAAACTACACTGATCTTTATCTACAGGTTTCTAATGTTGGCAACTGCTTAATAAAAAGGTTCATGTGTGTCAATTTTACATTAGGTGCATTTTCAGGTTATTAATGTTTAATTAATGTTATTTAGCATTTATAACATGTCAGGTAAAATGGCTCACTATAAAGTCACTCCTTTTAACTCTAGTCATTAATGAACCACTTTATTAATCCTGAACAAAAGGAGCAGTAATGTAAATTGATCCACTGGCCATGGTAGACGCTAACCAAACTTAAAGAGCCCATGAAATCACAATCGTGTTTTTGTGGCATTTAATTCATGTGTGATAGCTTTAGGGTGATCTAAATGATAGTGTGCCGTACTCAGAAAAATTGACATAACCTTTAGAAAATACACATATTAAGAATTTACAGCCATTCTTTTACAATACAGCAGACCATATAGGGGCGTTCACTTGACCGAAAGGTTTACATTTACATTTATGCATTTGGCTTTAGATGCTTTTATAAGTGCGACTTACAGTGCACTTATTACAGGGACAATCCCCCCGGAACAACCTGGAGTTAAGTGCCTTGCTCAAGGACACAATCGTGGTGACTATGGGCATCGAACCAGCGACCTTCTGATTACAAGATTACCAGTTATGTGCTTTAGACCACTACAACACCACTCCAATTTTTAAAGAATATATCATTTGATCTGAAGTACGAAAGCTCATCAGATGACTAAAACGATGTTGCGAGATTTTTATGTGTCCATTTGTACGAGTAAGGGAGAAATGTACGGTATTAGCAGTTACCTCAGTCTGCGGAGTAAATTGAATCGGCACATCAATGAGCCTCCTCTTAGCCGTGGATGGATTTTAATGCAAGACTCCAAATTCACGCCCGCCAACAATGTTTTTAAAGGCATTGTAAAACAGATCCGACAGGCCGGTAAGGATAAATCAACACACTACCCTCCAATTTCACCCACAGACCAGCAAATGCTGAAGAATTCAACTTCACTTGACCCTGGTAACCCAAAAGGATTACAAAATAAAATTTGGTATGACATACAGTTACACTTTGGACAAAGGGGGAAGGAGGGTATTAGACAACTTAAACCGGACTTGTTTGCTCTGAAAGATGACAAAAACGGCCAACGCTAATATCTGGTACACCGCTGTTCCTCTGGAGTAAATCAGCTATCCCAAATCTGCAGAGAATGTCTCAAGAAGCCAAGACACGGTCTTCATTCTCGAACCACAGCATCAGGGCCACTACCATTCAAACATTTTCCAATGCAGGCTTGGAAGCAAGAGAGATCAGTGGGCACAGGTTTGTTTGCAAAACGCATGTTCTGGTTTAAAGCAAATGTTTAAAAAGCAGAAAGCTTGCTGAAATCGTATTGGAGACTATCACTTGACAATAGAAAACACTGAGCGCAGTCTTAGCAGATCAGGAGGAAACCGTTGGTGGTTGGACATGATGGATAAACAATATATAAATAATATGAATTAAACAATTATCAATCTACATTGTGTTTGAAATGTCATTTATATTAGCTTCTTTGTTTATTGAATTATATATGAATCACAGCACACACTGGTAACCACACATGTTCTCGCTTTCCTCTCTCCCCTCTCTCCCCTCTCTCTCGCTCTCTCTCACACACACACACACACACACACACACACACACACACACACACACACACACACACACACACACACACACACACACACACACAGCCTCATTAATGCCATAACTTGTTAGAAAACAGCCAAAGCCCTTGTCGGTAGTTCTAGCATTACTTTTTCGAACGGCGGAGGTAAGTGCATTGTTTGAACTGCAAAAGCAGATCCTGCTCCATGGCATGAGAAAGTAATTCCATGCACAAGTGTATTTTTTATAACAGTCCTTAGTTTTTTTTTTTCTGTCTTTTTTATTTACTTGTTCATTGAACTGTTGTATATAAGCAATATCACATTTGCAATTATACTATATGGCCCTAAATCAGCACTGCTGTAATTACCTATGGTACCAGTATATATATATATATATATACATAAATCAGCCACAACATTAAAACCACCTGCCTAATATCGTGTAGGTCTCCCTCGTGTCGCCAAAACAGCTCTGACCCATCGAGGCATGGACTCAACAAGACCTCTGAAGGTTTCATGTGTAATCTGGCACAAGACATTAGCAGCAGATCCTTCAAGTCCTGTAAGTTGCGAGGTGGGGCCTCCATGAATCAGACTTTTTGGTCCAGCACTTCCCATAGATTCTCAATTGGATTGATATCTGGGGAATTTGGTGATCAAGTCAACACATTGAACTCTTTGTCATGTTCCTCAAACCGTTCCTGAACAATTTTTTGCATTGTGGCAGGGTGCATTATCCAGCTGAACGAGGCCACTGCCATCAGGGAATACCGTTGATATGAAGGGGTGTATGTGGTCTGCAACAATCATTAGGTAGGTGGTACGTGTCAAAGTCCACATGAATGCCTGGACACAAGGTTTCCCAGCAGAACTTTGCCCAGTGCATCATACTTCCTCCACCGGCCTGCATTCTTCCCATAGTGCATCCTGCTGCAATCTCTTCCCCAGATAAATGAAGCACACGCACCCAACCGGCCACATGATCAGAGGTCAGAATGGGCACTCCAACTGTTCTGCGGCTATGCAGCCCCATATGCAGCAAGCTGCAATTTACTGTGTGTTCTGACACCTTTCTGTCATGGCCAGCATTACGTTTTTCAGAAATGTGTGCTACAGTAGCTCTTCTGTGGGATCGGACCAGACGGGCTAGCCTTCGCTCCCAAGGCACATCAATGAGACTGGTTCACCAGTTGTCCATCCTTGGACCACTTTTGGTAGGTACTAACCACTGCATACTGGGAAAACCCCACAAGACCTGCCATTTTGGAGATGCTCTGACCCAGTTGTCTAGCCATCACAAAGTCTCCAGTCAAAGTCGCTCAGATCCTTCCGCTTGTCCACTTTTCCTGCTTCCAACACATGAAATTCAAGAACTGACTGTTCACTTGATGCCTAATATATCCCACCCCTTGACAGGTGCCATTGTAATGAGACAATAAATGTTATTCACTTCATCTGTCAGTGATTTTTAATGTTGTGGCTGATCAGTGTGTGTGTCTATATATATATAACATTTCAGTCAAGAATTCAAAACTTTTGAAGTTTTCAAAAAAGTTTTATATAAGTTTTATCATAAATGTTATATAAAAAAATGTGCTCCCTCATTCTCCACTCACCTGCACACTTGGTTCTGCTGACCAGTGGGGGTCCAGGCGGGCCGGTTCCCCCCTCTCCGGGTCGGGTGAGGAGAACACTGATGCGATACTCTGTGTCCGGTTCCAGGTGCCAGACTTTATATGTTAGTGAGCTGACTCCATGAGTTTCAGACCAGGGCGAATGACTGGCCCTGTACACGATCTCTCTGCGGATCACCGGCCCGTCACCCACTATAGAGTTAGTGTTGAGCTGGATGATCAGGTAGGTGGGGCCAGAGCGCAGCAGTTGGGGCGGGGCTATCGGTGTGGGTGGGACTATAATGAAAAAGAGAAGTTTCACGTCAGAATGCATTTTAACATGAATTGCCCATAATTTACTCCTTTTTTTTTTTTTTTTTAGCACAATTAACAAGATAACTTAGATTAAATATACATGGTAATCAGGACTGGGTAAAAATAATGATTTTCCAATGCATCACAATATTCGTTTGAATGATCTCGATATCGATTCTTACATCCCAAGACGATCTTTTACTCTGTGTGGCCCTTTACAAAACAATTAAATCAATTATGATTAGAACCAGTGATTGATTAGTATAGTGGAGAAAAATGATTAGCAGTTGAGTCAATAAAGTCTCTTTTAATACCCTTTCTGTACTTTGCAGTCAGTTGACAAAAAACGAACAAACAAAGAAATAAAAAAATCTATTCTAATCACACATGCAAATCCTTAAAAATAGCACAAATTGTGAAATTAAACAATAAGCATGTAACAGAAATACACTCATATGAAATATGTATCAATACCTAGCCCTAATGGTAAAAAAGCTAATTTAATTTCACTATAGTTGATATTTCATGTCAACTACAGTTAAAGTACATAGTGAACACACACTGGGATTTGTCTTACAACATGGGCCGATAGCGGGCAGTTAATTGACACTAATATGAGAAGGATACCTTTCTTTGAAATATGAAATATTGCTTAAAGTAAAAAAAAAAATAATAATAAATAAAATACATCTTCCACAACATAGGTGTATTTAAATGTACTATACACTATTAAACACCTTTTACGCTAAATTGTAAGTGTAAAATAAATACAAAAGGTAACTGTGGCAGGGCGGAGGGCGGAGCCGGGTCGTGATCATACACACCCGGTCCCGTATTAGGCTAATCAAGCCTCTGAGGTATAGTGGGTCGTGTGGGAGAGAGAGATCGTTTACGGACATGTCCGTTATGTGTGGGTTTACATTGTCTTTTAAGTTGATCATTAAAACTATTATTTATATCGTCAAGCCGGTTCTCGCCGCCTCCTTTCCATTGATCCCGTTACACTGGTGCCGAAGCCCGGGAAGGAGGAGGGATACGCCGTAGTAGAGTTCTCGCCACTACCGTCCACCCCAACAGAGCAGCCGCGGCCATCTGCCGGGGGACGAGGAGCCCAGCCGCCTGAAAGAAGATGACTGCGACTGCGAGGGGAGAAGGGGCTCCTAGCCGACCACCTGGAGTGGTCAGGGCCGCTGCCAGGGGCGCAGGAGTCGCCTACCGGCCGCTGAAACGCAGCAGGGTTTAAGACCGCCGACCGCGAGCGGGGAGGGGCTCACTGGCGACCGCCTGGAGCTGGAGAACCGCTGCCAGGGGCGAGGGAGACCCCTTCTGCTCCGCCAGGGGCTGGAGGACTGCCTCAGATCCGCCCGGAGAGGCGCGGCTGTCGTCCGATAGAGGGTGGAGGAGTGGCCGAGGAACAAGCTGCGGCGTATCGGAGAACTGGCGAGTAAGAGTTTTTTTTTTATCTCTCTCTCTCTCTCTCTCTCTCTCTCTCACTGTCGCGCTGCGTTGGCCTTTTCCCTCTTTTACTTTTTAAAGTTTTTGGGGGGTACTACACTGTTACAGGAAGTACCCTCCATTTTAATTATTTCTGTTTGCCCCCCCTTGTCCCCTCCCTCGTCCAGGTAGATGGGGATGGGCAGACAGCGCAGAAGGGGGCAAAGAAGGGGGGGGGTACGTCAGGCCGGGGGCTCCCCTGCCTGAGAGAACGAGGGAGGAATGTGGCAGGGCGGAGGGCGGAGCCGGGTCGTGATCATAAACACCCGGTCCCGTATTAGGCTAATCAAACCTCTGAGGTATAAAGGGCGACTGCAGAGGGTCGTGCGGGGGGGGAGAGAGAGAGAGAGAGAGAGAGACAGAGAGATCGTTAGCGGACATGTCTGTCATGTGTGTGTTTATGTTGTCTTTTAAGTTGTCCCGCATTAAAACTATTATTTATATCGTCAAGCCGGTTCTCGCCTCCTCCTTTCCATTGATCCCGTTACAGTAACATACACAAATATCAAACCAACAGAAACTTTTATTTATATACCAAAAAAATCAGAGCACGAGTGACAACTTGCCCCAAACTGACATTTATAAAAAAAACAGTCAAAAGAGTTCAACAGTTCAATGAAACAAAATAATAGTGCCTGAATGTATGCTAGTGTTGTTTCATTGTGTTAACTTGTCTATCCAAAAGCTATTTTATATATATATATCATATAAAAATGAATACCTTGATGTTTGAAACCAACATACCAAACACACAGTTGTGTAATTGGACTTTAGACTCAAAGCCTTACAGTTGATGAAATAGCCATTGTGACTTCCCCGTGTGACAAAAAGTCCCAGTCTCCTTTAATTCATTTCTGCTGGGTTAGGAATGTTGTGCCGAACAAAACTAAGCAAATGCTCTCATGTTCTATAAATCCTGCAGTAATCCTTGGGAAACTCCATTAAGTTAGCACAGATGAATATTGTAATATCGAAATATGTATTTGAAGGTCAAACAGAAGCCATTTCAATGAATTAAAAGCCCACGTATTTCTTAGAACATAAAAATGGAATCAGTGGCAGTACATGTTAAAAACATTCAATTAAAGGAACAGATCTGACCAGTATCTGGAAATGTCACATTAATCGCAAGCACATCAAATGAATTAAACTTGAATCCGCGGGCAGCTCTAATCATTCAATTTAAAGTAATCATCATCTCTGTTTGAGATTCTATCGGTATAATCATACGACAAGGAATCATGACTGTCAGTATTACAATTAATAATATCTCTGCATGAGAAGCAAACATGAATCAACATGTTGCTGTGAGCACAGATGCAGATAAACATGCATGAGCACAACATCCAATTATCCAACAAATCTGCAAACGGTATCACGTATTTCCATAAAAGTAGCTAGAAATATCTGTACCTCACGCTTGCCTGTTGACAACAATCCTGAGCCACGGACCACTGGACTAATTTAACCATATTGAGCAGCGGCCTTTTGTGAACTGTTTCTTTATCAAATCAAACTGTACAAGATGTTCCAGGACTTGATGATACTGTCATTTAATGTACAATACAAGCTATAACTGCAGAACGTTCTAGGAAAAACTGAAAATTTGCATACAAGAGATGTTCTGAGTCCAATCTAAAATGATATATATCTTTAACATTTCTTGTCCTGTTCATGACATGATCCTGTTTCATGTCATGTGGTTCCCTTGTAATGTCATTTCATGCGTCTTGTTTTCATAGGTTTATTGTCTGATCAGTTCTAGTTTGTCATTGGTTTAAGGTTATTAGTCTTGTTATCTTGTTTATATTTCTGTCTGTTTATTGGTTTTCTTGTTATTGTTTAATCCAATGTCTGTATTTAAGCCCTTGTGTTTGCCATTGTCATCGTTACAGTGTGCCAGCATTGGCACGCGGAGGAGTAATCACTGGCACGCCAGCAATGGCGAGAGAGGAGTAGACTATTTTATTCATATGAAATTCAGCACCTGCATTCTAGTCTACATCTTGATGTAATCCTTCCTCATGGTCACACAGTGTGTTTTTATAAGCTGAATGGGAGGCGAAACAAAAAGTAAAAATGTGACGAGACTGCAGTATACCCAACAGACTTGTGCAGCGTGTGCAAGCCATTCACGCATCACGAGCAGGCAGCGCTTCTGTAAAGCAGTCAATGGAAAGGAGGCCGCGAGAACCGGCTTGACAATAATAAATTATATTTTTAATATAAAACTTGTGACACAAACACGCATGACGGACATGTCCGTAAACTATCTCTCTCTCCCGCACAATCCTCTGCAGTCGACCTTTATCCCTCTCAGAGGCTTGATTAGCCTGATAAGGGACCGGGTGTGCAGAATCACGACCCGGCCCCGCCCTCAGCTCTGCCACAGCTTCACTTTCTGTTAATTGCTTAGATGACTGTGAAGCGGAGGGGGGCGGGGTTGGGCTAGAATGTCGCACGCCCGGTCCCCAATCGGCCTGATGGGGTGTGTGAGGGATAAAGGAGGCCGGTGACGACGGTTCGAGAGAGAGAGAATTACGGGCATGTCCGTCATGTGTGTTTATGTTTGTGTGTTTTGGTTTAAGTTTTCATTAAATTATTATTTATATTGACAAGCCGGTTCTCGCCTCCCCCTTGCCCATCTTAACCCCATTACATTGGTGCCAAAACCCGAGAAGGTGGAGGGATGCCCGTCGCAGAGTCCTCGACACTGCCGTCCACCCAGGGGAGCGCCGTTGCCATCTGCCGGGTGACGGAGTAGCCCGACCGCCCGGATGCGGGGAATGGCCGCCGTCCGCGGGGCAAGTGGGGACTGGATTCCCCGACCGCCTGGAGTGAGGGAGCCGCTGCCGGGGGCGGAGGAGTGCCCTGCCGTCCCCAGAGACATGGAGGGGTCTATGGAAGACCGTCGTCCACGAGGGGAGGAGGAAAGCAACTCCCCGACCGCCTGGAGCGGTAGGGCCGCTGCCAGGGGCGGAGGAGTGTCCACACATGCCGGCAGAAAAGTGGAGGGGCGTTCTGTCCACTGGGGGTTGGAGGTTTGACTCCGGTTTGCCCGGCGAGGAGCGGCTGTCGTCCGCTGAAGAGTGTGGAGGAGTGAGTGGAGGGGGGCGCAATCGTCCTGATGGGGCGTGCGAGGGATAAAGGCAGCCGGTGATGACGGATCGAGAGAGAGAGAAATACGGGCATGTCCATCATGTGTGTTTATGTTTGTGTGTTTTGGTTTAAGTTTTCATTGAATTATTATTTATATTGACAAGCCGGTTCTCGCCACCTCCTTGCCCATCTTAACCCCGTTACAATGACAGTCTGCATTCAGAGTTTCATTTGTTTCTTTTTGCTTACAGAACAACACGTCATGTAATAAGGAAAACACCACTATTAATTCTTGAGATTTCCAACCCAGCATACAGGTACACCCTCCATAAACCACGGTCACACTCATAATTACATTAAATATTAAAAGAGAAAACATAAACCCACATGGTGGTGTTCAAATATTGGAGTCTATTTAAAATCTAAATTCAACCTGGAAATAACATTTTAGGATTCTGCAGCTGTGATTCACTGAAAAGGGCTAAATAGTTGATCGGCACTCCATTTCAAAAAGTTTGCTGACCCCTGGTATAGTAAATACATTTTTTTACCTAATCCAATTGACTTCATTAAATGACATGTATAAACTTTCTATCATTTATTTCAGTAAGGGTAATGACTTTGTGTGTGTGTGTGTGTGTGTGTGTGTGTGTGTGTGTGTGTGTGTGTGTGTGTGTGTGTGTGTGTGTGTTCCAAATGTACACTCTGACGCAAGTGCGGCACACTTCAACAGCTAAAAACAGAAGCTGAAAAATAAAACGGAGCCATTGTGAAGTACACAATTCATCCCTGCCAAACAGGACACAAAAACAGTGATCACGCCTTTTGTTTTAGACTTTGTTGCTCCAGTTGACTCATGAGTCATTCGCACTTTTAATCATGTCACCACCACGAGAGGCTCTTACGTGCAACACAATCATTACTAGAGCCATAATGAGGCAGTGTGTGCTCATTTGCATAACTGATTGCAGCTGTAGTTTAGTTATTTCTGGGTGAGAAATGTCTCTGATTGGTGAATATGACTGTAATCAGCCCACAGGTCCTTTCGAGTGCACTAGTCAAAGGTTAGAGATCTCACAAGGGTTTGGCTTATACTGAAGAGATCTACAAGTGCAGACATGATATTAGAGTAAATCTGGAAGCTGAGCTGTGCTCGAGAATTTCGACAGAGGTCTAGAGCTTCAAGAACATTAGAAGTTCATTCCTTCACGCTTGGAATTGAGGCCAAACAGTTCAATCTTCGTTTCATCAGAACAGAGAATCTTGTTTCTCACAGTCTGCGAGTCCTTTAGGTGCTTTTTTGCAAAGTACAAGTGGGCTTTCATGTGTCTTGCACCGAGGAGAAGCTTCTGTCTGGCCACTCTGCTATAAAGCACAGATCGGTTGAGTGTTCCAGTGATGGTTGTCCTTCTGCAAGTTTCTCTCATCTCCACACATGATCTCTGGAGCTCATCCAGAGCCACTGTGCTCTTGGGAACCTTCGATGCAGCTGAAAATGTTTTGTAGTCTTCCCCAGATCTGTGCCTCAACACAATCCTGTCTCTGAGCTCTGCAGGCAGTTCCTTTGAACTCATGGCTTGGTTTTTGCTCTGATATGCATTTTCAGCTATAATACCTTTTATAAACCAGTTTGCCTTTCCAAATCATGTTCATTCAATTGACTTTGCCACAGGTGGACTCCAATCAAAGTGTAGAAGCATCTCAAAGATGATCCAGAGAAATGAGATGCACCTGATCTACGTTTCAAATGTCATAGTATTCAGTGTGAATGTGATATTTAAATTTATTTTTTTGCTTTGTCATTACAGTATGTGTTATGGAGTGTAAGATTAATGTGAAAAAATAAAGGGGTGTGAATACTTTCTGAATGCACTGTATATAAACACACATACAGTCAGGTCCATAAATATTGGGACATTGACACAATTCTAATCTTTTTGGCTCTATACAGCACCACAATGGATTTGAAATGAAACGAACAAGATGTGCTTTAACTGCAGACTTTCAGCTTTAATTTGAGGGTATTTACATCCACATCAGGTTCACGGTGTAGGAATTACAACAGTTTGTATATGTGCCTCCCACTTTTTAAGGGACCAAAAGTAATGGGACAGATTAACAATCATAAATCAAACTTTCACTTTTTAATACTTGGTTGCAAATCCTTTGCAGTCAATTACAGCCTGAAGTCTGGAACGCATAGACATCACCAGACGCTGGGTTTCATCCCTGGTGATGCTCTGCCAGGCCTCTACTGCAACTGTCTTCAGTTCCTGCTTGTTCTTGGGGCGTTTTCCCTTCAGTATTGTCTTCAGCAAGTGAAATGCATGCTCAATCGGATTCAGGTCAGGTGATTGACTTGGCCATTGCATAACATTCCACTTCTTTCCCTTAAAAAACTCTTTGGTTGCTTTCGCAGTATGCTTCGGGTCATTATCCATCTGTACTGTGAAGCGTCGTCCAATGAGTTCTGAAGCATTTGGCTGAATATGAGCAGATAATATTGCCCGAAACACTTCAGAATTCATCCTGCTGCTTTTGTCAGCAGTCACATCATCAATAAATACAAGAGAACCAGTTCCATTGGCAGCCATACATGCCCATGACACTACCACCACCATGCTTCACTGATGAGGTGGTATGCTTTGGATCATGAGCAGTTCTTTTCCTTCTCCATACTCTTCTCTTCCCATCACTCTGGTACAAGTTGATCTTTGTCTCATCTGTCCATAGGATGTTGTTCCAGAACTGTAAAGGCTTTTTTAGATGTTGTTTGGCAAACTCTAATCTGGCCTTCCTGTTTTTGAGGCTCACCAATGGTTTACATCTTGTGGTGAACCCTCTGTATTCACTCTGGTGAAGTCTTCTCTTGATTGTTGACTTTGACACACATACACCTACCTCCTGGAGAGTGTTCTTGATCTGGCCAACTGTTTTGAAGGGTGTTTTCTTCACCAGGGAAAGAATTCTTCGGTCATCCACCACAGTTGTTTTCCAAGGTCTTCCGGGTCTTTTGGTGTTGCTGAGCTCACCGGTGCGTTCTTTCTTTTTAAGACTGTTCCAAACAGTTGATTTGGCCACACCTAATGTTTTTGCTATCTCTCTGATGGGTTTGATGTGATTTTTCAGCCTAATGATGGCTTGCTTCACTGATAGTGACAGCTCTTTGGATCTCATATTGAGAGTTGACAGCAACAGATTCCAAATACAAATAGCACACTTGAAATGAACTCTGGACCATTTTATCTGCTCCTTGTAAATGGGATAATGAGGGAATAACACACACCTGGCCATGGAACAGCTGAGCAGTCAATTGTCCCATTACTTTTGCTCCCTTAAAAAGTGGGAGGTACATATACAAACTGTTGTAATTCCTACACCGTGAACCTGATGTGGATGTAAATACCCTCAAATTAAAGCTGAAAGTCTGCAGTTAAAGCACATCTTGTTCGTTTCATTTCAAATCCATTGTGGTGGACAATATACAATTTTCTGATATTTATCTCCAATATAAGGAAAATAAACAATTCAACAGTCATACCTCTGACGATGAGTTCAGCAAAGTTTGACACCGCGGCTCCATATGTGGACTGCGTGATGCATCGGTACATGTCCTGCTCTGCACGCTGGGCTCCACCCACCTGATACCACGCAACCAATCGACGTTCACCAACTGATGATGTAACTGAATATGGTGACATCAAAACACCATTATGCCTCTGAAAGACACAAAGAGAGATAAAAAATGAAATTAACATAATACACTGGCTTACGTTTATTTGCTTTTGACTCTGATCTGATAGACAACAGCTTTAATTACCAGAATTGTAATTAAACTGAGCATCTTAAAATAGCATTTAAATTACATGATAGAATAAGTATAAATCCTGTAAAATCGAGAACATTAGTGCTGTGTGAATGAAGTGAGATGCAGGCAACGTGAACACACAGTCATTTTATTCCTAACACACACACACACTGACACACACAGCCTCCAGGTGTTTAGACAAAAGCAGCGTCTCACACAGGAAGTCACACAGAACTGAGAAAACAGGCTAGAAAGAGTCGTCATGTTGATTTCCAGATGTGTGTTTGTGTGTGAGCTTTATATACACTGTTGTGGAGCTGCCAGTCAACCGAGTTATTATATATAGACTAAGGTATAGACGATGAAAATGTATTGAGTTTGGATGCTCTTAATTATTTCCTCAGCGGAATGATTGCACCTGTTATAACAAAGTATTTTTAGGCAAGTCAAGTCACTTGGCGGACATCTTTGAAATGCTCTCCGCAACTATTTTCTGTGTAAACAAGTGGCATACATTTGGTGGACGCTCTTATCCAACACTACTTACAGTGCACTTATTACAGGGATCCAACCGGAGCAACCTTGAGTTAAATTCCTTCCTCAAGGACACAAAGATGGTGGCTGTGGGGATCGAACCGGTAACCTTCTTCTTACTAGTTCTTTGCTTTAGCCCACTATGCCACCACCACTCTGCTTATATCGAGAAATCTCCAAAACGGTTAGTCAAGATAGATTACGATCAAAGAACATATTTCAAATCATCAGTAAAATCTGTCAACACTGGTATCATTACCTCATATTATGCGCTAAAAAAATTCCCGACTTGCAAAGCTAATGCGCATGCACGCTCTCGAGTTGATTGACAAATGATGTCTGAATCTAAAAGGAGATTGGCTCGGTTACATGTAAGGTGGGACTTCCTTTCTACTTCACAATGCGTTACAATTTCTCCCATTTATTTTAATAGGAGTGATCTGTCTCTGCTAAATACACTCTGGTTAGAATCAATGAAGCCGTTCAAAGAAGCTGTCAGCGGTACCCACGGACAAGATAAGGATTTCATTTAAAAAAATTTCAAATACTTTTCTTGTCTCTTTCTTTCAATCTTACAGCATGACTTTCATGATTGTTCTCAATTCAAAGGGTGATTTATCCAATTTGGAATGCACAACAAGCAGAAAATGTTAAAGGAACAAAAAGACTTTGGTTCATTAAACCATCTTGAAATGGTCTATACAATGACAAAAAAAGTTTATATCGCTTGAGAGCAACATTTCAAGTTTTCTGAAGTCACAAGATCAATTTTAATCATTATTCGCTGATAATCGTCCTCAACGTAGCTCTAAAATGTACTTTGCAATCTTCCAAATATAGTGCATCAAGGTGCGTTGTGGCAGGTCTAACATCAATCACCGAAACAACATGGGTTATCAGATGTTTCATCATCTGCCACAATTGTTCTTGAAATGTAATATTATAATCTACATGAACACTGTAAAATAAATAAATAAATACATTCTTACTGAGTATTTTTGTCTTTTTGTTTCAGTAAAATAATCGAAATATCCTTAAAACAAGAAACAATCAATTGGGAAGCAGAATGACATGATATATGAAGTCTTGTTTTCACAGAAATTACAATTTAATGGTGTTTATACTTAAAACAAGAAAGAAAGAAAAAATATAATGGGCTAAAAAATATATAAATTGTATTCCCCGATTCAAAAATTTTATTTTTTATTTAAATTTTTGTAAATATTATTTTTAATGTAACTTATTTTATTATTAATATAAATTGTATTGTATTTTTTATTTGTTTTATTTGTTTTTGCAGTAAACGCAGATGAGATTTGAGAGATTTTCTGTTACTAAGGACAAAAATGTGATTTATTACTTTGTATTACAGAAAGATCCTAACTTTAGAATTGATCTTATCTGTTTGGTAACCTTGGTAATTTCAGGTTGGATCTCATTTAGAACAAAAGCTATTACAGAATAACATTTCCTACATTCATTATCTTATCCTAACTACAGTTAGGATTTGCTTCTGTAATATGAATTTGTCAAAAATCCTAACTTTACTGATCAGACCTTAACTTAAGATAGGACGTTTTCTGTAATACGTGCACAGAAGACTTACTGTATAATGCATATACTGTATAATTAGTCATATTTATAAGTCTTAAGTCCATATTTAATGGTGCTTTTCAGTCATTTTAAGAGCTTGACAGTCCCCATTCCCATTAACATTTAGCATTTATTTTATGTAAAAGACTTTCAAAACATCTTTCAAACATTATGTTCTACAGAAGAAGAAAAAGTGGCATGAGGATGAGCAAAGGATGAAATCATTTTCCTTTTTGGGGAACTATTCCTTTAAAGCTCATACAGTTTAGAACACCTAACAACATAAAACCCTGCATGCTACTGTATTAGCATCCGATCATACACAAGTCTGAAAGTGTATTTGAAGACCTTTAATCTTTTCTGAATTGCTTTGAAACAGCCATGATGCTGGAACTGCAAAACAGAGAATAAAACTGGAACAGCCAGCGATTACACAAATGATGTAAATATCACCATTTTACGCATCGCAGCACTACGCCAATGGCAACAGCAGCGCGCCAGAATAAATAAAGCACATCAATTAAAGTGGGAAGCAAACTTTCTAATGTCAGCACATGTTCTGAACTATTCCCCTCCATCTAAGGACAGCGTGGAGGAGCAGAGATCCTGCCAGTGAAGTAGTGATGTGCACACACAGATGTGTTTGTTCAATTTAAACTGCAGTGAGAACAGAGCCGAGAGTCCGAAAAATCTTGGTCAAATGAGAATTCGATCAAAGCCAAGAGTATCAAATCAGACACAACTATTATAGAATCTGCACTGCGACTCTACAATCACATGACGGAAGAGCAAGTCAGTTTAGCTGTGATGAAAACTGTAATGGTGTTTCAAACAAAAGCTGTTTTGACCTGCAGAATATTACGCAACGGAATAATTGCAACACTATTCCTTTAAGGACAAACGCAATGAACGCATATACGTAAGCATGTGTAATGTAAGTATGTGTTAAATTCTCAACGTTGCAGCTTATTCTACTGTCACTGCTGTGATGGCATGTACTGTATGTAAATTATTTTCCTACTATCTGGGTGATTGAAATTTGAAGAACACTGTGTCAGCAGGGGGCAGTCAGCACGTCTCAACATGCCTCACAAGTAGTGCAACCACAGAATGAGAGCCGAACACACAGTACGCATCATTGACAGTTGGATGAAGCACAACAGAATGCAAGGGTACTTATAACTTGATACAGCATCTTAAAAATGTCCCATTTATGATGCTTAAATTCCAGTGAGAAACTGGAAAGCATCTGGGAAAAAAAGCAGTTCCCAGTAATCTAATAAAACATCCACTATTTCACCCAATATTTTTGTTTTGGGTATGTCTGTGCTTATTAATGTGCATCGTGTCATTAGCATAGCAACATGCTAACATGGCTAACATATGCTAATGCTCATTTTGTGGTTCACATTAATGTTTCAAAGCAGTTAATTACGGCAGTTAACCTTTTTTCTGCCACGGCACACTTTTAACGACTTAAAAATTTGACGGCACACCACTACCCCACACACTAACCATCGTCAATATTTTTCCTTTTCAAGAACTTGTCCATGTTTTAGTAGCATGTTTACTTCTAATGTTTGAAATTCTGCTATACCAAAACACATAGGTAGGTTATGCTGTGTGAGGTCACGTGTGGCAAGAGCGTTTTTTATGAAAAAAACAACAACTTTGCTTCTTTTCTAATTTGTAGATTTTTTCTTGCAATGCCACAATAAAATATAGGGATGCAAACTCATGAGATGCAAAAAAGGTAAGATAATCACTGGTTCACGAATGTGTTTTCTCTGGATATTTAAAAAATAAAAATAAATAAGCTAACAGCACCAATTCCAGCTATTTTAGTGATTCAAGTTTATTCAAGTTTACGATTGAGCAGAATTAGCTGCAAATGAGCGTCTTATGTGCTGTGAGTGAGTCAGTGAATCATTTTGAGTCGTTCATGACCGAAATCTACCAAGAGACTTTATATGTTTAAGCATTAAAAGAACAAAGCAGATCTAGAGTCTTCCTTCAGTCTGAGCATTATTCGTCATCCAAAAAAAGAACAATAATATTCTAATAATAGTGAGCTTCAATAACATCCTTCTCCTTTATAAAAACTTGCATGGCTTCAGTATAAGAATTATGAACACAAAGCTGATCTACGGTATCATTTTCCTACAGTAGCCTATATAAACGGCTGAGCATGACTTTTATCAGAAAAGACCACAATAATAGACAAATAATAATCATTTTGAGTTTCAGTAACGTTCTTCGTCATTGTAAAGCGCATTTCACATGAGGCGAGTCGAGGCGTCAACGCACAGAGGGGTGATTTTACGAGTTTATCACGTAAAAAAGCGTGAGGTGTGCACAATAAACATTGAAAACATGTATTTGGAAGAGTCTTTCCCAAGGACACTTCGGCATGTGGAGTCGTGTGGGCCGGGAATCGAACCGCCAACCCTGCGATTAGTGGCCGACCCGCTCTACCACCTGAGCCACAGCCGCCCATAGAAATATCACTCACTTATTAATCATTGCTCTTCACAATCACAAAAGTGACCGACCGGTTTCAAACTGGTGTGTCGTGGCACAGTGGTTGGGAAACACTGACTTACAGTACACAATTCAGACTGAACACAATGTATCTGAAACTATAAACAGTTTTTAAATTCACATGTCACCTTACATGCGGCACTCCCTGGAGCGAGATGCTAAAAAACAGCTATAAAAAAAGTGTCAATGGTCAAATAAGTAAATCTAGTGCATGTTTACATAGAAAAACAAGTGCAAAATTGTATCCTGTCTGAATGGCCACGAAACAGGTTTTATTACAAGTGATGTAATAATGAAGGTAAGTGCCGATGTACTACTGTACACTGTAGACTCTAAAGCAGCTCCTCACTAGAATATGGAAAAGAGATAATGTCATCATACATCTCGAAAGAGACTTTGATTTACAGACAGTACAAAAAGAATCAGTGGATGAAATGATATATAAAAAAAAACAAGGCTTCTTAACTACAGCCTGAGGACATCCAATTCAAAAGACCCATAGCCTCAAACTTCACCCTGAAAGTGTTTTAGATGTGTTAGCTTTGAGAACTGTGAAGAGAGGATCCAGTCAATGATGAGCCAATATGCAATGTTAGTTCATGCCTAGAGTCACTGCCTGCAGAGAGAGATTATACATTGAGGAACAGAAAATGGATGATGCCTCAGTTTAAGTGAAGACTACATTGCCATTGTGTGAGAGTGAATGTCTACAGTAAGAAGTTTTGGAGGACCAAACAGCTATTGTTAATAACTAGGTGTTATTAATCATAAACATTGGTTAAAATATACCAAAGGAAATAACTACCACATACAAAAGCCTCATAAATTCTATAAAAATTAATTGAATTTACATATCTCACGTCCACATGCACAATACACGATGAGAGACAAAGGGACAGATATAACAAACATTCAGCAGGAATGACAGAAAATATTTATTTGAACACAGAATTTAATGTAAGTTAGGTCCAGTCCTTGAATCTGATTGGACGAGACATTCCATAAGTACTGATGCCTCAGTACATCATTCTAAACTAAAGTGTAAGAGCAGTGCATACAGTATGTGTTAAGAGCTATCTGTCTCTTTACATTTCATTTTGTGAATCATTTTTTACATTTAAACCTGTCTCGCCTGTGGCTGGTGTAACGGATGTTCCTTCTCCTGCCTTGCCTCTCTCTTACATCGGTACCTCTGTTCAAAATTCGGATTTCGACATTAGTAGACAAATTCGATTATTTCCGATGTTTAGAGGAGCTGAAGTTGATTCTTAACGTATTTGAACATATAGCGAGTGCCTTACATTGGCCAAAAGAGTTTTGGCCACTCTTACTTCAATGCAGATTGTTCAGTAAAGCACAAGAAGTTTGTGCAGTGTTGTCAATTGAGGACATTCTAAAATATGATGTTTTGAAAATGTCTGTTCTTAGGGCTTACGAATTGGTGCCCGAAGCCTACCGGCAAAAGTTTCAAATGTCAGATTTGCCAATCATAGAGCTTGCCTGTGAGAAGGGTACTCTGTTCGATAAGAATTGCCAATCCAGCAAGGTAAGTGATTTTGAGAAACTTTGTGAGCTTGTATTGTTGGAAGATTTTAAATTCGTTGCCAGACAAAATTGTAGCACATCTCAATAAACAAAAGGTGGTTACTCTCGCCTCAGCTGCTATTTGTGCTGATGAATTTGTTCTGTCGCATAAAAATGTTTTGTACTGTCTGTGCACAAAGGATCTTTGCATATCAGTTCAGACAAAAATCCGAAAAATTCGATGAGCTCAAATTAGAGTCCTACTGAGTTCCGTGAATGCTTTTATTGTCGCAAATTAGGTCATCTGATTGCTCTATGTCCAGCACTGAAAAAGAAAAAACAATCGCAAAAAAAGCAGACTCCCAAAAGTTTTGATTTCGAAAGATCGGAAAATCGATTCAGTATTTGATCCATTTGTTTGTGATGGTTGGTGTTTCTGGTCGAACAAAAAGACAATTTCTGTTAGAATCCTTCGTGATACGGGGGCAACCCAATCGTTTATATTAGACCTTATCTTGCCGTTCACTGAACACTGGTTTTGAGGCACTGATGTTTTGGTTCAGGGTATTGAAATGGGTATTTTGAAGGTTCCTTTGCACAATGTGCTCATCGAATCATTCACATGAAATGAGTTGGTCTCATTCTAGTCAACGATATAGCTGGTGGAAAGGTGTTGCCGCTTCCTGAGGTTATTAGTGACCCGACTCGTGATCCTCAAAACGAGGGCGATGCGAGTGTCGAATTTCCTGCAGTTTTTTCCGCTTGTGCGGTTACAAGAGCACAGTCGCGAAAGTTTGAGGATAGTTTTCTTAACGTAGTTGACCATTCTGATGGCCGACAAGAACCTCCTGATTGTGTTGTACGTAAATTTCCTGAGGTGCTGTCCCTGAAATTGATCCGTCGCTTACTATTGAGAGAACTACTCCTATTCATGAATCAGGATGATTCTCTTTCTCGCTGTCAAAACTGTTGTCAGGAAAGAAGTTTTAGTTAAACATCCTGTTGCCTGTTTTTGGGATGATGGATTATTAATGCGGAAGTGGTCACCAACAGCCACTGATCCTGACTTCAGCTCCGTTTATCAAGTGGTAGTGCCTGCTAAATTTCGTTCTCAAGTTTTGAGTTTGGCTCATGATCATAATCTCTCTGGCCATTTAGGTATTACTAAAATGTACAGCTGTATTTTGCGACATTTTTATTGGCCTGGTTTAAGATCCGATGTGGTGTCATATTGTCATTCTTGTCATGTGTGCATCTCGTTGGTAAGCCAAATCAAGTGATACCACCTGCTCCTCTTCGACCTATTCCTATGATGGGTGAGCCGTTTGAACATCTCATATTAGCTTGTTTAGGCCCTTTGCCTAAGACGAAAACTGGACATCAATGTTTGTTAACTATGATGTTTACAGCTACACGTTTTCCTGAAGCTGTCCCGCTGTGTTCCCTTACTACTAAGGTCGTTCGAGGTCCACTCAAGCCTTTGATAGAGAAGTGGATGACGATGGAGTCCACTGAGTCCACTAATGTGTTTGATTATGTTTATGCATTTAGGGAGCGTTTACACAAAGCTTGTTATTTGGCTCATACTTCATTAACATCTGCTCAAGTGAAAATGAAAGTAAGTTTTGATAAGAAGTCTGTTTGTAGTTTTCTCCCTGGTGAAAATGTTTTGGCATTACTTCCGATTATTGGTTCCTCATTACAAGCACATTTTTCTGGTCCATATATAGTAGAGTCTAAAGTGAGTGAGACTGATTATGTGATCCGTACACCAGATTGAAGAGAAAATCCCTCCTGTGTCACATCAATTTGTTGAAAACATATTTTCTTAGAGATAGAGTTCCAGAGTTTAAAAGCTCTAAAGTCCCTGTTGCTTCGGTTAACCTGCTACCTCTGACTGTCCAGAGGAGGATGGGTTGATATTGTGGAATGTCACGGTGTCTGGAGCTAGTTTACAAAATGCGAATATATTGAAAGAGTTAACTGCATTTTTATCATATCTGTCTGATATTTGCTTGGCAAAAAAACAACTAGAGTGGTCTGAAATATGCCAAACTGCTTTTGATTCCTTGAAGACCCTTATGTAGCACCCCTGTACATTCTGCCCCAGATTTCTCTTTACCCTTCAAGATCGCTGTTGATGCCAGCACTACCGATTTACAGCGAGATGTTGGTGTTCTATTGCAAGAAGATGCTGATGGCATTGACCATCCGATTTGCTACTTCTCAAAGCAGTTTTTGAAAGATCATCTGCATTACAGTCCCATCGAGAAGGAAGCTCTAGCATTGTTGCTGTCCCTTCAGCACTTTGCGGTGTATGTGGGATCCAGTTCGATACCTGTGGTAGTTTATACTGACCACAACTCATTCATTTTCCTGTCAAAAATGTGTAATTCCAATCAAGGAATAATGCGATGGGCATTGATGGTACAGGAATTTAACATTGAAATTAGGTATAAGTAGAGAGAATATTTAGTCTCGTTCAGTTTTTTGGAATCACTTTATGTTGATTCTTCGTGGTGAGGGTGTTATAATCCAGTGTTGTGTTTTTGTTTTGCTTACCTTTTCTAAGGTGTTATTTTTCTCTTGTGTGTGCTGTGCTTTTCCTAGGACTGAATCACCGATTGACTTGATGATTGAAAGATTGGATAGCTCCACCACTCAATGATTACGGCTGGCTGAATAAATGGCATGGTCGGCTTACAATCGGGAGAGCTGCTCCCTGGAAAGGAGGGTGTTGTGACTTTGGGCTGGTCACTTATCTCTCACGCTCCCAGACCAACCGGCAGATCAACAACAGCCACAGCGAACTGTGTTATGTTGTTTTCTTGTGTTCAATCGTTTATGTCATTAGTCTAATGCAGCAACCTGTTGGGGTAACCTGTCCTTTCCTTTCCTTTTAGAGCTCTTTGACTTTGTTTATTGTTAGTGTAGTTAGGTTAACTGATATGTACTGGTTTTTTCCTTTCAATCGATATGTAATGTATTTATTTGTCTTCTTAAGTGGGTTTAGTTTGTTTTGGACATTTGGTTACCCTGAAGCCAAAAGAGAACTATTGCAGCTTTTAATTTTAAAGGGGATCTATTATACAAAATTCACTTTAACATGGTGTTTGTACATAAATGTGAGTCGGCAGTGTGTGTACACAACCACCCTATAATGATAAAATCCATCCAATCCTCTTTCTTATATTTCTTTTAATCAAAAACAATTTAGTCAAAATGAATGGTTTTCATTCTTAATGGGTATTAAATGAATTGTTGTTAAGGATTTATAGAGATTTGACAGATTTTACTTATGTTGTTTTACTGTAAATACCCGTTTTATTTTAAGTGTTCAATAAGTCGTCAACTTGGATTCTGTTCAATCCATATCATTTTTCCTTGAGCATGTCATTATGCATAGCTGCCATGAAGCTTAATGTGCACTTCTTGGAGGAGTCAAGTTTAATGCCTTACCTTATTTTCTTTAGAGCCAAATAAATTAAGTAGAAACAATAATACAAATGTTCATTTGAAACTACTTGCTAAAGGTTTTGCAGTTGTGCTGCCATAAAATCACCATAAGTTGAATTTACTTAAAAGTGTGAAGCAAAAAATGCTATGTATATATTCTTTAGTAAATACAACACATATTTAATATGTTATGTGAGTAAATTACTTATACACTATGTACAAAACTCTCAACATTGTGACAATGGAATACAAAAAATATCATAAAAATGGCATGTAATGCAGCTATGATGAGGTTTAAAAATAGTTCAAACTTTTCATTGCAATCATCTTTACATCAAATAAGGCCAGTAAGTGCAATTGCCTCTGTTTAATTACACAGAATCTGCATTATAGAATATTAATAGGCTTCTCTCAAGGTCACTATTAAAGGCCCAAATACAGTTTTTCCAAGCTTGCTGCTTCATTAAGAAATAAAGACTTATTAAAAGACTTATTAAAATTCTCTCTCTCACACACACACACACCTCCATCATGAAGGGGTCGGTCTTAGCTGAGCGTCCAGTGGCCACACACTGGAATGTGGCGTTCTGCCCTGCGTTCACCTCCACATCACCCAGTCTGGAGAAATGGGGTACTTTATCTGTGGAACAGAGCCAAACAAACACTTATCACACTTATAACACATCACCAGCAACAACAAAGGTGTTTCCATGTTTTTTTGACATGCACTATGCTAATACCATGATGTTTGGACATGGTTCAATAGCAACAACATGTTGCTGTTGTTGTTTACATTTACCATGGTAATGCCATGTTTGTTTGTTTTTTTTATCTATATTATTTTATTTTCATTTTCTTTACATGTAACATTGCAATACCATGGTTTTTGGACATACAGTATACCATTGTAATATAATGTTTATATACCATCATATTTTTTAGATATATGGTATTACCATTCTTTTAAATATATCATGGTAATGCAATGATTTGTTTTGAATATCTGTCACTTGAATTTACTCAGAATGGTGCCAAAAACAAAATAACATCCAGTGAGCAGCAGTTCTGAGGATGGAAATGTCTTGTTGATGAGAGAGATCAACAGAGAATGGCCAGACTGGTTTGAACTGATAAAGTCTACAGTAACTCAGATAACCACTCTGTACAATTATGGTGAGAAGAATATCATCTCAGAATGCTATTCTGAGATACGGGTTGGTGCTGTTTTGACAGCATGAGGGGGACTTACACAATATTAGGCAGGTGGTTTTAATGTTGTGGCTGATCGGAGTGTATATACAGTATTAACCACTGTTCCAACATGGTTCTGTTTTGTTAGGGTAACAGAAAGTCTCAGTTTTCGCAACTGGTCTTTTTTTCTGCTTTTGAAGTTAAAAGTTCCTCAATCGCCTTACACGCCAGTCTGACACTTCTGCACATTCCCTTTGTTCTATAAAGAATATTTATATAGATTTATGCTGTTTCCTCCATTCTCATGCAGTCCATTCATCTCACTTACCGTATCTCCATGTGTCATGTTTTGTCTTCATGCACAGCAAACGCCACATTTATACTTATCTGCCTGTGCTTGTATGCTCAGCATCAAATCATTACACGCTCTCGATATATAGAGCAATGGTGCCACAATTTGACCGCATTTCAACTATTCTCAAAGCTTTCCTCCAAATACAAGCGCTGTCAGCTTTATTTTCCTGTCAGACTGAATCTAAGTGCATGCATCCTGTTCTATTCCTCATCAAATGAAAAACAAAATCACTGCTTTGCTATACACGTACACATTACATTTCTATATGCCTTCTACAATTTCAGGGCACAGTAGGATGCAGAGTGGGCACTTTTGGACCTGAGAACTTTTAAAAAGTAACTTTTTACACTCTCACAACTTTATTTAATGTGTTTAGCGTATTGAATGTGACCTTTATATAACAAAGAGTTTCATTCCCTCCGATGTAAAAGTGCCCGTAGTTATAAACACAGAATAATGAAGAGTTACCTCAGAGTTGAATGCTTCAAACGTTCTCTAACCGCCTTAGAAAGAAAATTCTATAGCTTTTCTTTAAAGATGGACTGTTGAAAAGCACTTTATTCACTTATACACAATACATTGGGTGAGTGGCCTTCTAGCTCACACCTATAATTGCATCAGACTGTAACGTTCTGCTAATGAGCACCACAAAAATGGTTTAACGATGGCTGACTTGCAGCGGGACGTCCATCGTAAAAGACCAATGTGAATGGACACAATGAAATCAAAGTTTGTTCTGCCTGAGAAAGCCGTCACTGTACCGTGTGTTATTGACAGTTTAATAGCTCAGTTATAATATAAAGTGGGATGTAGGTAATTATTTTATTTTTGTAGCTATAATACCTCCTGTGTGCATTGGCCACGGCTGTTTTTGCTGTTAAAGAATATAAAAACAACATTGATGCGAATGACTATCGACTCAACCGGCAAACATTTATGTTTAGTTCTCAGACGAGAGTAAATTGTTTGTGAGCGCTTGTGCCTGATAACACAGAACATCCAGCTGAAATACAGCAAAAAGAGCAGAATACTGCAAACAATGTGTAAACTAGGGAAGGCTCAGTCGACTAGTCATACAACAACCAGTGAGAGCTTTAGCTTAAAGGGTAACTAAACCCTAAACCAACTTTTTTTAGTTAATGATCTGTAAGCATGGGGCTTTATTAGTACTGGTCATTGATTCAAGTAATTTTTTTGACATTTGTGTATAAAGTGTTTTAATTCTACAATATATGGTGTAAAAACGTCTGAGTGCTGCCCTCTTCAGGTTGAACGGTGGCTACTGCAGTTGAATTTTCCTATTGGCTGTTGCGGTACTTCGTGACGTAAGCGGTGACAGCTGACGTAAGCAGGTTCCAGCTCACCACGGCAGATTCATGTACATGTCGTCTTGCGACCGTGTGAGGAATAATAATAATAACATATCCGTCACTACGAGTCTCAGGTGCACCCCCCCCCCCCCGCTCAGCCCCGCACTCGGTTCGTTCCCTCTATCCCCGCCGGGGTCTGCCCACTTTTCCTGCATTTTCAAATATTTCTAGTGGGTGGAGTCAGACTCTGAGCAGGTGTTTAGTTACCCTTTAATGTGTTTTAGTGTGTTAACCAAATTATAGTCAGGACATTACTGGTGTAAAAAACAGCAGCTTAACATTGTCTTTGTGTTGGATTTTGAGTTGCCATAGTATGCAATAGACTGCCATGTCTTATTGTCAATATTAGGTCAACAATAAAAAAAAAAATTTAAAAAAATTCTCTAGAAACTCATCAGTCAATCATTGGTTTGAGGAATGAAGACTATGCAAATGCATGAAATTACCCAAAAACTGAAGATATTATACAAAGGTGTACACTACAGTCTTCAAAGACAAAGGACAACTGTCTCTAACAAGGACAGAAAGAGATGTGGAAGACCAGATGTACAACTAACATCTGAGGTTGCTACTCATCCTGCCATTCACCCATTCACACACCAATGACGGCAGAGCAACTTGGTTCAGCATGTGGAGTCATGTAGGCCGGGAATCGAATCACCAACCCTGTGATTAGTGTACAACCCGCTGTACCACCTGATCCCATATATATATATATATTATATAGCCATGCAGTTCCATTGTTCCTTGAGAAGTATTGCCAGTTTCCCATCCTTTCTGAGCCTTTTTTCATTGCCATTGTTTATTGATTCATGTTATGACCATTGCCTGTTTTTCTGGATTTACTGCTTTTTGGATAACCCTTTGTTTTGTTTGCCTGGTTGGACTGTCTATTTAGTTAATTGGATTTATCTGCCTGCTTTAAGACTACGTCTATCTCTGCCTGCTGTTATGGATTGTTTGCTTGTGTCTCTTTTAATAAACTTCCTGCACATGGATCCTAACACCATCTCCATGGCCAGTATGTTACAATATGGTAATCATTTATTATCGTGAAATGTACTAAAATACCAATATTACTGTACAATGTAAACCCAAATTGTATTAAATAATGTTGTCTGTCAAAATATGATTTATCATTTTAGGCTTCAGGTTTTCACAAAAAGTGAACTTAACCATTTAAGTACTATTAAATCTAACTTGGATTTAAAATATTTATTATATTAAAATTTTTTATATTAATATATACAAATATTAATATTTGTAAAAAATAGTTTCTACTTTCAATTAATTTGGCTCAAATGTGGAAAATATTGAATGGAAATGATGACTTTTAAGTAAATTGTTTTCAGTAACGATATCACTACAGAAGGTTTAAAGGAATATTTCGGGTTATTATTTAAAGGAATATTGTGTTATTTGAGCTGTAAAGTTGTTTAAATTGTTGTTGTTATGGCTGTTTTAGGATTTATGATGCTATGTCGTCAAGGCAACTAAGTTGTTAAACTGGATATCATTTTACACAGAAAAGTTACTAAACAATTTAACACTAAAATCATGTTTACACATATATTGTTTTTGTCTTGCGGCTAAACTTTTGAAATGGTGAGTATTTTAACGTTCAAACATTTTACCCATTCACTTCCATTGTAAGTGCCTCACTGTAACCCAGATTTTTTTTCTTTTTTTTAAAAGGAGGGATGAATCGAAATCAATATCATGCCACAAATGCTGTTGACTGAGATTAACTTGAATTGAACCCGGAACATTCCTTAAAGTCCCCGCTGTAGCATCCATCAAAGCTGTCAGCAATACATTTCAAGACAATCACAGTCGAAATCGTTTTATTTATTAATTGTCTATATATGTACATATACAAATGGACATTGTTGGCTGTTTTATTATGTCTCTCTGTTTCTCCAGCTTCTCACACAATGCTTTGTAGTTTTAGGATGACATATCAAGTAGTTTAGCATTTAAAAATGTGTCTTTAGACCCCTGCATTTTACACTGTTTGGGAACGCAAGAACCTATCCGATGTGAACACTGTTAAAAAAACATGTCTGATCGATGTCTGGTGAACATGACTCTAAACAAGTCTAATTATGAAGCGATTCCATAAAACTACTGAGTAGCTGGTGTAGTGTTGAGAGGTAGGCCAGCTTCATTTCTGGGTCAGTTCAACGTAGATCAAGTGTATTCAAGTGAACTGCATTCTTTTGAATGTGTGTATTATTGAATAAATTAACACATGTATGTCAAATAAATGATTCCATATGCATATCTAGAGTTTCATGTGTTATTTATGCTGTTTGATAGGCACATGTAAACACAGGTTTAGACAAGGTAAGAGCAAGCCAGTCCACTGTACAGTTCATTCTGCGCCAAGCAACGTGTTATTTGGTTGAGTCATTCGTTTAACCGAGCAAAGGAAACAAATTTGACAGATTTTGTTCAGTGGGAATGCATTTGTCTGGAATAAACACACCCACCACATGAAACAAACACAAAAATGTCAAGCGTGCACAAAGGTGATGCATGAAGGCCTAAGGTCAGACAGTCGATGTGATAATAATCATTCAATTTGGCCCATTTTATCATCTGACTGAACTGTTATTTGTAGACAATGAAAGTAAAGTTGAACACATAACATTGTAATATTAGGTTTATAATATATCATGTGTTTATTTATTTATTGTGCATGCCAAAGCTGGATTATAAAATGATCTATTTGCTTTTAACCTTCCTGAGACCAGATTTCAATTGCGCAGATACTGTGTTAGCGAATCCCCAGTTTTGCTATCTGTCTGTAAGAGCGCGTGGGGAAGATTCTCAAAGAGGACCCGGGTTCTAAGGTGAGCCAGACTGTTTTAAAACTGACTGTGACTCTCAATGGGATCATTTTCTCAAAAACACCCTCCATTATCATTCATTACCATTATCGTAGATGATACTTCAAGAGTCGAAAGAGCCATCCGGAGGGCCAAAAAGAACGATCTGTACTAGAACTCCCTGAACTTCCTGAAGCTATTGCCTACTAATGTAGCAACCTTAAAAGACATCAATTTAACCACAGAAGTGACTGATTTCAATGTTCTACATAGGCAGCAACTGTGCAGGAAACTCGACTAACAATTGACATTAGCATGTAAGCTAATATGTGATACTCTAATAATGATTAAAAAAAATACATATGTACTGGGTATAATACAGTAGCAATGTTTTGTTTTTTTCATTGATTAAACTATTTACGGATTGCCAAGCCAAATATGGTGACCCCTTACGGGAGCAGCCGAAAGAAGAAGAAACTTATGACCTATTTATGGATTACTTTTCAGTATTTAAACTAGTATACTTATATTTGGATGATTTTAGATTTTTTTAATTTCACTGAGCTCACTGCAATGCATTTTGAGATTCTGAATAAGCTTTTTTTAAATATCTCACAATTTGAGCATTTTATGACATGGGATGGTTAGTTTACATTGTCGAATGCTACATTTAGTGGCATTAATGAAAACAAAAATAATGCAATTTATTTTTAAATAATACTTTTTATTTTAAAAACTATGGTGGAAATCTTTGGAAAATAATGATTAGATTACAGATTTACGGAAAATGACATTAGTTATTGAATGCAAACTTTGTTGAAAATGGTATGAACTTGCTGATTTACTGAAATGAACGGAGCACAGAGATATATGGCATAAAGCAGATTATCCTGACACAATTCACACAAAAATGATTTATTATTTTCAGTATTTTGAGATTCATTTAAGATTATATGCAGATACAGTCTGTTCAATGCTGCAGAATGCAAAAAATATTCTGTATTTTGTCTTGTGTTGCATGAAGTAGGACTTTAAAGGAATATTCCAGGTTCAACACAAGTTAAGCTCAATCGACAACATTTGTGGCATAATATTGATTACCACAAAAATTTATTTCAATTCGTTCCTCATCAAAGAGCACAAATCTGAGGCACTTATAATGGAAGTGAATGGGGCAAATCCGTAAACATTAAAATAGTCACTGTTTCAAAAGTATAGCCACAAGACATAAAGGATATGTGTGTAAACATGATTTTAGTGTGATACAATCACTTACAAATGCTTTCTGTTTAAAGTTATAGCCAATTTACAACTTCGCTGCCATGACGACGCAATGTTGAAAACCCTAAAATGACTGTAAAATCGGCTATTTACTTAACAGAGGAATTAATGTAAGTGCTTTTATAAAATTATAGACTGCACATTTCTGCATTTAAACTCTCCAAAAATGGCCCCCATTCACTCCCATTATTAGTGCATCAATGTAACCCAGATCATTTTCTTTTTTTTAAAGAAAAGGAGAGATTATTTTTATGGAAATTATTACACAAATGTTGTCGATTGATCTTCACTTTTATTGAACCTGGAATATTCCTTTAGCGACTCCAAGGAGGCTAATTGACAGATTTTGTAAGGTATAATAAGGCACCTACTGTAAATGGGAGTAATAGTAATCAGTATCAGTGAGTGATTTGTCAATGTAAAGGACTAGTTCACCCACAATTTAAAAATGGATCAGCATTCACTCACCCTCATGTCGTTACAAACCTGTATGGCTTTCTTTCTTACATGGAACATAAAAGTCTCAGCCACCATTCACTTTCATTGAATGGAAAAAACTAAAGATGCAAAGAATGTAAATGGTGACAGAATGTCATAAGGGTGAGTATATGATGTTAAATTAAAACAGTAACTGAATAGTTTACTGTAATGAACAAATACAGTAACTGGCTAAGGGTCATGTGTATACTTGTGTTGATGTTGAATACTACTGAAACAGCTAGTTATAAGTGGTAAGCAAGCAAAATAATCTCATGGCAGGAAATCTGAACAGTTTGCAGTTTATTTGAGGTTTGCAGAGACTGTCAGCAGTTTTGGACATTTTCATTCTCTGCCTTCATCAGCAATGTGCAAATGACCAAACAAAGCATCATATTCCTGTCCGCTGTTCCTGTATTATCTGCCCCAGCAATGCCTGTGTTACAGCAATATATAAGATACCAGCGAAGAAGCCAAAATATTGCCATTGTAGATATGGCTGGACATTTTTTAAATATGAATGTAACAAAAATCTGCTGATAGAGCATGTACTGTCTGTTAACAGTAAATTAGTATTTTTCCCTATTAAAGGAACAGTACCCCAAAATGTACTCACTCTTATACTGTCTTAAACTAATTTATGTCTATGGCATATTGATGGGTATATGATGTGTGTTTTTCAATATAATGCAGTCAATGGAGTCCAAACCACAGAAAGGTAATCCATACACCTCCAGTGGTTTAATCCATTTCTTCTGAAACAATCGTTTTTGGGTGAGAAAACACCCAAATGTAAGTCCTTATTGGCTATAAATCTTGACATCTTCACAATTAGACATATCTCACCATGGACCGATGCAGAACAATGAACCCTTGAAATATATGTAAAAACAATGGCTGTCAATATATGTTAATTTAGTGTGGTTCATTCTAAATAATAATAAAAACAACAACAACATACAATAAACATGCTAAAAATAAAGGTGACAATTTGCACTAGGAGTAAATATCATCTGCCACACAGTGCGACTCCAATAGTCTGGTGGAAATGGAAATGAAACACAAAATGTGCCCCCCAGTGAATGTACTTTTCTTTTGCAGATGACCCGGGTTCAACTCTGTCTTGTACTCCACTCTTCCCCATTCTTTTTCTTGTTTCCACTCCTAATATTTCCTTTAATACTACTTATAATAATGAACAAACATGAATATAAAGGCTGATTTCCTCACAGTGGTTTGGTTAGAGTCAAGGTCAGAGAGTTGACAATGAACCAGGGTTTCACTATAGTTATATTGTAGTACCATGTATTTTGAAGGAAGCCATAGATCTAATGCAATTAATTATGGTGTTACTACAGTAATATGGTGTTAATATACTGTAGTAACCATGTTTAATTGTGTGCTAATTTTACTACAAAATACCATATTGATGCTGTGGTTACTGTAGTAAAAGCATGGTTCATTTTGTAAGGTTACGGCTAGGTTTAGGGGTGTCTGTGAGACTCTAAATAAACACAATAAACACACTGTAGTGATGCCTGAATACTGTATGCTAGTATTTATCTAGGGTTGCAAATCTAACAATATTTTCACTTAAATGAAATAAACTGTAACTAAACATGTGTGCAGTTGATTGTGCCCCCTGACCTGTAGGTCAATTCTATAATACACCACACACACACACAATTGAATGGACCATAACGCAAGGATCTTGAGATATGTTTTCTAAAGTGATTTTTTTTTAAAAGACACAGCGTCTTAAAAGTATGATGTGATTGCCAATTTTGCCCATCTGCATATGTACATAAACCCATCATTTTAAAATATATAAAAGAATTAGTGCTGCCAGTTGATAGAAATGCACCAACATTAAAATTTCCTTTCATTTCATTAAAAAGAGGGAGGTTGAATAATTGAAAGAACATAGGTTGCCTATTCAAAGCAATGGACATTAAAACTCTTAAAGCAGACTGTGGCTATCCGCAATTGTGAAGCCACATACACAATTTGCATCAAGGCGTTAAGTGCCGCTTTGAACTCAATGCGAAAAGCGCTTGCAGACAATGTCTCTTTCTGCGTTTTCATGAACTTTAAGACTCGATGTGCTTCTGTGGCAATTAAATTGTGCCTTACAGAGGCTGCAAAGTACTTGATTCCTATCACAAGTCCCATCTGGGCTTGTTTTATGCAACAAATAGCGTTTATGCCAGTTGCATAGCCAAGGGTGGGCGAATTAGACACAGGTCCATCCAGGATCTTGCAGATTATTCTTTGACATCAAATATATATTTATACAATAGTTTAAAAATGCATGCATTCTGATTTCTGAAAGTGTGAAAGAATGTTTTGAATGTGGCACCTTTCTGTTATTTTGGTTTAAAAAAATTTTTTATTGAGGCTCACACAGAAGTCCATAAGACCATGACTACATTTTGAAAGTCTGCACACTGTTGTAAAGCTTATCTTATATGTCTTACAGCATTTCAGTCAAAAACCTTCTACAGGCATTCTGTTCATTTCATTGAAGATTTTTCCAGTTGCAAAAGTATATATCACTGTTACAGTCTTAGATTTACTTGAGAAGTTTCATCAATGATGCTGGCGATGCGATCAACATAACCAGAGAATGTTCATTGTGGTGGATATTCTCCCGCCAGCGTGAACTGAATTTTTTTTACACTAAAGCTTTGTCAACCATTTTCATTGACCTCTTGGACTGTTTCATTTGCAAAAGAACCTCTGATGTCAGCAAAAGCATGCGATCACTGTAATGTTCATGCGATGTTCCTCTATTACTTTTTAGAACGAGCATGCAAGTTTTTACGATGTGAATGCACTGCACTATATATATATATAAAGCAATATCACATGAGTAAGAGTGCGATATGGCCGTCAATCTGAGCAATCACGTAGTACTGATGAATGAAAACACTGACTGATGCTGACTCACTTCACATGAACTGGCTCATATTACACAAAACAATTTACTTTTGCCACTACATGCTGGCTAAAAATGAATGTAAAGAGACACATATAGCTCTTAACACATACTGTATGCATTGCTCTAACACTTTAGTTTAGAACGGCACGAACACAAGCGGCGTGATACACACAGTGAAGCATCCTAGTGCTGATGTACTGAGACAGTACGCAATGAACGTCCCTCGACCAATCAGATTCGAGGACCAGAATGAACTGTTGTGTGTATGTATGTATATATATGTGTATATATATATATATATATATATATATATATATATATATATATATATATATATATATGTGTATATATATATATATATATATATATAATATTATATATATATATATATATATATATATATATATACACACACACACACACACACACACACACACACACATATATACACAGTATATATCTTATTTACTGTAGGGGGGAACAAATACAATGTATGAAAACATCTGAAAATGTATAACAATCTCACGAGTGGCTACTTTCTAATATTTTTTTCCCATACAATTAAGGGAATGAGGACTGAACCACTCTTACATCTCCTTTTGTGTTCCATGGAAGAAAGAAAGTCATAAAGGTTTTATCACTTAAGAATACAAGTCAGTACTCACAAGTTGCATTCAATGGCCTTTTAATGTTGACAAAATTAATTTCATGCATTGAAAATTTTTACAGATGAAATCCTGAGAGAGAACTTCATTAGAATCAGAATCAAAATGAGCTTTATTGCCAAGTATGCTTACACATACAAGGAATTTGTCTTGGTGGCAGAAGCTTCCAGTGAACAAGCAATACAACAACAAGACAGAGATAATAAATAGAATGAAAATAAAAGGTATGTACAAACACAAATCTATTATATACAATGCAAGGCAATGTAATGGCAGAAGAGGTAGGAGATGTTAGATAGATATACATAAAATAAGCTGTGTATTGCACATAATTATTGCTCAATGAGGTGGATGGCCTGAGGGGAAAACTGTTCCTGTGCATGATGGTTCTGCTGCTCAGTGCTCTGTAGCGTCAGTCAGAAGGCAACAGTTCAAAAAGGTAGAGGGCTGGGTGAGTGGGGTCCAGAGTGATTTTTCCAGGCTTTTTCCTGTACAGTTCTTGAAGGGAGGGCAGGGGCAACCAATAATCCACTCAGCAGACCGAACTGTCCTTTGTAGTCTTCTGAAGTCCGATTTCCAACCAAACCAGACAGGACATACTCATTGACTGCTGAGAATCCTTACATATGTTGCAGGATATGATGCAATCCCATGTTGACTACATAATCCACAAATTTGTTTGCTCAATAAACAAATTGAAGGGGATCCTGAAAGGGTCCAGTGATGTTCTTCGGGTGGGCCAACACCTCAAATTACTTCATGACATCATAGCGACAGGTCTGTATTCATTAAGTTCTGTGATTTTGGGTTTCTTTGGGACAGGGATGATGGTGGAGTATTTGAAGCAGCAGGGAACTTCATACTTCACACATACTCAAACCAGTCCATCTGGCACCAACAATCACACCACGGTCAAAATCACTGAGATAAAAATGTTTTCCCCATTCTGATGATTGATTTGAACATTAACTGGAGCTCCTGACTCATATCTGCAGGATTTTATGAACTGCACTGCTGCCACACGATTGGTTGATTAGATAATTGCATGGATGATTGTTGGTGCCAGACAGGTTGGTTTGAGTATTTCCGTAACTGCTGATCTCCTGGGATTTTCACACACAACGGTCTCTGAATGGCGCCAAAAACAAAAAGCATCAGAGAATGGCCAGACTGAACTGACAAATCTATGGTAACCCGCTCTGTACAGCTCTGTAGCATCTCAGAATGCTATTTTGAGATGCAGGCTGGCACTGTTTTGGCGCCACAAGGCACACAAGACTAATAGAGAGTCTGAAGCCTTCCTTATATGATGTTTTCATGGCCATGGATTATTATAATTGTGAATGAATGTGCACGCTCTCTCCATTTACCAATGTTTAGAATTCTCTAATATACACGTTTTACTAGCAAATCTGGGGAATACAAAGCTCTCGTGAATCCAGCAGAAAGTTTTCGGGAAGCTCCATTTTATGGGTAAATGACTTTACAAAGAAAATCAGTATTTTATGTCCATGTATTTATTTATTTGGTTAATATTAATGTGATAAGGAGGATAATGTTCAGTCATGCAGTTGTTATCACAAAATAAACTCCTTCAGGGTGATACAAAAGTCATCCATTTTGCGCCAGGGACCTGATCACACTGTCAGGGTTTACTGTGCAATAACAACCAGCTGATTGTACATTATCCCTTACATAACATGTAATTAATGTGATTAAACATTTGTAAAACTCAACATTGAGCTTTTAAACGCTCTCAAAACCCTGCGTGTGTCCATTTGGTCCCTCTATCTGTAGAATCTGCAATTATGTTCTTGCTGCGGGTTGTCAAATTGAGCTGCAGGAATGCAGAAGATTCAGGATGGCAAGTTTCAACTCTGTAACAAATTACAAAAGGCCACAAACTGAGTGTCTAAATTAAAATGCACAATTCCCTTCAACTGCATTTCCAGTAGTCAGCATGTATCAGGTCCTGCGGTGGGCCACGCTTTGAGCCCCCAGTCCAAACGACTGGAGAAGAATTACACACCTTTGGAAATACGAATGGAGTGTTGGTTCACTGGGACCGAGAGACAGGGTGATGTGCGGACAAAAGTTGCCCACAGGAAGTAAACGCAGGGAAAGAAAAAGAGAAATGGAATGTGTCACCGGAGAATTGCCTTTGATGATTTAGATCAGAAGTGAGAGAACCCAAGCTTCGACGGGAGGAAATGAGCACCTTTGTTCCTCGCTCCAGGTGGGCTGACCTAGTCATACGCCCCAATGTGTGTCGGAAAAGGTCAGTGAGAGAATTAGTGTGTGTGTAGAGCGACAGGACTTACAGCAGGGGTAGTTTAACAGCACTATATCATCCAGGCCGATGTATCCCTTCTGCTCAGATGAGACAGTGGCTTCAAAAACCACCTGCAAGGGAAAAAAGAAAGAAGCCAAGAGTGAATACTCATCAAGCACACAATAGGTCTCATTCACTAATGACTGCACACACTTACTCTAAAGCATGGATACATGGATTTGTATTAGATACACCCAATCTCCATACAAGAACTTTCAGCACCACCAAACCTGTACAGGTGCAGATGTGTAGAGAAAGATGCCACTAAGCAAAAAGCCAAACCACACCATTTTGGATGCTTTGCGGGACAATGTAAAAAACAAAACAAAAAAACTTTCAATGAACAATTATGTGACGTACATATTTTTGAAGAACTTTTTTGAGAAACAGTTACATTGAGTTGCACATTTTATACAACCAAATGATACCTGGACAATGTTGTAAAAATGCCTACCTGGTAGGTTGTCTGTATGCTTTTAAAATAACATCACTTATACGTATAAATTGAAACATTTCAAAAGTGCAGTGAAAATAGTTTTATTTACAGAATGAAGGGTATAGGGGTAAAGGCCCCCGGTGTATTTTCTCCCAAAACACTATATAGCAACAAAAACTACCACATCACTTTCCTCAACATCTGCAAAATATTTCTTCTCAATGAGGTCATTGTGTGCAATGTCTAAAAGCTGATTTTAAGTGAATATGATCTGACATTTAATAGCTTTTAAAATATTGCACATTTATGTAGCTAATTATCATCTCTGAAATGATGGCATTTATTTTGACATACTTTTTTGTTGTTGTCATTTTCTGTTTTGCTTAAGGTGATTAAATCAATCGTTTTTCTAAAAATGACATGAAATAAATACATGAAAGGATAGTATTTGGGGTCAAAAGTCCCCCTGTTGCAGGGCTTTTTCTTAAATGCGGCGAATCGATTTGTTATGAGAAATGTTCAAAGAGGTCTCACATTAACTGATCCAATCACAGTGGAGATTCATTTGTTATAGAATTAAAACAATCTTTCCTTTTTCTTTCCCACAAATTAAAATAATAATAATAATCAAAGGGTTATCTTCATACATCATACACTCTGTGACCGGATGCCTGTTGGAAGTATCCTTCTCCTTACTTTTGAAGTGGTAATTATGAATATGTCACGTTTAAGTGCTCTGTTGTCAGAGAGAACAGGAAACATGGATGATGCCAGGTTCATTCCTGTGTATTCCTTGAGGAACTTTTATTTTGACACTGTAATACATATTACTCAGGCAGCTGGCTGATGACAATTGTCTTTTGGGCATGCTATTTTCTTGGTGGAAAAAATTAGAATAGGCATCAAATGGTTGTTGATATACAGTACGTAAATGTAAATTACTGAAACGGCAAGCGCTAACAATTCGCTGTCTTCAAAAAAATTAATAAAACCTATAATTCACTAGATAAACCGCAATTTCCTCTGACATTTTAACAGAGTACAAACAGAGCAAATTGAGGGGTTGTTCATGTGCAAATTCTGAGTGGGAAACTCAGTTTTATTTACATAAGTGTTAGGGTTTTTGAATAAAAGCGGCGCACTCTTATAGATCTATTCACAATAGGCCACAATAATAATAATAATAATAAATATAATAAAAAAACACCAATAAAATCAACTTTTGGTTTTAGGACATTATATCTGCAATTCACTTTTAAGAATACATTTGTTTCGTTCTTGTGAAAAGTTCTTAAAGGTGGAGTATGTTCTCCCTTCTTCCATTGGTTGGATGAACAGATGATCCCATCAAGTTGTCTTGCCATTGGTTAAAGTGATGCATGAACATGTCAACACGCATATTAGGCCCTCTCATGAACGTGCTTAAGGTTAGGGTAAGAGAGCTGGCCACAAGCAAAGATTAACAATTAAAAAAGGACTTAAATATTGATCTGTTTCTCATCTACACCTATCATCTCTCTTCTAAAGACATGGATTAAACCACTGGAGCCTTATGGATTACTTTTCTGCAGCTTTAATGTGCATTTTGGTGCTTTAAAGTTTTGGTCACCATTCACTTGCACTGTATGGACCAACAGAGCTGAGATATCCTTCTAAAAATCTTCATTTGTGTTCTGCAGAAGCAAGAAAGTCATACACATCTGGGATGGCACGAGAGTGAGTACTCCAAGGTTCGACTGTTTTCAATTTCCATTCTCCAGTGTTTTCACTTGCATCGGTGTATATTCTTAGTAGTTAATGTAAACTTTAAGGTATTCCAATTGTAAAAATGTTCAAAAAACATGTGGCTATACAGTATAGCACCGATACTTCGAGTCGAGATGACCACTTTTTATTGACAGTGCCTCAGAGGGCTGGACTGGGAAGAGAAATCGGGCCGGGATTTTATATAGCAACTGGCCCATCTGGGCAGGTTCGCTGTCCTTTTCTGCATATCGCGGTGCCATTTTGTGGTCCGTTCTGCATAACGCGGCAGCTCATTTTAGCCCATTCGGCCCGTCTCGCTCGGTTCTCCCGATAGCCAGTCCACCCCTGATCGGCCACAAAGTGCGTCGGCCCACCGGGAAAATTCCCGGTATGCCAGATTACCAGTCCAGCCCTGGTGCCTCACCTGACATTATACGACCTGACATGAAGTGATTGTCTGAGGTTAGTTACTGTTGTTACGCAACGACAGCCAACAAAAGCACAAATTGAGCCTGAAATAAATTTGTACTGTGCAGTTCTCCTTCTGAATCGCTCATTTTGGTAGTTTTTACATGGCATCTCGAGGCCAGAAACAGAAGAGACAATTAGAATCATCATGGCGCCACTCAGTGGTTTCTCGGGAAATCTATGGATAGCTGTCTCTGCACACATTACGCTGGGATAGGAGACATTTTTTCACATCAGAAAAATTACACACAACAGCTATAAATGTTTGTGTACTTGTGTCCATCCATCCATCCATCTTCAATCGCTTATCCGAAGTCGGGTCGCGGGGGCAGCTGCTCCAGCAGGGGGCCCCAAACTTCCCTATCCCAAGCCACATTAACCAACTCTGACTGGGGGACCCCGAGGCGTTCCCAGGCCAGTGTGGAGATGTAATCTCTCCACCTAGTCCTGGGTCTTCCCCGAGGCCTCCTCCCAGCTGGACGTGCCTGAAACACCTCCCTAGGGAGGCGGCCAGGGGGCATCCTTACCAGATGCCCAAACCACCTCAACTGACTCCTTTCAACGCAAAGGAGCAGCGGCTCTACTCCGAGCTCCTTACGGATGACTGAGCTCCTCACCCTATCTCTAAGGGAGAAGCCCGTCACCCTTCTGAGGAGGCCCATTTCGGCCGCTTGTACTCGCGACCTAGTTCTTTCGGTCATGACCCAGCCTTCATGACCATAGGTGAGGGTAGGAACAAAAATTGACCGGTAGATCGAGAGCTTTGCCTTTTCTCTCTTTTCTCTCTGAGCTCTCTTTTCGTGACAACGGTGCGATAGAGCGAGTGCAATACCGCCCCCGCTGCCCCGATTCTCCGGCCAACCTCCCGCTCCATTGTCCCCTCACTCGTGAACAAGACCCCGAGGTACTTGAACTCCTTCACTTGGGACAAAACCTCATGTGTACTTGTGTGTGAAATGTAATTTCAATGGAAACTTATTTCATTTCAATTTCAAACACATTATTCTTTGCTCTTTCAATAAACAACACGACTTCACCAAACTAAATATTTAATCAATTACACACAGCACTGCCTCACCCGCACTGTAACATTTGCTCGTGTAAACTGTTATTGCAGCATTCGCCATGCTAAACGCTTCATGATTCAGCACAACAGTCTCCCTGTTTTGACCTATCAATGAATCTGACTTGACTGCCTCTCTGCTGAGAATACAGATCTTGCTCTCTAGTGGCCAATTACACTTTAAGTATCAACATCACTCATCCTCTCAAACAACCTTTAGCCATTCTGCTAACAAAGGGAAGACTACCTCCCTGGCTGTTTTACTGTTAGACAAGCACAGATAGATGATAGATGTCATACTGTTCTGAATCAGACAACAAATGAATGGCTTTGCTAACAGCCAGCCAATCAAAATAGAGCTCAAGCAAAACTCCTGACAATGCATCACATTTTTCCATGCACACGTATGTCCTGTTCCAAAACTAAAAATGCAGCAACCGGAAATGCTTCTGGACCAGACATTCGCAGTAGCATTGCAAATCCTTGGTTATTGTTTACGTCATTGAAAAGATCGTTAGGCAATGCACCTCACCAAATGACATTTGATTAAATTACACATATTTATTTAATTAAAATGTGTAATCAATTGACAGCCAAATTTATTTAATGCTTTTATCCTTGCTGTTAGCTTAGCGACATGATAACGTTAACTCTTGGACTGATTGAAAATGGTGGATGAAGCACAAGTGTGCCGTACAAGCCCTCAAAAGTGAAGACAAAACGTCTCGATCGCCCCCCGGTGACTGGTCCTAGTATAGGTCATAAACCCCGCCTCCCCATGTTATTCAACGGGACGTGAGACCAACTTAACAATTAAATTACACTTCACATATCTTTTTTCCAAAGATAGAAACTACAGTAAATGACAGAAACTATCATGTTGATGTAATTTCAAGTGTTTGTTTTCAAAATAAGTTTGTTTTTAGTTAGTTATTTGATGCTATAAAAACGGTGCTGTGACATCATGATTGACAGCTGTGATTGACAGGTTCTCTGAGCGAAGTAGTCACTGAAGACTTTTTTCGGGATCTTCGGGGGACTGAGGAGATTGGAGCTTTAAATGTAATATCTAAATTTCTATAATTAATTATTTCACACCATCATAATTCAAAAGTCAAATGTGCAGGGGCGTGTGCCTGCGATTGATTCAGCGAGAGTGAGGGCGGGGCTTGATTTCGCGGCTTTACTTCCTGCTTACTACTGCGCAGGTCTGGTCCCCAAATCGCAACTACGCAGACTCAAGTCCCAAGATGTCAGCGTCATATCGGGACATTGGGGGCTTCAGTTCTCACCAGTGGAAAAGAGCGAAGGTGCGTCGTCCATCTTTTTTTACAGTCTATGATGAAGCACAAGATATGTTGTCTATAAATATACCGTGGCTACTTATATTTCATAAAATTCAGAAAAGTATCACTGAGAAGTATTTAAAACAGATATAATTGACAATTCTATCCAATATACTGTATGTTCTGATGCTTATTAGAGTATTGTGTCATTAGCTTAGCAACATGTGCTAATGCTAAACGTAATAGAAATCAAATAAGAGTCAAGTCTCTTGTGCACTTCATGTGAAGAGCGCTATTTGTAAGATGCACAACAAGAGTGTTCCAAATCACTTACTAATGAGGTTCCATCTTGGTCAGGATTCTTCCTTACACCCTGTCTTTACCGGGGTTGTCCTTTGATGCAATGTGCCACAGAGCCTTAAGTCTGTTTACACTCAATGAGTAGAAGCAAACGTTCTTATTTGTAATGTCCTCATGCATTAAGTCTCTAGGATCTTCAGTGCAGCTGTGAGATAAGCCGATGATGCAGGACTTTATCGACTGGTTGTCGATATGCCCAGACTCTGCCTGCTTAAGATCTGCCACAACTGTCACTCAGAGTGGAAGACAGTCACACTGTGCCATTTCAGGAGTGAGAATGATCATGGCCATTCACTGTTGACCTCTTTCATGATCAAAGCGTCTCAATCCACAGAACTGCCGCACGCTGGTTGTTTTTGGTATTCACACCACTCTCTATACACTCTGAAGGCTGTTGCATGCCAAAATCCCAGGAGATCAGTAGTTACAGAAATACAACCATGATGCCACAGTCTTAATCACTGAGATCACATTTGTTTCCCATTCTGATGGTTGATGTGAACATTAACAGACGCTCCTGACCCATATCTTCATGATTTTATATATTACACTGCTGCCACATGATTGGCTGACAAGATAATCGCATGAATAACTAGAACTGACGCTATCACACCTGGAGTAACGAGTTCGAATCCAGGGTGTGCTGAGTGACTCAAAACATGTCTCCTAAGCAACCAAATTGGCCCAGTTGCTAGGAAGTGTAGAGTCACATGGGGTAACCTCCTCGTGGTTACAATTAAGTGGCTCTCGTTCTCACTGGGACGTGTGGTAAGTTGAGCGTGGATCACGGAGAGTAGCATGAGTCTCCACATGCTGTGAGTCTCTGCGGTGTCATGCACAGCGAGCCATGTGATAAGATGCATGGATTGACAGTCTCAGAAGCGGAGGAAACTGAGACTTGTCCTGAGACAGCTACCCGGACTGAGGTGAGTAACCACGCCACCACAAGGACCTACTAAGTAGTGGGAATTGGGCAATCCCAAATTGGGAGAAAATGGGATAAAAATATATACAGTGGATATAAAAAGTCTACACACCCCTGTTAAAATTCCAGGTTTTTGTGATGTAAAAGAATGAGTCAAAGATAAATCATGTCAGAACTTTTTCCACTAATGTGACCTATAATGTGAACAATTCAATTGAAAAACAAACTGAAATCTTCATGGGGGAAAATATTGTAAAACCTTACAATAACCCGGTTGCATAAGTGTGTACACCGTCTTATAACTGGGGATGTGGCAGTGTTCAGAATTAACCAATCGCATTCAAACTCATGTTAAATAGAAGTCATTACACACCTGCCATCATTTAAAGTGACTCACAAATGAATTAATCACAAATAAAGTTCAGCTGTTCTAGTAGGATTTTCCTGACATTTCCTTAGTTGCATCTCAGAGCAAAAGCCATGGTCTGCAGAGAGCTTCCAAAGCATCAGAGGGATCTCACTGTTGAAAGATATCAGGCAGGAGAAGGGTACAAAAGAATTTCCAAAGCATTAGATATACCATAGACATTATCAAGAACTGGACATCCCTCCAAAATTGATGAAAAGACGAGAAGAAAACTGGTCAGGGAGGCTTCCAATAGGCCTAAAGCAACATTAAAGGAACTGCAGGAATTTCTGCCAAGTACTGGCTGTTTGCTACATGTGACAACAATCTCCCGTATTCTTCATATGAATAGGCTATGGGGTAGGGTGGCAAGACGGAAGCCTTTTCTTACAAAAAAAACATCCAAGCCTGGCTGAAGTTTGCAAAAACAAACATCAAGTCTCCCAAAAGCACGTGGTAAAATGTGTTATGGTCTGATGAATCCAAGGGCAACTATTTGGCCATAATTCCAAAAAGTATGTTTGGCGCAAAAACAACTCTGCACATCACCCAAAGAACACCATACCCACAGTGAAGCATGGTGGTGGCAGCATCGTGCTTTGGGGTTGTTTTTCTTCAGCTGGAACCGGGGCCTTAGTCAGGGTGGAGGGAATTATGAACAGTTCCAAATACCAGGCAATTTTGGCACAAAACCTTCAGGCGTCCATTAGAAAGCTGAAGATGAAGAGGAAGTTCACCTTTTAGCACGACAATGACCCAAAGCACACATCCAAATCCACAAAAGCATGGCTTCACCAGAAGAAGATTAACGTTTTGGAATGGCCCAGCCAGAGCCCAGACCTGAATCCAATTGAACATCTGTGGGGTGGTCCGAAGAAGGCTGTGCACAGGAGATGTTGTCGCAATCTGACAGATTTGGAGCGCTTTTACAAAGAAAAGTGGGCAAATATTGCCATGTCATGATGTGCCATGCTAATAGACTCCTACCCAAAAAGACTGAGTGCTGTAATAAAATCAAAAGGTGCTTCAACAAAGTATTAATTTAAGGGTGTGCACACTTATGCCATCAGGTTATTGTGAGTTTTTTATTTTTTTATTTTTCCCCCTCAAAGATTTTATTTTTTCAATTGAATTGTTCACGTTATAGGTCACATTAAAGGTGGAAAAAGTTCTGACATGATTTATCTTTATCTCATTCTTTTACATCACAAGAACCTGCCATTTTAACAGTGGTGTGTAGACTTTTTATATCCACTGTATATAAAACATTTATAAATAAACACCTGTACATCTACCTGCAGCCTCGTGTTTGAGGCCAAATCACAACAGTGCTGATTTAGGAACATATAGCATGATTGCGAGTGTGATATTGTTTATATACAGTTCAATGAACAAGTACATTTATATTTTTGTTGGGGGTTAAATCCAATCAAGCTGTAATTTTTCCAAATTACACAAAGCTTGAAAATATTATTTCATTGTGCAAATTTTGGAAACATTACATTTTACCAATACAATTTTTATTTATTTATTTATTAAATTATAAAAAATGTCATTTCCATCAGCATCATTTCCAACACAGAATTCTATTAACCGCAATACAGAATTGAAGATGTGCTGGAAATTACTGTGACTTTCAGAAAAAAATGACCAAAAATGACAAATACACTGTTGGACATTGCCAGTAGACGAAGTTTATGGAAGTTGATAAAAGACTCAAAAGAATGAATAAAATAGATATGTAATTCTTTAGCTTGTCGCACATGTATAAGTTTAATGTTCCAAAAAGACACAAGGAAATGTGTGTAAGTACAGCATTTGCGAAAGAGATAGCAATACAAAAAAAGAATAAAAGACCGAAATAGGCACAGAACAAAACATTAAAAGACACAGAAGGTCTGGTATCATAGTTAATATTTAATAAAGGCCTCTCCTCTGCAAACACCTCCAGCCCTGACGACAGCACAATTCACATCACAACGAGGATTCTTCAGCTTACAGCCACACTTGCAGACATTTATCTCACTGCTCTTATTTCCTCTTCCTGTTTTCAACCCACACACATTTCTTGAGCATCAGTGTGATACAGCACAATGTACTGTAGATGACAAAAACTGCTTGAACGTATACACGCGGATGTATCTCATTGACACCAGTGGGACGCCGTCACACACCGAGTACAGAACCATTTTATCAGAGCTATCTCAGGAGCGCAAACACAAATAAGAACAAATCTCCTTTTCATGTCTTACAAATGTCACAGTAAACCACAGAATGTTGACAATGTGATTTGTATTTTAAATAAACCCCTGGAAAAATTCTGCGTGGCGCTGAAGCATCTCAACATAAATTGGACCACGCGTACTGTAAAAAACCCTGTCAAAACCAGCCCACTCTGAGAGGAAGTGTCTTTAATAAAGACTCAATTCACTCAGAGCTGCATGATATGACTGATTCATGTTCATTACACGTGGGGTACATTGCCTTTGTGCTAACAATCACTGTCAAGCTTTCAGCTTGTGAACTGATGTGTCAAATGTGTGGGGGGACCTCAATCTGTCATAGCGATTTGCTGTGTCCATTAGCATAGCATGCTAAAAACATGCTAGTTGTCTTAGCTCATCGAGTTGGCTCATGAATTGCAAAGTTTTTGAAAGGGAAATCCTAACCCACTGGGAAATACATTATGTCACATGTTGGCTAAAGAGAGAGAGGAAAAAAAATTACTCACAGCATGATGTCAGTTTTAATCTCATGTGCAAAATTATTTGAAGAAGGGTATTTTGATTTTGTCAATGATAAAATGAACACAAAAAAGAGGTATCATGAAGATAATTAAAATATACTGTTGATGAAAATGTAACGAGTGGAAAAAAATGCTGCCAGATATAAAAGGGATAGTTCACCCAAACTTCTGGTGTGAAAAAGATCAGTATTTATGTACTTTTTAACTGTAATCCATCAATTCCAGTCAGCATCTGTACGTGCGTGTGATGTAATCGCATTTGGCTTTTGAGACACGCTAACAGACAGCGCTGTTTACAAGTGAGGAGGAAGAACGTTGTACAAAAGTTCAAGGGGGGGGTTAAAGTGAAAGGAGGAGGCGAGAACCGGCTTAACAATATAAATAATGTTTAATGATACATTAGAGAAAACTAAACAGATCAATTAATTATGTTATGACAAGTTTTCCTAAGATTCCTTATGCAGAGTTCACACGATTTTAAGCCCGATTTTTGTTCGCTGACAGTTTTGTGGAGATCGCCAACAAAAGCCTGAACGTGTAGGCAAATCGAATGAGCGTCGATAGCAATGTATGAACTATCAAAGATTTTGATAGAATTGCTGATGCGTCACCGATGTCAGCGAGATATCTACAATGTTAAATATCTGAACCTGTCTGCAATTCCAAATCATGCAATGTGAATATGTTTTGACTGAATACAACTTCAGCGTTGACCTACAGCCAATGTGAGAGAAAGAAAGGGCACGGGAAGTTTCAGTGGGAGGAGTCCTGATGTACCTGCAACAGAACATCAACTAGCATGGCTGCGGTACCAAGAAAGTCTCATTGGACCGAAGAAATGGAGGAACAATTTAGTGGAACATTGGCAATTGCAAATTCTCTTGGACAGTCAGACAAGCAAATAGGTAGATTTTACAGAAGGAGGTACTTTTCATATTGTAACCAATAAAATATATGATTAAAAACATACACATCATATTCTGAAATGCTTAACATATGATTGTGGCAGGGTGGATGTTGGGGCCGGGTAGGGAGTGATTCTGCACACCCGGTGCCTAATCGGGCTAATCAAGCCTCAGAGAGGGATAAAGGCCGACTGAAAGCTGCAGTGCGAGAGAGAGAGATTTACAGACAGCTGTCCGACACCTTTGTGTGTTTGTCTTTTTATTTCAGTTTTATATTAAACTATTATTTATATTATCAAGCCGGATCTTGCATCCTCCTTTCCATTAATCCCTTTACACTGGTGCCGAAATCCAGGAAGGAGGAGGGATGCGCCGTAGTAAAGTCCACACCACTACCATCCACCCCAATGGAGCAGCCACGGACATCTACTGGGGGACGGAGGAGCCCAGCAGTCTGAGTGTGGACGAATGGCCGCCGACCACGAAGGGAGAAGGGTCTCCTAGCCGACCGCCAGGGGTGGGGGGGAGACCCCTACCAGACGCTAAATGCGGCGGGGTCATGATGACCGGCTGATCGCCTGGAGCGGGAGAACCTCTGCCAGGGCCGGGGGAGACACCTTCTGTTTGCTAAGAACGTGACAGGTGCGTTCCGTCTGCCAGGGTCCGGAAGACTGCCTCCGACTGCCTTTGGCATGATCACCGCTACGGTGTGTAGGTGCCACATTGTTTTTGGTTTCCCTCCCCTTGACCCCTCCCTCATCCAGCTGGGGGGGGTGTACGTCATGCCGGGAGCTTCCCGGCCTGATAGACCGAGGGAGGAATGTGGCAGGATGGAGGGCGGGGCCGGGTCATGATTTGGCACACCGGCCCCTAATCAGGCTAATCAAGCCTCAGAGAGGGATAAAGGCTGACTGGAGACTGCAGTGGGAGAGAGAGAGAGAATTACAGACAGCTGTCCGACACGTGTGTGTGTGTGTGTGTGTGTGTGTGTGTGTGTGTGTGTGTGTGTGTGTGTGTTTGTCTTTTTGGTTAAGTTTATAATTAAAATATTATTTATATTATCAAGCCGGTTCTCGCCTCCTCATTTCCATTAATCCCTTTACAATGATCATGCATACTCTGTTGTGAAATATAATTTGGAGTCCAGGCAGAGTCGTCAGGGATTCGTCAATATTGAAACATTTTGTAATGTTTTCACCCCAGTTGCCGATTCATCATGTAATTTGAAAATGCTACGACTTACACGACAAGACAGACAGTTGTGTAATATGAACGGTGCCATTACAGTAACCTAAGCATGAAGTCTAACCCCTCACCCAAACCGAAACCTAACAATGAATTCAGCAGGAAAAGTTTGGTGTACCACAGAAGAATGAATGTCTGAATATGGAATGGAATGAGTAATATGATTGGTTAAATAGAGATCTTCTAAATCTGAATCAATATAACAATCATTTGGTTAATCTTTGGCTTAAATATTAGAAATGTTGTGAAATGCTAATTTAGTTATGTGTAATAAGTTTTGTTAAGGTAGCAAGTCTTATAATAACAAATTAATCTTCAAAGTTGTCTAACAAACTACTAGGCAATACTTTCTTCATTACTTCGGTACCTTACATGAGGGATTCCTCAAGGATCCATTTTGGGACCTATCCTGTTTTCGTTATATTTGCTTCCAATTGGCGATATTTTAAAAAAAACACAAAGAATCGTTCCATTGCTATGCGAATGACACAAATATAAATGCCAGTAAAAAAGGAGGATAATTCATTAGAGCCTCTTCTAGCATGTCTGAATGATTTAAAATCTTGGTTGGCTGTCAATTTCCTGCATTTAAATTAATGCGAAACCGCCAGTTTTGATTTAGGCCCTTTATCCATTTATGGAAAACACATGATAAAAAAAAATTACATTTACATTTACGCATTTGGCAGATGCTTTTATCAAGTGCACTTATTACCTGGAGTTAAGTGTCTTGCTCAAGGACACAATGTTGGTGGCTGTGGGGATCGAACCAGCGACCTTCTGATTAACAGTTATGTGGTTTAGCCCACTACGCCATCACCACTTCAAATTTAGGGGTAATTATTGATGACTCCCTAAAATTTGACAAACAGATTAATGCAGTTGTCCGATCAAGCTTTTTCTAATTAAGAACTTAGGCAAAAGTCAAGCCATTTTTGTGGAGAGAGTGATGCACGGATGTGTGTCATCACGTTTGGACTATTGTAATTCATTATATGTAGGGATTAGTCAGTCAACACTGACACAATTGCAATTTGTTCAAAATGCTGCAGCAAGATTGTTGACAGGTTCTCGAAAGCGGGACCACATCACTCCAATTTTGTATTCTTAACATTGGTTGCCAATCCGGTATAGGATTGATTTTAAGATTTTGCTGTTTGTTTTTAAATCTCTAAATGGTATGGCACCACCCTATCTCTCAGATTTGTTACAGATATACTTACCGTCAAGATCACTTAGGTCCTCTGAACAAAAATTATTGATTGTCCCGAGGTCTAGGCGAAAATGTTGGGGTGATTGTTCTTTTTCAGTGATGGCTCCGGAGCTATGGAATAATCTGCCTTTGAATATTAGAACTGCATCCACATTTGTATCTTTTAAATCTCTTTTAAAAACTCATCTATTACATCTAGCTTGCTTGTCAAACTCTTACTGATATGTTGCCAATATATTAATAGCTTGGTAATAGCTAGAGGTATGTGTTGTACAATATTAGTGTTTTGTGTATTTTTGTTATTTTGCATATGTTTACAAATTGTACAGCACATTGGTCAAGTACCCGTTGTTTTTAACTGTGCTACATAAATAAACTACCTTACCTTACTTCATTTGCAGTGTCCCTATAATTCAAGTCCCTTTTTTTTGAAAAGGTGCGTGTGTGTGTGTGTGTGTGTGTGTGTGTGTGTGTGTGTGTGTGTGTGTGTGTGTGTGTGTGTGTGTGTGTGTGTGTGTGTGTGTGTGTATATGTATTGACCATGCCATGTCTATAATCTCATTAAGGCTGCTCTGATTTATGGAGAGAGGAGCGATACAGGTCAGTGTTATGGAAACCACACCAGACCCCGCTTTCAAACGGGTCACACACACAAGTGGGGGTTAATTGACTGTGCACTCACAGACACGCGCATACTCAACTTACTGGTCATTATGAGGTTTTTTTTAAAGCAAACGATGGGCGAGTTATTAATCATCACCTTTAACGAGGTGACAGTGTTCTGTGAGCTAACCATCAGAGAAACACAAGCAGCTCAATAATACACACTGCTGACCAGAGTCAAGACTGTACAAGAGCTCAAGATTATATTCTATCTAGTGGTAGGAAAAGAATTGTAAGTATATCTTAGGAAGTCTAAATAAGCCAATGTGCACCCCCTTCATGTGTCAATATTTAACAGGGTCACATCATGGAAAACAGGATTTTTATAACAGATTGATGTACAATGTAGACATACCAAAAAAATTCTAAAATCCCTCCCCAGATCACCAAGACCGTTAAATGAAACTAAGCTGCAAAAATGGTTCATTCAGAAATTGTTACGACATGAGAACCATCAGTAAAAAGTCTGGGAGTAGTGTTGGATTGTATATTGTTGCCAAAGGTTCCCCTAACTGTATGCCAGTAGTGACAGTCTTTTAAAGTTAAAGGTTTGCTAAAGCACTCAACAACATTTATATTTGTCAAAGGTTTGCCACAGACCTCTGTGCGAGTAGTGGCAGATATTTGTAGAGAATCACCATTTGACAAAGGCTTGCCAAAGAAACGATTTTCAGTAGTGACAATGTGTGTGTGTAACATTGATAATTGCCAAAACTTTGCTATAAAACAGTTTGCAAGCAGTGGCAGGTTATTATTTAGCCAAAACTTCACAAAAGCAGCCTGATCTAATTAATATACTTAGCTATTTGTTTGTTACCATTTGTTAAAATATATTCATTTATTATATTATATTTTGTTAAAATATATTCATATTCATATATATATATATATATATATATATATGTGGCAGGGCGGAGGGCGGTGCCGGGTTGTGATTATACACACCGGTTCCCTTATCAGGCTAATCAAGCCTCCGAGAGGGATAAAGGCTGATGTCCATCATGTGTGTGTTTGTGTCGTTTGTTTAAGTTTATTATTAAAATATTATTTATATTATCAAGCCGGTTCTCGCCTCTTCCTTTCCATCAAACTACTTTACACTGGTGCCGAACCCGGGAAGGAGGAGGGATGCCCGTCGTGGAGTACTCGACACTGCCCTCCACCCAGAGGAGCGCCGCTGCCATCTACCGGGGGAGGGGAGTAGACCGACCGCCCGGACACGGTGAACGGCCGCTGTCCGCGAGGCGAGTGGGGACTGGACTTCACGACCGCCTGGAGCAATGGAGCCGCTGCCAGGGGCGGAGGAGAGCCCTGCCATCCCCCAGAAACGCGGAGGGGTCAATGGAAGACCGCCGTCCGCAAGGGGAGGAGGGAAGTGTCTCCCTGACCGCCTGGAGATTACAGCGAGTTGACGGTTACAGCGGGTTGACATTACAGCGGGTTGACGGTTACAGCGGGATGAAGATTACTGCGGGTTGACGGTTACAGCGGGTTGAGGGTTACAGCGGCCGAGATGGCGCTGCGGCGGATGGAGACGGATTTATGGAATCATTTTATAATTGTTATATGGTGCTTCTTGTGGTTTATTTTGTTTTATGTCATATTCTGAAAACTCCTTTTTTGTCCCATGGCAAACAAAAATATAATGAAATGATGAAACAATTAAAGTTTTCTTTTTTTTCATTTTAAGATTTTAAAGTGTAGTCTTGGTTTAAAATGTTGTATAGGGCTGCAGAAATCACACAGAACTGAATGAAACCATTAAAATGTCATTATAATGTCAACTGCATTAAATAAATGTAATGACATTTAACTAATCTCATTGATTGCAAATTAAATGTAATTAACTGATTAATTCTATGAATTATTAAATAGTAATCAATTCAAATAGTACACAGAAAAATTTATACTTATTAATACATAAAATGATGAAGTTTACATGCTGTCAATATGTAAATATTGTAGATTTCGGTGTCTATGCAAACGTAAGATAATGTATGTATGCTAGAACTAAACATTACGTAAGAGTACGAGTTCTCATGAGATCACATTGACTTTTTGACATCAGAAGTCTTTGCAAGTAGTGGCAGAATTTGTCATGATCCAGCTCTGTCTGTCCTGTTATCTTTGGCTGTTTCTCATCTTTGTGAGTTTGTACTGTGTATGAGCACATGGCTGAGCCAAATGTTTATGTTTGCCATGTGCTCTCCCAACTCCGCCCCCTCGTTCCTTCTGGCCTGACCCCTAGTCTAGTCCTGGTTAAAGATTTGCTATAAATCAAGTAGTAGCAGATATTTATTTTAGCCAGCATTAGCAATTTATTTTTTCTGTTTTCACTATAAAATGGATTGCCATTGAGGCATATCGTTATTCATATCAATAAAATGATTGCCAATAGTGGCAAAATGTTCATTTTATTATTATTTTTATTTAAAAAAAAAAAATAAAAATAAAAAAAAAAAATATATAAGTGTAAAGTGTAAAGTCAATGTGGATTTATATGTGTGTGTGTGTCCTGTGTCGTGCCAACAGTGAAGCATCCTGAGACCATCCATGTGTGGGGTTTCTTTTCATTCAAGGGAGTGGGCTCTCTCACAATTCTGCTCAAAAACTCTGCCATGAATAAAGAATGGTATCAAAACGTCCTGCAAGAGCAACTTCTCCCAACGATCCAGGAGCAATTTGGTGATGATCCATGCATTTTCCAGCATGATGGAGCACAATGTCACAAGGCAAGAGTGATAATGAAGTGGCTCGGAGATCATTACATTGAAATTTTGGATCCGTGGCCAGGCAACTCCCCATATCTTAATCCCATAGAGAACCTGTGGTCAATCCTTAAAGGCAAGTGGACAAGCAGAAGCCCACAAAATGTGATCAACTCCAAGACAAGAATGGATCACCATCAGTCAGGATTTGGCCCAAAAGCTGATATCCAGCATGCCAGAGCGAATTGCAGAGGTTATGAAGAACAAGGGTCAACACTGTAAATATTGACTTCATATATTGAATGTTTTTGCCAATAAAAGCCTTTAAAACTCATGAAATGCTTATCTTTGTTTTCCAGTATAGCATAGAAACATGGGAAAAAATTATCTACAAATACTGAAGCAGCAAACTTTGCAAAACACAACATTTATGTAGTTCTAGAGAGTGTGAGGCTTGCCTACCAGAGATGCATAGACAATGAAGTTGTAGTAAGTGTGCATGATGGGTGTTGTAGTTCTAGAGAGTATTAGCCATGCTTATCAGCAATGGGCAGAGCACAACATGTCTTCTGAGATTTATATTTTACAAACTGATAAATATTGCTGTAAAGGAAAGGAAATCTGAACGCTTTGGTCTGAACTACTCGGTTTACTGTCGCCAAAATATATTGCTATACAAAGTTTTTTTCAGTAGTGGCAGAATTATTTTTTATTTTTATTTATTTATTTTTATTTGATTTTTCCCCCCTTTTTATCTATAAAATGGTTTGCCACAAGGGCAGATAATTATTTTTGCCAAAACTGTTAGTGGCAGACATTTCATTTAAAAAAACGTTTGCCAGTAGTGGCCCATGTTTGTCAATGCCTATTCACCTGGCATCAATGAACAACGGAAAGTGAACTTCACAACAGAGTCTTAAATGTACAGTCGTAAAAAAAAACAGCCTTTCTAATTCAAAGGGTCATTTGGAGGATGGCTAAAATATATATATATATAAAACTGAATAACTGTTTTGGTGCAAATGACCTTGACTAACATAAATGGACTTAAGTGTTAAAATACAATGCAGCAAAAATGTAGAATACTGTATGGCCAATTTAGATAAAAAAATTCTGACTAGTAAAAAGAGTGTATTGTAATATAAAGTCAATGTGGATTTGTGTGTGTGCAGTCCATCTCACCTGGTACTCGCTAGGCCAGAAGGTGCTGACGGCAAACTCCACCTGGTGCCACTGCCGCCCCTGAGAGCCGGACACGTTCCACACAATATTTCCCCGCAAGCCGCCGTTCACACGCACGTACACGCTCAGAGCCCCGGGACTATGCCCGTCCCGGCTGTACAGGAAATAATTGAACTGCACACAGTGTGTGTCATTCTCACTCAGTGGACGCAACATGAGCTGAGCATGCTGCCCGACACCATACTGAGAGGAGTTCACCAACATGTAGGAACCTGAAAGAGAGAGAGAGACAGATGCTTAAAGAGAGGTCCAAATTGTTTTTTGTCATTGCATTATCCTACGTGGATTTCCTGATTTGAAGGATTTATGCACAAGACGCCCACAGAATAAGCACAGTGCCATTCTCCCATCAAGATCAGCAGTCATATTTTGTTAATGAGAAATATGATGACTGGAAAAACAACACATAGTAGAGGAAGAGAACATACTCTATGCTGGATAATGAAGGTTTGAAACCAGATGGTAAATTACACCTCATATTAAATTGAGGACTCAACCTGTGTGTTGTGTAACTGTGATTGAGTCTACTGCTAAGCACACAATTAGTATAAGTGATTGCTGTGGCCTTGGAGCAGGGAAAAGTGCACTCTGGGTAATGTAGTTTAAGCAGGTGAAATCAGTAGCTCTGCTCAGGTACTTGCTATCATTACTCACACTGATGCAGTTATCAAATTGCTAATGTCTGTGTAGAGTGGAGGATGGCGGGGCCGGGCTGGAATGATGTACGCCCGGTCCCCAATCAGCCTGATGGGCGCGCGAGGGATAAAGGCGGCCGGTGACAACAGTTCGAGAGAGAGAGAATTACAGGCAGCCTAAGTTGTTGTGGGTGGTTGCCAGGGCATTCCTAGTCAGTTGCTACAGTGTTCTCAGTGGTTTTGAGCATGTTGCTATGTGGTTACTAGGCTGTTCTGAGTGGTTTTGAGTGCATTGCTATGCAGTTGGTCAGGTGTTGTGGGTGGTCGCCAGGGTGTTCCAATGCAGGTGCTACAGTGTTCCGAGTAGTTTTTAGCATGTTCCTATGCAGTTGCTAGGGTGTAGTGGGTGGTTGCCAGTGTGTTCTTACACAGTTGTTACAGTGTTCTAAGTTTTTTGAGCATGTTGCTATGGGGTTACTAGACTGTTCTGAGTGGTTTTGAGTGCATTGCTATGCAATTGGTCAGGTGTTGTTGATGGTTGCCAGGGTGTTATTATGCATTTGTACTAGGTGGTTGCCAGGGAGTCGCTTTGTAGTTGCTAAAGTGTTCCGAGTTGTTTTAAGTGTGTTTCTATGTAGATGCTTGGGTGAGTGGTTGCCAGGGTGTTGCTGTGTGTTTTCTAAGGTGTTATAGAAGGTTGCCAGGCTTTGCTATGTGGCTATTCAAGTGTTCTGATTGGTTTTGTGTGGGTTGCAATGTGGTTGCTAGAATGTTCTGATTAGTTTTGAGTGCATTGCTATGCAGTTGGCCACGTGTTGTGGGTGGTCGCCAGGGTATTCCAATGCAGGTGCTACAGTGTTCTTAGTAGTTTTGAGTATGTTCTTTTGCAGTTGCTAGGGTATAGTGGGTGGTTGCCAGTGTTTTCCTATGCAGTTGCTACAGTGTTCTGAGTAGTTTTGAGCATGTTGCTATGTGTTTGTTAGGTGTAGTGTGTGGTTGCCAGGGTGTTCTTACACAGTTGCTACAGTGTTGTAAGAGGTTTTGAGCACATTGCTAGGTGGTTACCAGACTGTTCTGACTGATTCTACATATTGCTTGTCATGTTTAAGGAAAAGCAAATCATGCATATTCATGTTCTTGATTCTTTATTATAAATATGAAGTAAAGACCTACTTTTTAAGTATCTGTTTGTTTACTTTGTTGTTTTGACATGCGTGTTGTACAGTAGCTAGCATGACCTGTAATGTCTCTTGTATGGAATGCATAACCTATTTGTATGGAATGGATAGCATTGCAGAAAAACGTTTGGCTTTGAGAAAAAGTAACGCATAATTAATGCAACGCTTAACTTTCCCTAAAAATGTACTTTTAAATTTATTTAGTTACTTTTTAAAGAAGTAACACATTATTCTAACGAGTTACTTCTAACGAGTTACTTCTAAAAGTAACGTTGCCCAACACTGGTTGCTAGGGTGTTCCTATGCAGATGCTAGTGTTCTGAGTGGTTTTGAGTGTGTTGTTATGTCATAGCTAGAGTGTTAAGAGTGGTTTTGAATGCATTGTTGTGCAGTTGGTCAGATGTTGTGAATGGCTGCCAGGGTGATACTATGTGGTTGCTAGGGTGACTTAGGTGGTTGAAAGGCCACTGATATGCAGTTACACAGTGTTGTTCAGTGTTCTGACTGGTTCTGAGTGTGTTGCTATGCAGTTCCTTGGGTAATGTGGGTGGTTGCCTGGAGGCTGGTTGTTTATTGGCCCAAATCAAAAGATCCCACCTCTCTCTATGATATTCTGCTCTGTAGATATGGCTCGGATCCAGTAGTGTAGTTTAGGGCATACACAGGCATACAACGTATGCCCACCTATCTTTCTTAGGATTTTGACTATGCCAGCATAAAATAAGTGATGATGCATATAGCCGCCAGGACAACGAGTCGTTTATTGACACAGAACTTTTTCTAATAACGAGATGGAGTGAATAGTGTTTTATTATTATTATTAATAATACCACAATTTAATAAAGCCACAATTTAGTCAAATATTACCTTAGAGAGTGACTAGGCGTATCTAGTGATATATATCCACATTTAAATTGTATTTATGCAATTAAACTTTGTGAAAATACTGCATGTTATTGAACCCGTGGTAGTTTTTGATGCTCTTTGCAGATGCTGGACAACTATGTCCTGTAAAATGTCTTTTTTGTGTTAGCCTTTTACTGCTGTCAGTGGTTCCTTTTTCTCGTGATATCAAATCATTTCAATTTATATTTCAAAGAAGGAAAACAATTTCACTAAACACAGAAAAGCACATTATAGTGCAAAAATAAAACAAATAACTATTCATTCTTATGTAGGATATATATGGAAATACAAGACAATGTGTTAACATGAACACACTCATAGAAGCTATGTGTCCTTCATAAATTCAAAGCATGCCCACCTCTTCAGATACTACTACACACTACTCTTGTCCCTCCTTCAATGTAAATCTATGGGATTTCTGTAGCACAAATGGTGCAGGACGAGATATAGAAAGTTGAAAAAGTAGGGTGTTTTTTTCAAATATCTAACTGCAAGTACACTGTGAACAATAATAATAGCAACACCTCTAGACAAACACCTGACTGAAATCCTTTTAATGGCTTTTCTCAAATGTGACACTTTACTGTAGTTTGGACATGTTCTAAAGTTCAGCAAAAAAACAAACAAAACAAAAATAGCCTCTAATTGTCATTACAGGTGGCAGCCATTAAAGTTCAATTTGAGTGTCTTCCTTTTTGTAATTCATAAAATGAAACCCAAAGCTGTTGTAACATCTGTTAGGAATGCCACTGCTGAGCCAGCCTTATATATCATCTCTAGCACATCTATTTATTCATTTAGAACTGCAGCAGAACTCACAGAGCGTCAATGAGACACCATGTAGGTTTAGCCAAGTGGAATTAAACACTTATGGCAGGTCTCGAGATAACCAAAAGGTGTCTTAGTACCTAAAATCATAAAACAAAATCAAAAAAATAGAATGGTCCAAATAGTTTTTGGTAAAAAAAATAAAAACAAATAAAACAGAATTAGGAAACCCAAAGAAGTGCTGTGGTGGTAACATGGTACCAGTGTCAAAATACAAATACAGATATCTGACAACTATAGGTCACTAATGTCAGCAGACACACCAAACCCATCACTAGATATGCCTAGAAAAGAATATAAGGATATACATTGGATGTTAAGTAGCAGATAAAAAACAGGGAAATCACTAGACTTGCACTTTGCCTCAACATTTTTTATATATGGGTAATTTTTGTCACTCTCTATGGTAATATTTGACTAAATTGTGGCCTTTCATGGTACAGTAATGGTGATACAATAGTAATTATCCTAATCATGTACCTTGGTATTTACATGCCACTCTAAAGAATAGCATGGTACCATGGTACATGTCCACCACACTGGCATGGTTCATGCATACAGTATATGCCCATAAAAGCACTGTAGGCTACTGCCATTGTTTATGACCAAAAATAGTACTTCTGATAAAAACCTGTTTTAGGTATCTAGAATCTGAAAGAAGGTGACATTCTTTGGTCGAAAGTTGACAGTTGCCCTCCATTTGCATTGGAAATGTAAAGTTTGTTGTTTTGTTCCACCTGAAAGTTTCAAACAACAACCTGCTGAAGACAAGTTTGTAGTTTCACCCTCTACCAGAGAAAATGTCCGTGTGTTTTGATACGGACTGTCAGGTTAGTATGCATGAGTGCTCTCATGGAACAGAATTTAGAGCCGAAGCTTAAGAAGAGCACAGGATAAAAGAGGATTCTTAAATAAAAAGTCCATCTGACAGTCTTTATGCAGATCAGGGCTTGAAAGAGCATCTGTGCCTGCTGCTGAATCGCTGTGACAGTAACAAATGAAAAAGAGTTGTTTCCTGGAAAAACTCAAAGCTTTGGATATATTGGCAATTTCAGAGTCTTTGAATGCAGTATTTTGGCTGGAAATTGAATGCAAAAATATAATAATTTGCATATTGGTTAACATAATACAGGTTCCCAAAATAATACCAAATAATGATAGTTTTAAAAATAAGCATGTGGCAGGGCGGAGGGCGGGGCCGGGTCGTGATCATACACACCCGGTCCCTTATCAGGCTAATCAAGCCTCTGAGAGGGATGAAGGCCGACTGCGGAGGATTGTGCGGGAGAGAGAGATCGTTTACGGACATGTCCGTCATGTGTGTTTGTCTTCTGTTTAAGTTTTATATTAAAAATATTATTTATATTGCCAAGCCGGTTCTCACCTCCTCCGGAGCCATTGACTCCTTTACACTGGTGCCGAAACCCGGGAACCGCTGCTAGGGGCGGGGGAGACCCCTTCTGTTCCTCAAGAACATGGCGGGGCGTTCCGTCCACCAGGGGCTAGAGGTCAGCCTCCGATCCGCCCGGAGAGGTGCGGCTGTCGTCCGTTAGAGGGTGGAGGAGTGGCCGAGGAACAAGCTATGGCGTATCGGAGAACTGGCGAGTAAGTATTTTTTTTAATCTCTCACTCCTCTCTCTCTCTCCCTCATTGCCACTCCGCATTGGCCTTTTCCCTCTCGTTTAAATTTTACAGTGTTTGGGGGGGTACTACACTGTTACAGGAAGTACCCCCCATTTAATTATTTCTGTTTCCCTCCCCTTGTCCCCTCCCTCGCCCATTCAGCTCTGACTCCATTCTGGCATGGAACGTCCACTTTTCACCATCAAATCAATTCTCAAAGTATAAAATCAAGCCCTAACCATACACTTATCATCTTGTTGAATTATCTGTTTCATTCTAAAATATGTCACATTATAGAAGTTCTGACATGCCAACTCTCGAAATAGGTTTTAACGTATTATAATGGATATGACAATTTAGTAGGTTTGGTCTTGACGGACTAGATCTGCTTACATTACTGCTGCAGAGCAAGTACAATGAATTATTACTGCTAGAACACACAGACATGCTGCACCAAGCATTTAAGACATGTTGCTGCTGCGCAATTAAACATACAAACAATCCCATTGAAGCAGACCTAGACAAGTGGTGCCGGGGAGGTGGAGGGTTTCAGAGAAAAACTCTCGAACTGTGCTGCGGTGAAACTGGTTTACCTGAAAATAAGTGATGCAATTTAACTGACTGACAAAGAGAGAGTATGCAAGTTGATTGGCTAACAGACTACATGTCAAGGACCTATCCGCTGCAACATGAAAGCCGATTGGCCAATCACCATGTAGAGTTTCAAGACTGAAATTAAAGTCATTAAAATGAGTTGCAAATACCATTTCATGTAGACTTTAAATTCACCAGCAAATTTATTTAAGAGAGCAGGTACTTACTGTGGATAAATGTGAATCATTTAAACCTGAACATCCTATCTGTTTTAACAAATAGAAATTGCTTCAGACATTTAGGAATGTTAAGCCATTAAGAAGCACCGTTCAGCTCCTCAGTGGCTGGTCCAGCTTAATATACTTTGAAGCTTGAAACAATAATAATGTCTGGACCTTAAAAACACCTCCATCATACAATCACAGTTCTTCTTGCGCCCACCACCCATGCTGCTGTAATCGTGTCTGAGCTTCCTGGAGGTGCTGGCTCAATTTCTCAGAACTTATTAATTTCCTCATTCCCTCCTGCGGCACATGCACGGTCCTGCCTCCCTCTAAATTTGCCACTCGCAGCTGAAGGGTGTGAGCGCAGGGACTGTGACCCAAATAAATTTTTTCACATGCTCAGATTTTGGAGCCCATTTTCAGGCCCTGACAGGTGGAGGAGGAGAAAAGGCAGGTCACACTGTCGAGACACAGCTGGCTATCTGGCACACAGAAATTATATGGTTTCTTATTTACTAAGAAAACCTTTGGTCTCTACCGTCTACGTAGGCAGCAAATTTCTAAGATAAAAATCTGTTGCATTATGGAACCTCTTTAGTGACACATTTTGAAACAAATACAGTACCGCCCACTCACACATGCCTTATGTCAAGTCAGTTTTATTTGAATAGTGCTTTTCATTATGTATATATTTTCATCACATGAACTGCACAAGACTAGATTAAGGGCCATTCACACATGATGCCAAACAATGTTGTCTAGGTAGGCAGCTCACTAGTGTATGGAACAGATTTAAAGAGCCCATATTATGCTTATTTACAGGTTCATGATTTTATTTGGGGCTCTACTAGAATATGTTTATATGCTTTAATGTTCAAAAAACAATGTTTTTTCTCATACTGTACATTGTTGCTAAAACTATATTCATCATCAGCCCAAACACTCTGATTTAGGTTCTGTCTCTTTAAAGTCCCCCTTTCTGAAAAGTCCAGTCTGCTCTGATTGGTCAGCTGGCCCAGTCTGTTGTGATTGGTCAACTGAGTGTCAGAAATGTAATGCCCCATACCATAACTGCGTTTCAGGCTTCGTTCCACCTTTGCAAGCACAACTTGAGCAGGAAGTTTCACAGTGGTAAGTTTTAATTTAGTAGCATTCGTACACACTGTTGATTATTGTGAACCTAACAAAGCTTCAAGTAAAAGACATGTAGTGCATCTATGTTAGTCATCTTTTGCTGGAATGGGTGTAGCCAAACTTTATGAACAGAGAACAGAGGCTTACTCTCGGTTAATGAGCAAATTAGCATGTATAAATCCATACCATACCAAAACTTCCCAAAACAATAACATTACATAGCAAGTTAGCCTAGCACTACCGTGGATTGCAGACGTAAAATTAACGTTTGTAAAAAATTAATCTCCACACTTGATCACTATACATGATAGTAAGAACGACAAACAATCTGCATAATTCTACACAACTGTAGGTAAACGTCAGTCCACAGCTGATTAGCTAAACTATTTCAACACAATAACATTAGCTAGCAGGATAACAGAGGCCTACAGCTATGCACTGGGTGTACACCGTAGCTGCAACACAACTCCACATTTGAACTCTCAGTAGCAGATAAATCTACAAATAATCAAGCATATTTACAGGTTGTGATAGAGCGGTAGACTGTCACAACAAAGTGGTAACTGCACCATCTTTCAGGCGAAACCATCTTGAAAATCCAGCATTGGTTGTGGTTGTACTGCTGAGGAATAGTGGTAAAAATACATTTTAACCACTGATTCTTCAATTAGTCTGCCTTTGGAAGTCCAAAGACCAAAGAGGTTTAGCTTTTGCAGTGAAGAAAACAGCATCTTCTCGACATGGAGACAATACTAACCCATCTCATCCTGGCTGCTGCTATAACTAAGTTTGTTTGAGGGCAGGCCAAAGTTGCCCTTAGGCAGGCATTATGCAAATGTATTACATAGTGACATATATATTTTACAGAAGAAATGGCTGGACAACAATCCAGATGTTTATTATAGTTCTTGAGCAGTGTTGTCTGTGGGAGAGAATAACTCCCTTTTGTGTAGACATTGTGCTTTGTAACTTTGCAGACATTTTACATGCACAAACGGCTATATTACACACTAAACTAAAGGTAAAACACCCATAAGCATAATAGGGCCTCTTAAATAACATGAGAATGCCAGTAATTCATTCAAAACAGCACTTGTACACACATAGAGTGAAGATGAATAAAGCATACTCCACTTACAAACATGTCAGTGGCTTGACTGGTAGAAAATGTCAATTAACTACCAACATTGATATTATATGAATATAACAAACAAGAGAATCAAAAGAATAAACATTAACAAATCAATGTCATAACCTCAAGTGTCATTCTCAATAATTATACCACGTTTTGTTGTCATGTCCTGCATAAATATTGATTGGATGAGCTATGTTAAAAGACATTGTAAAATACCAATAAATGGACAACTGTGACGGCACATTGAAGGAGCTGTAAGCAAAAAAAAATGTTTATTTATTTATTTTTTTTATATAGAATGCAGAAAATGTCACTATTACTTGAAAGATTACTGAATTAGGTGGTATTTTCCATGTAGGATATACATTTTACTCCAATGATGGTTAGGTTTGGGGTCGGGGTTAATAAAATATGCATACCTCTTCAATGTACAATTACAGATATAACTTGCTTTTGGCGCCCCTCTGTGGACATTTCACCCAGAAACTGGAGTTTACACATGCCCATACATTTAACAACACTTCCAGCTTCTAGCTGATTTCACAGTCACTATATTTCACTATATTTGGTAAGCAGGGAGCTAAGGGTGTGGTAGTTGAAGCGGCAAATTAAAGTTGTATGCTATATTTAGCTTTATAAGCATTTGCCAAATCTCTGATTACAACTGTCAAGTTGCTATGTTTCTTGAAAACAAAAGTCTACAGTTTGTCTTATAAACTATATTTCTATCAGAAAAGACTCTGGATGATTGAAATTATTACAAATGTAGAGACATTTATATTTGGTATAAGCCCAATCCTACGGTTTAGCACTCAGATTCTTGTCATCAGACACTGACAGAGGTGATGACAGCAGGGGAACGGACCTTACTTTGCAGAAGTATTGTTTACTTTAAATAAATAAATAAAACAATCAAGTCCACTGGAGTCTATGTGTTACATTTCTTAGTGTCGTGCCTAAGAACACCCCTTACCCATTGTAACATTACTGAAATGCACAGACTCAAGTTGAATGCTTCATTCTAAATTACCTAAATTACCTTTTAGGAACATCTATAAATAGACATATCAGCGTCATAGGCTTGTCAATGCATGTGGCCTAAAAAGAAGCATTAATTCTAGAAACAGCCATCCAATACTGAGAAACTCCTGCCATTCACTTTGCAACATTCACCCTTTCCACTCAAACACATATGAAGTTAGATGGGAATGATTCTGGAAAGCGAGGGAGGAAGAGCGAGTGGGTGGGTGGGTGAGAGAACGAAAGAGATAGTGAAGGAGAGAGCCCGAACTGGAAATTGTCAGCTCAGAAATATTTTCCATAAATTCATTAAAGCTGATAAGGTCCCATCTTTGTCCCATGTGCCCTGGCCAAGGACGAGGGAACATCCATTAGGAGATTAGGAGCAGTGCTGTATTTCCATCACCCCGCTGAGAGTCAGACCCGCAGCAGCAGCACACGATCTTATCAATGTCACAGCAGAGGCAAGGGCAGTTGCAACTTCATTTTACTCCTCTGTCCATATAAAACCCTTTAACCTCTTACAATCATACAGTGTTAGCATATGCCAACATATAATCTTGCCTTCACTTTCACACTATTCAGAGAAAAACTACAACAAATGACACTGATGGAACTAAAAGGGCAGTCTTTAAAGAAACCAATAATATGGTGTTTTTAAGTCACATGATGAAATTGAGAAAAAGGAGAAAAATAAGAAGAAAAATGGGAAATAGGAAAAGGAGAAGGAAAAGAAATAGAAGGAAAGGGAGAAAAAGAAGCAAAAGGAGAAAAATTATGAAAAGGAGAAAAGGAAGAAAAAGAAGAAAAAGAAATGGAGAATAAGGAGAAGGAAAAGTAGAAAAAGGAAAAGGAAAAGGAGAAAAAGAAAAAGAAGGAAAAGGAGAAAAAGAACAAGGAGAAAAAGAAAAGAAGGAAAAGGACTAAAAGGAAGACAATAAAAAGAGTCTGAGTATGCAGATGCCCACTTCTGCTACGGGAAGTGGGCATCTGCATACTCAACTACATATGTCAGAGGTGCCTGACTCACTATGTGCCCACAGGGACCAGGTGCTCAGGCACCTCAGCCATCTAGGGCTTCAGGTCAACTGGGAAAATAGCAAGCTTGCCCCGGTTCAGAGCATCTCTTTTCAGCACGCCTCATGAACGAGTGCGCGCTGTCGGTGCTCAAGTGTCTCGCTCTCTTCGAGCCGCACAGCGGTTCCTCTAAAACAGTTCAAGAGGCTCCTGGGGCATATGGCATCCTCGGGCGTGGTTGCGCCACTCGGGTTGATGCATATGAGACCGCTTCAGACACGAGTCCCGAGATGGGCATGGCGCCACGGCACATACCATGAGTTAATCACTCCTTCCTGCCGTCAGACTTTCAACCCTTGGACAGACCTCTGTTTTCTGTGGAGTGGAGTCCCCCTACAGCAGGTGTCCAGACATGTCACCACAGATGCGTCTGAACTGGATTGGGGCGCCGTGTGCAACCCTTGCGGGTGCGAGCACACTCAACGAGAAGTGTGGCATCCCCGTGGGCACTGGCCAACAGCACCTCACTAGCAGACATCTGCGGAGCAATGGGCTGGGCAACACCCAATACCTTTCCGAGATTCTATAATCTCAGGGTTGAGTCAGTCTCATCCCGTGTTTTGTCAGGTTCGAGCCGGTAGGACTCGGTAATATGGAACAGCTGACCAGGTGTTCCGCTTGCACATAGTGCCCTTCACATCCAGTGTTCAATTAGCTCTCTCTCCCAGATTTGACACTAAGCTCTCGCTTCCTGGATGTTGTCCTCCCTAGCCTTCTGGCCTGTGAATTCAGCAGAGGAATTTGTGGCCAGAATCACTACGAGCCTCAAGTGCTCTGTACTGGGGTAGGGCTCCACAGGCCTAATTCCCTCTTTAGGCAACTCCGGTCGCTGTGTTTGTAGAGCTCTCCTTCACCAGGTAGGACCTACCACTGTGCCACTTCCACATGCGGCTTGACAACCCATGTGATGTATTGGCCACATGTTACCTCCCCCCAGTCTGGGCAGGATGTGGTCTCCGCAGGGTCTTTTCCCCCTGAAAGAATAGGAACAGAAAATATTGCTTTCCCCGACGCATTTCATAGCATTAAGATATCCCCAGCCGCTTTATACTGTATGACGAGAAACATAGAGAGAGAAAAGGCCGCGGCTGGCCGGCTTGCTCCCACGATAGTCATGTCGCCTGTTCCCCCCTTAGGGGTGCTGGGAACCTAAGGTCTGTATGTGACACCTTTTTCTGGGGGCGTTGGGGAGGGTAATGTGCAGCCGATACAGCTGCTTCTAGCATGCAGTAGTTTGCTTGCACCTGTGTCAGTAGTTCACATAACACGGTCTAGTGCATGGCGTTTTTAAATGGGACCCCTTGTGTCACTACATTCGACCGTCGAACGGAGGTTACAACAGTAACCATGACATTTTATGCATAAACCTAAACCTAAATTCAGTTTATTTAAAGCACAAATTTGTATTTATTTGAAAACAAAATCAAATCAAATCCCTTTATTGTCACTCAACCATAAATGCATCAGTGGGTGAAAGGCTTGGGTGTGGTTCCGAGCAGTGTTGCATTTTAAAAATGTGTCTTTATTTTTGTTATTGGGACAATGTTATGTTAAAAAATATAATGGGGAAAAATAGTCCTTGGTTTGAACATTAATGTGCACCATAGATGGATAAGTGTCTGCCACAGTGTTTTGGTTTACGGGCATGCCAACCCATCATTTAGATGCAAACAGTGGAAGAAAAAGCAACAAGATGCTTTTTATCAATGTTTAGCATCAATGCTTTTGATTCTTTGGAAACAACAGGGTAGCTGGCACTATCTTTGAGAGACCAGTGACAGTTCAAATCACCCTTGATCTAAATAAGCTCATTAGTCTATCCTCTAACCCTCTATATCCTTCTGCTTCAAACAGAATCATTGCTTTGTTGCATCAATTCCTAACTTTTGTTTCATGACTTCCCTCCAAACAACCATGACCTTGGATGGTATTTGAAGAGTAACAGCATGTCTAAGTAAAAACATAATGAAACTATAAGCAAATAACTCCTCCACCTGAACCAACTCGGCTTTCGTTCTCATTTGTGTTTCATCCTCTTCCCCATCCTGTGCTGCTCTCAGGGGGTTAAACCCTGCAGGCTCGATGGTTGTGTTCATCAGAGTTTGGAGGCGATGCAGATTTTGGCATTTATGGAGCTGAGGGCCACTGAGACAGATGGTTGAAAGGGAGATGCATAAGAATGGAAGATGGGTGAATGTGGCCATGCCAACTAGTCAAAGATACTCCACCAGACCACAGGAAACTAGCACAGATCTCTCTCTACACGGATCCTCTGGACTGGGATGTGTCTGAAAGGAGTTTCTTTCAAAGCTCAAAACACAATGGACAAAATTGTCACATCTGGGCACGGATGCAGGGAGCGTCTCGGAGGAAAATGTTGATCTAGGATCAGCCTTCAGCTGTTCACACAATTATGTTCAAAGGCATGTGAAATTCATTTTGTCTGCTTTGAAAATTCAGTGGTGCAGTCTACTTGTGCAGAAAAACTGATAAAGTTTGTCTGTATGAAAAAGTGCAGTGTAACTTCATACATTATCACACACACACACACACACACACACACACACACACACACACACACACACACACCTACTTATTCAAGCAATTATCTAATCAGACAATCATGTGGCAGCAGTGCATAAATTCATGCAGATACTGGTCAGGAGCTTCAGTTAATGTTCACATTAACCATCAGAAAGGGGAAAAAATGTCAGTGAATCTCAGTGATTTCAACCGTGGTATGATTGTTGGTGCCAGATGGGCTGGTTTAGTATTTCTGTAACTGCTGATCTCCTGGGATTTTCACACACAACAGTCTCTAGAATTTACTCAGAATGGTGCCAAAAACAACATTAATCCAGTGAGGGACAGTTCTGAGGATGGAAATGTCTTGTTGATGACAGAGGTCAACAGAGAATGGTTTGAACTGATAAAGTCTACAGTAACAAAGATAACCACTCTGTATAATTGTGGTGAGAAGAATATCATCTCAGAATGCAAAACATGTTGAACCTTGAGGCGGATGGGCTAAAACAGCATAAGACGACATCGGGTTCCACTTCTGTCAGTCAAGAACAGAAAATTGAGGCTGCAGCCTCAGTTTTGGATGGATGGATGGATGGATGGATGGATGGATGGATGGATGGATGGATGGATGGATGGATGGATGGATGGATGGATGGATGGATGGATGGATGGATGGATGGATGGATGGATGGATGGATGGATGGATGGATCAAATAAAAAATTTAATATGGATGGATTGATGGATCAAATACAAAATAAATTATGGTTGGATAGATAGATGGATGGATGGATGGATTATTGAAACAAAAATCAATAATTGGTGACAGAACTATTCAGACTATACATTGTTTTACAGTAATATAATACGTTATTCCACATCTAGTTATTTGGGAAAATAGATCTGTAACAGGTAAAAGGATGGGCAAGGAGGGGGTGGGAACCAGATGAACAGTCAACATAAAGTTTAATGTAAAACAATATAAAACATAAGATGAACACAGACACACATGCAGCGCAGCCTCATGAGTCTCTCTCTCTCTCTCACTCTCGAACTGGCGTCTCCGTCTCCTCTTTATCTCGCTCTCCCGTTGATCAGCTGATTCAGCACCGGCCATGTACCCTCACGGCCCAGCCATACCCTCCGCCTCATCACACTCCTCCTCCGCCTTATTCAGGCCGGGGCACCAACCGGACTGACATACTCCCCTTCCTTTTTTGGAGGGTAGAGCTGCCCTTCTGGCCGTTCTGTCAACCGGTGGTCCACCCCGCCTCCTGGGAACCTGGAGGAGAGACGAGTGGAGGCATGGGGAGAGGGAAAGGGCGAGCAGGAGACACACAGAAAGAGAGAGGAGAGAGAGAGAAAAAGTTGCTGGACATCAGCTCGCTCCTCGCCCGGCGGATGGCTGCGAGCCCTCCGACCCCTGGCGGACGGAACTGCTCCTCCACTTCTCGGCGGCCGGCAGTGACCCCTCCGTCCCCAGGCAGATGGCCACGGCTGCACCACAGCGACAGTGCATCCCTTATCCTTCCCAGGTTTCAGCACCAATGTAACAGGCAAAAGGATAGGCAAGGAGGAAGAGGGAACCGGCTGAACAGTCAACATAAATTTAATGTAAAACTCAACTTAAAACGACATAAAACATAAGACGAAGACAGACACACAGGCCGCATCTATCTTGAACTGGCATCTCCGGCTCCCCTTTATCTCGCTCTTCCGCTGATAAGCTGATTCAGCACTGGCCGTGCACCTCACTCTGAACACAATCAGATAATGCATTTATCTTTTAAGTGTGTTTTTATCCATATTGGTCTTACTTTGATATGTTGCATATTGCATACAGTCATGCTGCAGAACAATGTCCACAATTGACTTAAAGGAAACGATACAAATCTGAAAGAAAAACTGCACTAAAAGTGACATGTTTGTTCATTTGTTTGTTTACAAATTTGACATTTTTCCTAAATGTTTTTCTCATGCTCGTTTTGGGGTTTTGCGATAATAAACAACATTATGTGCTCTTAATCAACAGTGTTGTGTTCACTGTTTATCTTCTTTTTAATATTTGTTTGTAGACTCATAATTAAACATTTACACAACTCTAGTACTTTAAAGCAATGCTGCACTTTGAATTTCAAATGAATATTTAACCTGGAGCGAAACTCATGTGATCCCTAAAATATTCAAATCATTTAGTTTAAACATAAATGGAATCAACATGATTAGCCCATGATTATATATATTGCTTAATAATTAATAATATAGAAATATTTACTAAACTTATGTACTAGTTTCATGGGAAGTTTATGAAACACTTTTAAACAGTGTAGAAAAAGTCAGTGTTGTGAAATCCCTCCAACTTAGTCAACTGTTTGTCATTCTTTCTCTCTCTCTGTGTCGGTCAGTCTTTCTCTCTGTCCGTCACTAAGACACACCTTTAACTTGCTCACTGACCTGTCCTACCTTAGCAGCTGTGGTAAAAATGACAAGTTTTTGCTGAAGTCTCTCTACCATTTCTATCTATTAATTATCCCTATTCACCAAAAAGGTGTTCTGTATGTCAATGAATTCATTTTTGAAGAAGCATTTCCCTCTTCAAATTCATGGATGGATGGATGGATCAAATAAAAGAAATGATGGATGGATGGATGGATCAAATAAAAAATAAATGATGGATGGATGGATGAAATAAAAAATAAATGATGGATGGATGGATGAAATAAAAAAGAAATGATGGATGGATGGATGGATGGATGGATGAAATAAAAAATAAATGATGGATGGATGGATGAAATAAAAAAAGAAATGATGGATGGATGGATGGATGGATGGATGAAATAAAAAAGAAATGATGGATGGATGGATGGATGGATGGATGGATGGATGGATGGATGGATGGATGAATAAAA